>NC_138203.1:147948711-148353711 GCF_964194415.1 Vipera berus | reverse complement strand
CGGTTTCAGCTTCCCTTGCTACAAGAGAAAGCAGGCTGAAACGGAGTGAGGGAGATTGCCAGGAACACGAATTGGCCGATCTCGTGCTGCTGCAATCTCCCTCGCTCCATTTCAGCCTGCTTTCTCTTGTAGCAAGGGAAGCTGAAACCGAACGAGGGAGATTGCAGCAGCGCGAGATCAGCCAATTCGCATTCCTGTCAATATCCCTCGCTCCATTTCAGCTTGTTTTCTGCAAGAGAAAGCCAGGCCACAGGGCCGCTTCCACGGGTACTGCTCTAACGCGGAGAGGGAAGGACAAAGAGGGAGGAAAGGAAGAAAGGAAGGAAGGAAAAAAGGAAGGGACAATGGGAGAGGGAGGGAGAGAAATAGAGAGAGAGAGGGAGAGAGAGAAGGAGAAAGAAATAGGGAGGGAGAGAAAGAGGGAGAGAGAGAAGGAGAAAGAAAGGGAGAAAAATAGAGGGCGAGAGAGAAAGAGGGAGAGGGAAAGAGAGAGGGAGGGAGAGAAAGAAAGGGAGAGAGAGAAAGAAAGAGGGAGAGACAAGGAGAAAAAAAGAGGGAGGGAAATAGAGAGAGAAAGGGAAAAAGAGGGAAAGAGAAAAATAGGGAGAGAAAGAGGGAGAGAAAGAGGAGAAAGAAGAAGGGAAATGGAGAGAGAGAAAGAGGGAGAAATAGAGGGAAAGAGAAAAATAGGGAGAGAAAGAGGGAGAGGGAGAGAAAGGGAGAGAGAGAAAGAGGGAGAGAGAGGAGAGAGAAAGAAAGAGGGAGGGGGAGAGAGAAAGAGAAGGAGCGAGAGAAATTAAATTAGTAACATGATTGTTAAGTGAATCTGGTTTCCCCACTAACTTTGCTTCTCAGAAGGTTGCAAAAGGCGATCACATGACCCTGGAACAATGTGACCATCATAAATATGAATTGATTGCCAAGCATCCGAATGTAAATCACATGACCCTGGGGATGCTGCAACGGTCATAAGTGTGAAAAATGGTCATAAGTCACTTTTTTCAGTGCCGTCGTAACTTTGAACAGTCACTAAGTGAATCATTGTAAGTCAAGGACTATCTGTATCACTTTTTTTCCTTTTTGGGGGGGGTGTGTCAAGTTTTTGACACCTTGCTGGGCGACTGGTGGTACTCGGACATTGCCTTGTCCTAAAAGTGGTACAATGGATGAAAAGGTTGAAAAGCCCTGTTTTAGTATACCGGTACTATTTGGTTCAGAATATTTTTTTTCTTGTTTTCCTGCTCTAAAAACTGGGTGCGTCTTATGGTCAGGTGCGTCTTATGGTCAGGTTCATCTTATGGTCCGAAAAATACGGTATGCAGAAATGATACTGATATAAAATCACACCAGTGAAACTACTTTATGGTATTTTGCCAATTAGCACAATGTAGTTAAAAATATGACAACAAAAAAGATCTTGCTACTGTACAATAGCATTTTATTAATGTACAAACATTTACTAGCAATATAAAAAAGAAAGAGTTGCCAAAAACTAGACGATACTAAAACTATTTCATCCAATTGCTCTATGTTCATTGCATTTTCTGTTAAAAATTTGTGGACAGAAAGATGGAATGTTTTCTCCAAAGTTCTCCAAAGTTAGCTGAATTTTCCAAAATTTTTCATATATACCACACTATCATTCCTGAAAAATCCCAGTAGGAAAATGTTCCTCCTAATGTCTCCTTTTGGAATTTAATGGAAGGATAGGAAGATAGGAAACCTGAAAACAGAGATTATATTGAAAGACAGGACCTTATCGATTAATTCTCAGCCAATTTATGACCAAATTATAACTCGTGAATATCTTTCCCAAGTTTCTTCTTTAAAATAATTTACAAGGCAATTTTTCCCCATCAATTTGAATTAGAAGAGACAGAAAACATGATATAAATTTGTTCTGCCTTGCATTAGTAAAAATTTGGGAATAAAAACAAAATCATACAGTAGAAAAAGTTGGTTTGGAAATAATACCATCAATCTAGAACCCAATATTCTGCAAATGGGACATTATGAGAGCATCTATTACATGTAGATCATTTCTGCATAGTTTGGGCACTAGCTTCTACATTATGAGTCACCCAGAGTTGTTTAGGATGGGTGGTCATACAAATCATGTAAATACATCCATCCATCCATACAGCTGATAATCTCAATTGCAGGAGAAGAAGGGTTACATCTAGGTAAATACTTATACAGATAGTCCTCAATTTACAACAGTTTGTTTAGTGACTGTTCAAAGTTACAACGACACGGAAAAATGTGACCTATGACCGTTTTCATAGTTACAAAACTTGCAGCATCCTCATGATCTTGTAACCAAAATTCAGATGCTTGGCAACTGACTCATGACCACTGCTGTGTCCTTGGGGTCATGTGATCATTTTTTGTGACCTTCCGGCAAGCAAAATCCATGGGGAAGCCAGATTCACTTAACAACCGTGTTACTAACTTATCAACTGCAGTGAATCCCTTAATAACTGTGACAAGAAAAAGTCATAAAATGGGGCAAAACTCACTCAACAAATGTCTCACTTAACAACAGATATTTAAGATAAGATGGCAAAGTTGGAGGAGAAATTGGAGAAATTGGAGGAGAGGATGGAAGAGAAGTTTAACGTAATGGAGGAGAGGATGGAAGAGAAGTTTAGTGCAATGAGGGTAGACATTTTGTCTACAGTGGAAAGCGTGGCTGAATGTGTGCAACGTTTGGACGAAAAAGTGGAGGATCTTAGTCAAAAGAACTCTATTAGAAGTAAAGGTACTGGAGAATGAAAATTTAAGGGATAAAATGGACGGAGAATTGAGTCTTGTCCAGTTCCATCAGATGCAGTATGCTATTAGAATCAGGGGCTTAAAAGAGAATCCTAAAGAAGACTTAAAGCAGCTGATTTCTGAGGCTCTGGAAGCAGTATTGGGCCAGCCAGCATCTGAGATAGAGGGATGTATGGATAAAGTTTTTCGTGTAAATTCATGGATTGCAAGGCAGAGGAAGCTACCTAGAGATGTGGTGGTCTATTTTACAAAGAGAGCAACTAGAGATGAAGTTATTCAAGCTGCTTATGATACTAAAGTTGTGGTTGCTGAGCAAGAAGTTCTGGATCTAAAAGAGATTCCTCCAAAGATTTTAAGGAGAAGGAAAGATTTTGCATTTCTTGTACAGGAACTTAAGCAACGTGATATTAAGTTCAGATGGGAGATTCCAGTCGGATTGGTGGTGATGCACGAAGGTAAAAGATATCGTCTGGTTACTGTGACTCAGGCGCGTGACTTCTACAGCAATGTTTTAAAAGCAACCCCTCTATCACTCTTGGAAGCTGCAAAGGGATCTGGAGAGGGGAAACCTCAAGAGGCTGAAGGTGGACAGACAGAGGAGAATGGTGCTGGAGGGGATCAAATTATAGCTTCATCGGTTGCTGCTGGAGAGCAGAGGTTGACGCGTGCCGCTTTAAAACGAGCAAGACAAGTACAAGAGCAAGACCAGCAGAAGTTTATGGAACTTTCAAAGCGTACTTATAGTGAAGCTGTGGGAGGAGCGCGGCCCAAAGAAAATACAGGGGCTATTGAAGATGTGCTCCAAAAGCTTCGGGGCGCCACGCATGGTGACTAAATTTCTAACTTGGAATGTTAATGGATTAAACTCACCACAGAAGAGAAAGAAAGTTTTTCAATATTTAAAACAATTTAAGATTGATGTTATATGTTTGCAAGAAACGCATATTAGGGTTATGGACCAAAAGTATTTATCGAACTCAAGGTTGGGCACGCAATTTGTTGCTTCTGCGATGAATAAGAAAAATGGAGTGGTTGTCTACGTTAAAAGTACTCTAACAGCGGAATTAATTGAAGCAGATAAGCAAGGAAGATATGTTATGATAGATTTGTTGTTAGAAGGTAAAAAAACGCTTCTAGTTGGACTGTATGCTCCTAATCAACAACAAGCTGATTTTTTTAGTTCACTTCATACAAAGCTTACTCAATTGGATTACAAATCATTTATTTTTATGGGGGACTGGAATGGTGTTTTGGATGCACAGATGGATAAGGCTGGTTCTTTTAAGCGTGTTCCGAGTCATGCCAGATTGCCTAAATCTTTTTTTGAAATGAAGGATGATTTGGAACTGCGAGATATCTGGCGTGACACACACTTATATGAAAAGGATTATACTTTTTTTTCTGACAGACATCAATCTTTTTCCAGGATTGATTTTATTTTGTTGACTAATGATTTTTTTTCTAGGATTAAGAAGGTAAAGATCTGTGCAAGAACTATTTCGGACCATAGTCCAGTTTGGTTAGAGATTAATAAGGACAATAGGGATAGGCGCTCGTGGCGCGTAAATGAGAATTTGTTTAGAAATCAGAGAAATGTGGAAGAATGTAAACAGCGGATGAAGGATTTTTTTGAAATTAATATGAATAAGGATACCTCTATGGACATGGTTTGGGATGCTAGCAAGGCCTACATGAGAGGGGTGTTGATATATATGAATAATAAATACAGACGTACTTTGGAAGCCAGAAGGAAAGAATTGGAGAATGAAATTAGGGAAAAAGAAAAGGCCTTAATTTTGAACCCATTGGATGTGAAGACTAAGGAGGTTATTAAGCTATTAAGAGGACAATTTGATAAATTGATGGCTGATCAAGTGGCAACCAACTTGCGGTTTGCCAGGCATAATACTTTTTGCAATGCTAACAAGCCAGGCAGATGGCTAGCTTACAGACTAAGGAAAAAGCAAAGGGCTTCTAATATAGATAAAATTGAACATAAGGGAAAGGTTGTGTTTCAACAGGATCTTATTAAGGAAACCTTTGTGGATTTTTATTCTAAATTATATGCTAAGGAGAAGATTAATGAAAAAGACATTGATGTATATTTGGAGAATGCTAGCATCCCGGTTCTTACGCAAGCACAAAAAGAGGAGATTAATCAATTGATAACAGAAGAAGAAATTTTTATAGCAATTAAGGAATTGAAGATGGATAAGGCGCCAGGTACGGATGGTTTGACTGCGGTTTACTACAAAAATTTACAAATGGAGTTGATAAAGCCGTTAAAGGAACTGTTTCAGACAATTCAGAGAGGGGGAAAGGTGCCTCCATCTTGGAGAACTGCTTTTATCTCTTTGATTCCGAAGGAAGATCAAGATGCTACTCAAGTAAAAAACTATAGACCAATATCACTTTTAAATACAGATTATAAGATATTTGCTAAGGTGTTGGCTAACAGATTGATGAGGGTTCTGCAACAGGTGATTCATGGGGATCAAACCGGGTTTATTAGTGGTAGGCAAATGAAAAATAATGTGAGGCATATAGTTGATGTGTTAGAGTTTTTGGAAAGGAACAACCAGATTTCTGCGGCGCTAATTTTTTTAGATGCTGAAAAAGCTTTTGATCAGTTGAATTGGCAATTTTTGATGAAAGTTTTAGATAAAATGAATTTTGGGGATAAATTTTTGCAACCAATTAGGGCATTATATCAAAAACAAACTGCCCAAATAATAGTTAACAATAGTTTGACTGAAGCATGTAATATCGAGAAGGGCACAAGGCAAGGGTGTCCGTTATCGCCTTTACTATTTGTGTTAACGTTGGAGATATTACTAGTTAAAATACGGAATTCGGAAAGAATTAAGGGTATACAAATTAGAGATCAGGATTATAGATTGAGGGTGTTTGCAGACGATCTGGTTGTTACAGTGACCCAGCCAGAAAACTCTGTTGTGGACCTGATGGAGATAATAATGCAATATGGGAGGGTTTCTGGATTTAAAGTTAATGCACAAAAAACTAAAATTCTGGCCAAAAATATGACAGTATCGCAAAAGGCTCTTTTAGAAGGATTAACTGGATTTGAGATTGCTAAAAGGGTCAAATATTTGGGGGTGTTTTTGTCACCCTCTAATACTAAGTTATATAAAAATAACTATGAAAAATTATGGGGAAAAATTCAAAAAGAAATGGAGAGTTGGGAAAAATTGCAATTGTCTTTGCTGGGAAGAATCGCAGCAGTGAAAATGAATGTCCTGCCTAAATTTTTATTCTTATTTCAAATGATACCGGTTCTTAAGAAAGATTCTAATTTGGAAGAATGGCAACGGGGTATCAATAAATTTGTTTGGGCAGGGAAAAGGCCACGAGTTAAATTTAAGATTATGCAGGATACTCGTGAAAGAGGTGGTCTTAAAATGCCCAATCTTAAATTATATTATGAAGCTGCTGCGTTAGCAGGAATAAGTGATTGGATTAATTTGACACAAGAGAGATTATTAAATCTTGAGGGCCATGACTTGTTATTTGGCTGGCATGCATATTTGTTGTATGATAAGAAGGTAGATAATGTGTTTAAAGTGCATATTTTAAGACAGGCATTGTTGAGAGTTTGGAAGAAGTATAGACATAAGTTAGATTACAAGATGCCGTTGTGGGCAATTTAATTTAATTTAATTTAATTTATTAATATTTCTATACCGCCCTTCTCCCGAAGGACTCAGGGCGGTGTACAGGGCAAGAATAAAACAAGAGTTACAAAAATTAAAAGATAATTAAATACATGCCCATAAAAACAGTTGATACATTAATAAAAACCCCAATAAAATGATAATAAAAAACCCCACCAATCCCCCCTCAGGCCAGGCCGGCTTGTTCGAACAGGTATGTTTTCAGATCGCGGCGAAAGGAGCGGAGATCGGGCGCCGTCCGGAGCTCAACTGGTAACTGGTTCCATAGCTCCGGGGCGCTCACAGAGAAGGATCTCCCCCTGGGGGCCACCAATCTACATTCTCTGACCGGTGGCACCCTGAGGAGTCCCTCTCTGTGGGAACGCACAGGGCGGAGGGAAGTTGACGCCGGCAGCAGGTGTTCCCTAAGGTACTCCGGACCCCTGCCATGTAGGGCTTTAAACACCATTACTAGTACCTTGAATCTCACCCGGAAGACAACTGGCAACCAATGCAGCTCACGGAGCAGAGGTGTGACATGGGAGTATCGGGAAACTCCCAACACAACTCTCGCGGCTGCATTCTGTGCCAGTTGGAGCTTCCGGGTGGCAATCCCAAAGCACGCAATAGAAAACATAAATGTTGGCTTCAAACATGATGTGACTACGTATAAGGAGATTTTAAGCTTGGAAAGAAATGTCTGGTGTTTGAAGCCGTACAACCTCTTGCGAGATGAGAAGATTGTTCAAACTTGGTTTCAATATACTCAGTTACGGGCCAGGTGGAAAGAAGATCAGAAAATTGGTTTTGCAATGACTGATGAAAATTTGATAAAGCAAATTAGAAATCAGGGTCCAGCACATATCAAATGGATATATCTTGCATTGATAGAAATTGACTCAGAAACAGAACTTGTTAAAGATTGTATGATAAAATGGGCCCAGAATATCCAAGAAGTTATTACAATGGACACGTGGGAAAAGATCTGGGTGAGGAATGTAAAATTCACACAAGCTCAAAATCTAAGAGAGAACTTTTATAAAATGTTTTATAGATGGCATCTAGATCCTAAAAAGTTTGCAAGTATGTATCTGAATTATCAGCCAAAATGCTGGAGGTGTGGTGGCGAAGATGCAACATATTTTCACATATGGTGGACCTGCAAAAAGGTCAAGGCTTTTTGGATAAAAATTTGGTGGAATATGCAGAAGATCTTCAAGCAAAGGATAAAGTTTTGTCCGCAATTCTTTTTGTTGGGTATAATTGCAGATGCTACTGTTGTGGACACTAAGTTGATGTTGAATTTAATTACAGCAGCAAGACTTTTAATAGGTCAATATTGGAAGAAGGAGGAACTGCCGACTATAGAAGAATGGACTTTAAAGGTTTCTGACCTGGCAGAAATGGCAAAGATCTCGGCTTATTTGAAAGATCATTCGCAAGAACGTTATATTATGGAGTGGAAAAAATGGATTGAATATATCCAGAACAAATATGGGACTAAAAAGTTTCATTTAGCATTTGAATAAGTCTTCCTGTCTATTTTCTTTTTTTTTCTATATGAAATATTAGTATTGCTTGTAGTTATCTTATATGAGCTAGAGAGTGATAGATTTAAGAATTTATTATTGGTAGCAAATGGATGCTTATGATTGTTTTTTTTGTTTTTATACCCTGTACTTAGCTCTGGGAAGTCGGGGGGGGGAGGGGGGAAAGGGGGGGGAGGGGTAGGGAGGGATAGGTAGGGGAGGGGGAGGGGGGATTGTTAAAGATAAAATGTATTTTAAAACTTTTCAATAAAAAAAAACAACAGATATTTAGGGCTCAATTGTGGTTGTAAGTCGAGGGCTACCTCTGCTCCAGTCAATATCTTCAAATTTGTTAACAGGAATATTGGAGGTGGGGGTGGGGGTGGGGGGACGGGAGAAAGACAGAGAAAGAGAGATTACAGGAAAAGCAGTAAGAAGGTGAATGCTCCTCTTCCACACTCAATTTCTTAAATTGGCATATTTATAGAGAAATAAATCCCCTTTAATTGTAGTCAATTTTATATCCATATAAATACACTTAGCATCACAGCTCTAGCAGCATTTAAATGCTGAGTATTTGCACATTAATTACTGGGAAACAATAATACTCTTTTCCCCATGAACTTCAATTTTCACATCTAGAAATTATACTTTATTCACCTCAGTACTTAATGACCTGGTACTGTGGGGTTCACCTTATAAAAAGAGATCAACTGTAATGCCACCAGAATGAATGTGATTGCGTGAAACTGGATGTTAAACAAGGAGCGGGTTCCATTTGCAAAGAATACGCTGTTCCTAGTATAAGAGTCACAAGAATAATAAACCTTACTATGCTAGTTTACCAAATATTTGCAAAATCTTCCAAAATATGGTTTTCTCTGAGAGATGAGAGAGATTGCTGGGGGGGGGGGGGGGGAAGACGGAGGGCGTCAACCTATTTTCCAAAGCACTTGAAGTCAGGACAAGAAGTGATGGATGCAAATTAATCAAGAATAGAACCAACCTAGAAATAAGGGGAGATTTTCTGACATTTAAAACAAATAATCAGTGGAACAGCTTTCCTTCAGAATTTGTGGGTGCTCCATCATTGGAGGTTTTTAAGAAGAGACTGGATAGCCATTTGTCTGACATGGTATAGGGTCTCTTGCCTGAGCAAGAGTTTGGACTAGAAGGTCCCTTTCTAACTCTGTTATTCTATTATTATGTTATGTTCATGTGAAGCACCTCCTTGAAGCTGCTTCGCAAGCTTTAGCTTCTGAAAAAGAAGCCCAGGGTCTATATTGCTTCACTTCAAATGACTACATCCACCCCCCATACACACACACTTTTAACAGTTCTAGTAGCACAGAAGCCAGATTCTTCTAGTCGCAACCCAAAACTGCCAGAAAAAGACATTTGTGCCTGCTTACTAGAATGGTTGGATGAGTGTTTGAGGTGCTGCGAAGCACCCAGTGAAGTAAATTGGGTGCCTCCATTAAGAGAACGGTCCTGTTTTCAAACTGAGAAGCTCCTTATGCAGGCAAAACACAGCTATCTTGCGTAGGACAATGTTTTATGGATTTAGAGCCTTTTTTTTCAGTTGAGAGTGAGTCTTTTTCTTAAAATGAAAAGGAGCCCAGGGAAGCTTAAAATTGCTATACAAACATCTTATTTTTCACTATTGATTAAAGTTGATGTTTAGTCTTCCATTCTGTAATTTACATTCATGGACCAAAACTTTCACAGAAGCAATAGAACCATGGGAGAAGTTATCATGATTTGGCAGTCCAGATTATTGGATCATTTAGTGTAGCTACTGTGGCATCCATTGCCCAAATAAATCACCTTAACCATTTCTGTAACTCATTAAATTGAGTTGAAATCTCACAGGATTGACAGAGAGGTTTGACCTTATTTCAAGATTTCAACACTGTTTTGGTGAGAAATGACAGGACCTACCCATGATTATCCAAGGATGCCTGTTTTCTTGCAGGCCCGACACGTGGCCAACCAGAACTTGCAGAGGCTGCGCACGTGGTTTCCGCCGCAGCCTGCACACTTCTGCGAATTGTTGTTGTTTGCTGGCTTGGGCTTGTCCGGGCGTCCACCTTGATGGTCGGAGGTTGACTTCCGCCGGAGGAGGTCGATGCTCTGTTCGTCCTCAGCTGAGGCGACCTGCTGGTGGATGCTGGCTGTCTGGCTGCTGGTTTTGGACTCCTGGACCCCTTGGACGGCCCCGCAGGCCGCTTTGTGGGCCAAGATGGCGTCCTGGGCCTCCTGGAGCGAAACCTCCTCTTTTGCGAACAGGCGCTCCTGCAGCCTCGTGTCTCATAGGCCGCAAACCAGCCTCTCTCGTAGCCGCTCCTCCAGGTTCGAAAACCTGCAGGCGACGGCGGCTTCTCGTAGGGCGGCGATGTATTCGGCCCCGGACTCGTCGGGACGCTGGTCCCTCTTCTCGAACTGTGATCTCGAAGCCAGTTTGGACATACGGGACTGGACATTGGCATTCAGCTTTGCGATGAGGTCCCAGTAAGAGACGGTATCAATGGCCTCCGGGGCGAACAGGTTTGCGGTGACCTCGAGGAGTGCGGGTCCGCCTATGCAGAGCAGGGCTGCCGCTTTTGAGCTATCTTCTGAGATTTGGTTAAACCTCATGTACAGCTCGGCGTGCGACAGGTACCGGGCCCATTTCTCTGGGTGGCGGGTTTCGAACTCGCGGGGTTGCCCTGCTCGTGCCATTGTTCTTCCATCGGTTGCTGTGGCGTGTGGTTCCATTGCTTATTGCGGTGGCCGGAGCCGGTCTCTCGCGGTGGCCGGTTGCGGTGGCTGGCGGTCGCATTGGGGAGAAAGGAAAAGATTCCTCCTTTCCTTCAGCACGCGGTGCGTTCCCGTAGTGACTTCAGCTCTTCTGTCGGCAGAATCCCATCCTCGTCGCCACTGTAATGTAGTGGGTCCGACACAAGGAAGAGACGCCAGCCGGAGTACATGTTCAGCTCTTTATTGGGGGGAAACGTACTGAAGAACAAGGGCTACCTGGCCTCCTTAAATACCTAGCCAGGTAGGCAACCAGCCAATGGGGTTGGCCCTAGGTTTCCCCGCCAAAACTAGGTTTCCCGCCAAAACCGTCCAGGCCAACGCCCCCGGTGGCTGTTGCTATGCGGCTGCCTGCATCAGGATACATAACACCAGGATACATAACATATACCTACATCTAGTTCATTAACTCTGACAATTTCAGAGAGTACCTGGTAACTTCAGGTTGTTATGATATGCACTAACATATGCTTGCTGTTGCCCATGTATGTACACACACACACACAAACACACACACACAAACTTCCTGAGTAACCACAGAGGACAATCCGCTCTGATATATTGGACTATTAATGGCAAATGTTGAACCCAGTCATATTTAACTAGAAAACAGTAGGTTCCTCAAGTGTATTAAAATAAGAAAACCAACGTAGAAAACGTGTAAATATTTGATGCTTTGTACTTCAACAAAGGTATTTGTATTCACTTCTTAGAGCAATGATGCAAAGAGAGAAAATGTACTGCTACAGATCTGAACTCGGAGAGCCAGAAGCTAAAGATTGTAAATTACCTATCCAAATTTGAGTA
Source organism: Vipera berus (assembly GCF_964194415.1). Taxonomy (NCBI): domain Eukaryota; kingdom Metazoa; phylum Chordata; class Lepidosauria; order Squamata; family Viperidae; genus Vipera; species Vipera berus. The sequence continues at coordinate 148,342,133 of NC_138203.1, read as the reverse complement.
TCCTATGTGGCATTGATTGTATATTAAATTCATCATTGTCCAGATAAACCCCTGCAGCAAAGATGACAAAATGAAAGGAAATGAGTTGTGAAAGGAAAATATAAAATTGTCACAGGGTTAAAAAGAAATGGATAAGAACTGACACTTTCTATTTTTCGGTGAGAGCGTGAGGTGAGGAAAGAGAACTCCTGCTTTACCTCCATGTGGTACTTACAGAGCACTTATATGGAGCCCTTCCAAAAGAATATTCCATCGATCAACTGGGAAATAGATTCAGAAAAGGAAATTATTTCAATTTTCAGCTTCTGCTTCAAAACAGCTAATGGTGACCTTTTTAAAATTAGGATCTATTCACTTTTGAACCATTGTTTTTTTTATTATTTTAACTTTTTTTTCCAGGGCTATTCATATGCACAGCTTCCATCCAGCAAGAGCAATGTATGCCGAAATTAATTTTACTTATTAATTTTTTTAAAAAAAATATGTTAAAATGCTATTTGCAGTAGTTATAGCCGAAAAATAATGACTAATAAATCAGCTTGACACTCTACAAATTTTTTGCCACCCATCTCGCCATGAGGTGACTCTAATCTCTAGGTGAAGGGGGAAAAATCAATCAATAAATGGCATATTGGTTATTTAATGGACATGGGTAATAATGCTTTAGTTATACTTGGAACTTTCTAGTATGATGGGATCATTTAAAAAATAGCTACGGCCTTAAAAATGAACCTATTTGATGGCACGTCAGATTCCCACAACAGCCTGGAATTTACCTTTAAGGTGATAGAAACAATATTGTGAAGTCCTTAGTGCTCTCTGAGCTTGGTTGTTTGCAGACTTTTCATACCCAACTAGGTAACATGATTTGTGCCAATCATCACCAGGTACCATCAACTCCAGTACCAATCAGGTAGTGCCAAGTTACCTAGCTGGATAATGAAACATCTGCAAGCAAACAGCCAAGCCTAGAGAACACGAAGGATTTCACAGTTCAACCCTGAGCTGCAGTTATTGTCTTCTATTGAAAACTTAATATTGTAATATAAGTCAAATCCTATACATTCTGAGATCATATATCACTTTTAGTATTTTGGCCTAGGCTGCCTATTACCATAAGATATTTTTCTACTTTGTCATAGTTTATTGACCAAACCACAATTATCTGGGTCCATAAAAAGGTAAAGGTAAAGGTTCCCCCGCACGTGCGTGCTAGTTGTTTCCGACTCTAGGGGCCGGTGCTCATCTCCGTTTCAAAGCCGAAGAGCCAGCGCTTGTCTGAGGACGTCTCCGTGGTCATGTGGCCGGCATGACTAGACGCCAAAGGCGCACGGAACGCTGTTACCTTCCCACCGTAGTGGTCCCTATTTTTCTACTTGCATTTTTACATGCTTTTGAACTGCTAGGTTGGCAGAAGCTGGGACGAGTAACAGGCGCTCACTCTGCTACGCGGCACTCGGGATTTGACCTGCCAAACTGCCGACCATCTGATCGACAAGCTCAGCGTCCTAACCCACTGAGCCACCGCGTCCATAGCATATGCTAAATCAAAACCATGATTTATTAACAGTGGTAGGGTTTATATACAGTAAGCCAAAACCAAATAAGCTGCATGTGGATAACAGCTACCAGGGAAACAGATAGAGGGTTAAGCCAATCCCCCATTAAAGGAACAATAAAAATTGAACCAACCCCAGACCAACCCCAGCTCGTAGAGTCACTTTATTTTACCACAGAAAGAATGACAATGAAATATGACAGATTGCATCCAAAAGAAAATCTTCAAAGAAGAAAGGCAACCTTAACATCTGCAGTTAAGGATGACAGAAACCTACCTCAAGTATAGGCTAGGCATCAATGAAGGCAATATTATGAGGAAATATTATGAGGAAACTGCAGAAAAAAGTATCAGGGCATGTTTGAGAAATGGTGATTATTTTTGCAGTTGAATCTCAAGGTTGGTAGGAAAGTAAAGCTGGTTATCCTGGGCACCATACTATCTATCTATCTATCTATCTATCTATCTATCTATCTATCTATCTATCTATCTATCTATCTATCTATCTATAATGGTAATGGTAATGGTTCCCCCGCACATGCGTGCTAGTCGTTTCCAACTCTAGGGGCCGGTGCTCATCTCCGTTTCAAAGCCGAAGAGCCAGCGCTTGTCCTAGGACGTCTCCGTGGTCATGTGGCTGGCATGACTAGATGCCAAAGGCGCACGGAACGCTGTTACCTTCCCACTGTAGTGGTCCCTATTTTTCTACTTGCATTTTTACATGCTTTTGAACTGCTAGGTTGGCAGAAGCTGGGACGAGTAACAGGCGCTCACTCTGCTACGCGGCACTCGGGATTTGACCCGCCAAACTGCCGACCATCTGATCGACAAGCTCAGCGTCCTAACCCACTGAGCCACCGCGTCCATAGCATATGCTAAATCAAAACCATGATTTATTAACAGTGGTAGGGTTTATATACAGTAAGCCAAAACCAAATAAGCTGCATGTGGATAACAGCTACCAGGGAAACAGATAGAGGGTTAAGCCAATCCCCCATTAAAGGAACAATAAAAATTGAACCAACCCCAGACCAACCCCAGCTCGTAGAGTCACTTTATTTTACCACAGAAAGAATGACAATGAAATATGACAGATTGCATCCAAAAGAAAATCTTCAAAGAAGAAAGGCAACCTTAACATCTGCAGTTAAGGATGACAGAAACCTACCTCAAGTATAGGCTAGGCATCAATGAAGGCAATATTATGAGGAAATATTATGAGGAAACTGCAGAAAAAAGTATCAGGGCATGTTTGAGAAATGGTGATTATTTTTGCAGTTGAATCTCAAGGTTGGTAGGAAAGTAAAGCTGGTTATCCTGGGCACCATACTAACTATCTATCTATCTATCTATCTATCTATCTATCTATCTATCTATCTATCTATCTATCTATCTATCTATCTATAATGGTAATGGTAATGGTTCCCCCGCACATGCGTGCTAGTCGTTTCCAACTCTAGGGGCCGGTGCTCATCTCCGTTTCAAAGCCGAAGAGCCAGCGCTTGTCCTAGGACGTCTCCGTGGTCATGTGGCTGGCATGACTAGATGCCAAAGGCGCACGGAACGCTGTTACCTTCCCACTGTAGTGGTCCCTATTTTTCTACTTGCATTTTTACATGCTTTTGAACTGCTAGGTTGGCAGAAGCTGGGACGAGTAACAGGCGCTCACTCTGCTACGCGGCACTCGGGATTTGACCCGCCAAACTGCCGACCATCTGATCGACAAGCTCAGCGTCCTAACCCACTGAGCCACCGCGTCCATAGCATATGCTAAATCAAAACCATGATTTATTAACAGTGGTAGGGTTTATATACAGTAAGCCAAAACCAAATAAGCTGCATGTGGATAACAGCTACCAGGGAAACAGATAGAGGGTTAAGCCAATCCCCCATTAAAGGAACAATAAAAATTGAACCAACCCCAGACCAACCCCAGCTCGTAGAGTCACTTTATTTTACCACAGAAAGAATGACAATGAAATATGACAGATTGCATCCAAAAGAAAATCTTCAAAGAAGAAAGGCAACCTTAACATCTGCAGTTAAGGATGACAGAAACCTACCTCAAGTATAGGCTAGGCATCAATGAAGGCAATATTATGAGGAAATATTATGAGGAAACTGCAGAAAAAAGTATCAGGGCATGTTTGAGAAATGGTGATTATTTTTGCAGTTGAATCTCAAGGTTGGTAGGAAAGTAAAGCTGGTTATCCTGGGCACCATACTAACTATCTATCTATCTATCTATCTATCTATCTATCTATCTATCTATCTATCTATCTATCTATCTATCTATCTATAATGGTAATGGTAATGGTTCCCCCGCACATGCGTGCTAGTCGTTTCCAACTCTAGGGGCCGGTGCTCATCTCCGTTTCAAAGCCGAAGAGCCAGCGCTTGTCCTAGGACGTCTCCGTGGTCATGTGGCTGGCATGACTAGATGCCAAAGGCGCATGGAACGCTGTTACCTTCCCACTGTAGTGGTCCCTATTTTTCTACTTGCATTTTTACATGCTTTCGAACTGCTAGGTTGGCAGAAGCTGGGACAAGTAACAGGCGCTCACTCTGTTATGCGGCACTCGGGATTTGACCCGCCAAACTGCCGAACATCTGATCGACAAGCTCAGCGTCCTAACCCACTGAGCCACCGCATGCATGCATACATACATACATACATACATACGTACGTACATACATATGTGTGTGTGTGTGTGTGTGTGTGTGTGTGTATTAGAACAGTACAGTCAAACACTGGGATAAAGTAAAAAACACACTCCATGAGGACATCTGCTCCCTTCCACAGCAGAATCAAGCCTGGGACGACCGCACACAAGGGAACGAGACGACCTCCATGACTCTACTTCGAAGGAAGAGCCTGTCAGCCAGCACATGATTGCACGGGCATGACGAGACTTATGCACCTAACAGCTAATATGCACCAAGCAGCTGCTAGGCGAGACTTTTAAAAATCAGCCAACCAGCCTTTTCCAACAAAGGCGTAACTACTGTTATTATACACGAGTGAGCTTGTCACGAATAGGCCACACCGACATTCCACAATTTGACCGTTATTATTACCATATAAGTGTATGTACTGACTCCCTTATCATTCAGCCCTTGCTCTGATGATGTCAACAGCTTGTTGACGAAAGCTCAGCAATAAAGAAGAATTTTTTTCTTATATCCAGGAGTTCATTGTTCTTATTTTTACTGATTTCAAATGTCTACACCTGGATATATATATATATATATATATATATATATATATATATATATATATATATATATATATATATATATATATATATATATATATATATATATATATATATATATATATATATATATATATATATATATATATATATATATATATATATATATATATATATATATATATATCCAGGTGTAGACATTTAATCAGTAAAAATAAAAACAATGAAGTATGAAGTCCGGGATATAAGAAAAAATTCTTCTTTATTGCTGAGCTTTCATCAACAAGCTGTTGCTATATATATGATGTATGTATATAAATATATATATATATGTTTTCTGAGGTTTTCGCAGGTGTTCGTATGTGGATCTTTGGTTATTCGGGTTTTTCCCCGCGTAGAACTAAAGGTGTAGGGGCGACGTTTCGACGGAATCCCATCCGTCATCATCAGGCTGGTGGCTTCTGCTTCCTTCTTCTGGGAGAAGCATGTGGCTGTTTGTTCCTCTTTTTTAAACTGCCAGAGGGGGTGTGTTCTGTGGGTGGAGGTGTGCTCTGATTGGGTGGGAGTTTAAGTGTGTTCTGATTGGGTGGGAGTGTGTTTTGAATGGTGGGTGTGTTCTGATTGGGTGGAGGTGTGTTTTGAGTGTATGGGCTGGTCTCAGCTGCCAGCCTTAGACCTGAGCTGGTGAGTTGTGCTGCTTTTGTTTGGCTTCGTGTTTGTGGTGGTGCCATGTTTTTATAGTGGGTGTCAGTTTGCTTATTGTGTGGTTTGGAGGGGTTTAAAGTGGCTGATGTTGCAGCTGTAGTTAGGTTTCTGTTTTGTGGTTGTGCCTCGTTATCATTGTGGGTTTGGATTTGCTTTTTGGATGGTTGTGTGGTGGTGATGTCATGTGGTGTTATCATGAGTTTGGGTCTGGAATCATTCTTGGTGGTTGGGACTCGTCTGTCAATCAAGGCGGGTTTCCAAATGGTTGGTAGGCGAGAGGTATCATCTCGTTTGTTTATGCTGTGGGGGCGTTTTTCTATCTCAATGGCTTCTCTGATTATTCTGTTGTTAAAATGTTCAATTTTGGCGATAGTTTTGGTTTTTTTAAAATCAATTTCATGTCCCGTGGCTTCAAAGTGTTGGACCAGGGATGAAGTTTGTTCTCCCTTTCTGAGTGAGTTTTTGTGCTCTTCAATGCGTGCACTTATTCTTCTGTTGGTCTGTCCGATGTATGTGGTGGGGCAGGTGGGGCATGGGATTTCGTATACTCCTTGGTTTTCTAAGCCAATTATGTCCTTGGGGTTTCTTAGGATGGTGGATATTTTTCTGTCTGTGTAGAATGCTGTTTTGATGTTGTGTTTTTGGAGGACCTTGCTGATTCTGTCTGTGGTCCCTTTTAAGTATGGGAGGAGGGCTTTGCCATTTTCTTGTTCTCTGTCTTGGGTTTTTGTGGGTGTCTCTCTTCGGATTAAGTTGGTAATCGTGTTTCTTTGGAATCCATTGGCTGTTAGTACATTAGTGAGAGTGTGTAGTTCGTTTTTTTGGTGTTGTTCGTCAGCTAGGTGTTTTGTTCTGGAGATGAGTGTCTTGGCTACGGAGTTGATCTGTGCTGGGTGGTGGTGTGAGAGTGTGTTCAGATAGCGGTGTGTGTATGTTTTTTTATGGTAGATAGTGTGTCCTAGGGAGCCGTTGGATTTCTTGTAGACTAAGACATCAAGGAAGGGAAGTTGATTGTTAGCTTCTGTTTCCATGGTGAATTGTATTTTGGGGTGTAGGCTATTGAGGTGTGTGAGGAAGTCATCCAGTTTTTCTTTGCCGTGTGGCCAGATTACGAAGGTGTCATCTACGTATCTGAGCCAGAGTTTGGGTTTGTGGTTGGATTTTTCTAGAGCGAGGGTTTCAAAGTGTTCCATGTAGAGGTTTGCAATGACAGGTGAAAGGGGTGATCCCATGGGTGCTCCTTCCATTTGTTTGTATCTTTGTCCATTGTAGATGAAGTATGTGTTAGATAGGCAGTGGTTGGTCAGATCTAGGATGTGTTTTGGGGGGTTGTATTTATTTAGGATAGCTGTCAAGGCTTCTTTGATTGGCACTTGGGTGAAGAGGGATACGACATCGAAGCTCACAAGTAGGTCACAGGGCTGTAAGTTTAGTTTACTTATGATCTCTATGAATTGGAATGAATCTTGTACGTGTGAGGTGATGGAATTTGCGTAAGGCTGTAGTTGTTTGGCAAGAAATTTGGCTAGATTTTGTAGAGGGGCAAATCTTTATTTCCTGTTTTCAGCCTATCTTGAAGGCCATCGAACAGGCTGTAGTCACACCGAATCTCAGAAGGGTATGGCTGACTGATGAAGACTAAAGAGTCAGAAATGCATCTCAGTCTCCTTTAATTCTTTGTTAGTAATTTACACACACACACATATATATAGTTTCTATGTATGGTGAGATTGAAAGAGTGAGAGAGGAGTCTCCTAATGCTGGACTTTTTAAATAGATTGTTTAATCTACATTGAATGTTTTTATTTCCACTAGGATGGAATAAAGTTGAAAGGAGCAGTTATTTAGTAAACCAAAAAGATTTCCCCTTATTTATTATATAATTACAATTATATAATGTAATTATCCCCTTCATGGATTACTGCCTTGTCGTGGCGAAGGGGCTTGCGTAATTCAATGAAGCTATGAGCTATGCCGTGCAGGGCCACCCAAGACGGACAGGTCATAGCAGAGAGTTCTGACAAAACGTGATCCACTGGAGAAGGAAATGGCAAACCACTCCAGTATCTTTGCCATGAAAACCCTATGGACAGTACCAAAAGGCAAAACGATATGACGCTGGAAGATGAGCCCCTCAGGTCGGAAGGTGTCCAATATGCTACTGGGGAAGAGCAGAGGGCTAGTACTAGTAGCGCCAGAAAGAATGAAGCGACTGGGCCAAAGCCGAAAGGACGCTCAGCTGTGGATATGTCTGGTGGTGAAAGGAAAGTCCGATGCTGTAAAGATTTTTTCTCCATAGGAACCTGGAATGTAAGATCCATGAATCAAGGAAAACTGGACGTGGTCAAACAAGAGATGACAAGACTGAACATTGACATCTTAGGTATCAGCGAACTAAAATGGACAGGAATGGGTGAATTTAATTCAGATGACCATCAGGTATACTACTGTGGGCAAGAATCCTTCAGAAGAAATGGAGTAGCCTTCATAGTCAATAAAAGAGTAGGAAAAGCAATACTGGGATACAATCCTCAAAATGACAGAATGATCTCAGTTCGAATCCAAGGCAAACCATTCAATATCACAGTAGTCCAGGTCTATGCCCCAACCACCAGTGCTGAACAGGATGAAATTGACCAGTTCTATGAAGCACTACAGCACCTTATAGAACTAACACCAAAAAATGATGTTCTTATCATCATGGGGGATTGGAATGCTAAAGTAGGAAGCCAAAAGATAACTGGAATAACAGGCAAGTTTGGCCTTGGAGTGCAAAATGAAGCAGGGCACAGGCTGATAGAATTCTGTCAAGAGAATACAATGGTCATAGCAAACACTCTTTTCCAACAACCCAAGAGACGGCTCTACACATGGACATCACCAGATGGTCAACACAGAAATCAGATTGACTATATGCTCTGCAGCCAAAGATGGAGAAGCTCTATACAGTCAGTAAAAACAAGACCAGGAGCTGACTGTGGCTCAGACCATGAGCTTCTCCTTGCAAAGTTTAGGCTTAAACTGAAGAAAGTAGGGAAAAGCACTAGGCCACTCAGGTATGAATTAAATCATATCCCTGTTGAATATACAGTAGAGGTGACAAATAGATTTAAGGAATTAGATCTGATAGACAGAGTGCCTGAAGAACTATGGACAGAGGTTCGCGACATTGTACAACAGGTAGCAACCAAAACCATCCCAAAGAAAAAGAAATGCAAGAAAGCAAAATGGCTGTCTGAGGAAGCTTTGCAAATAGCTGAGGAAAGGAGGGAAGCGAAAGGCAAGGGAGAAAAAGAAAGATACACCCAATTCAATGCAAAATTCCAGAGAATAGCTAGAAGAGATAAGAATGCCTTCTTAAATGAACAGTGCAAAGAAATAGAAGAAAATAATAGAATAGGGAGGACCAGAGATCTTTTCAAGAAAATTGGAGAAATGAAGGGAACGTTTAATGCAAAAATGGGCATGATAAAGGACCAAAATGGCAGGGACCTAACAGAGGCAGAAGAGATTAAGAAGAGGTGGCAAAATTACACAGAAGAACTATACAAGAATGAGCTTAACGTCCCTGATAATCACAATGAGGTGGTCACTGACCTCGAGCCAGACATCCTAGAATGTGAAGTGAAGTGGGCCTTAGAAAAGCTGAGCAACAACAAAGCTAGTGGAAGTGACAGTATTCCAGCTGAGCTATTCAAAATCTTAAAAGACAATGCAGTAAAAGTGCTACACTCAATTTGCCAGCAAATTTGGAAAACTCAACAATGGCCACAGGATTGGAAAAGATCAGTTTACATTCCAATTCCAAAGAAAGGCAGTGCCAAAGAATGTTCAAACTATCGCACCATTGCACTCATTTCTCATGCTAGTAAAGTCATGCTTAAAATCCTACAAGCTAGACTTCAGCAGTATGTGGATCGAGAACTACCAGAAGTGCAGGCAGGATTTCGAAGAGGCAGAGGAACTAGAGATCAAATTGCCAACATACGCTGGATCATGGAGAAAGCTAGGGAGTTCCAGAAAAACATCTACTTCTGCTTCATTGACTATGCTAAAGCCTTTGATTGTGTGGATCATAACAAACTGTGGCAAGTTCTTAAAGAGATGGGAGTACCAGACCATCTTATTTGTCTCTTGAGAAACCTATATGCGGGTCAAGAAGCAACAGTGAGAACGGGACACGGAACCACTGATTGGTTCAAAATTGGGAAAGGAGTCCGGCAAGGCTGTATACTGTCGCCCTGCCTATTTAACTTATATGCAGAGCACATCATGAGAAAGGCAGGGCTAGATGAATCAAAAGTTGGAATTAAGATTGCCGGAAGAAATATCAACAACCTAAGATACGCAGATGATACCACTCTAATGGCAGAAAGTGAAGAAGAACTAAAGAGCCTCTTGTTGCAGGTGAAGAAGGAGAGTGCAAAACTTGGGTTGAAACTTAACATTAAGAAAACCAAGATCATGGCATCTGGCCCTCTCAATTCCTGGCAAATAGATGGGGAAGAAATGGAGGTAGTGACAGATTTTATTTTCCTGGGCTCCAAGATCACTGCAGATGGGGACTGTAGCCAAGAAATTAAAAGACGCTTGCTCCTGGGGAGGAAAGCCATGGCAAATCTAGACAGCACACTAAAAAGCAGAGACATCACCCTGTCAACAAAAGTGCGTATAGTCAAGGCTATGGTCTTCCCAGTTGCAACGTATGGCAGTGAAAGTTGGACCATAAGAAAGGCTGAGCGCCAAAGAATTGAGGCCTTTGAACTGTGGTGCTGGAGAAGACTCCTGCGAGTCCCTTGGACCGCAAGGCGATCAAACCGGTCAGTCCTAGAGGAGATCAATCCTGACTGCTCTTTAGAAGGCCAGATCCTGAAGCTAAAACTCAAGTACTTTGGCCACCTAATGAGAAGGAAGGACTCACTGGAGAAGAGCCTAATGCTGGGAAAGATCGAGGGCAATAGAAGAAGGGGACGACAGAGAATGAGGTGGCTGGATGGAGTCACTGAAGCAGTAGGCGTGAGCTTAAATGGACTCCAGAAGATGGTAGAGGACAGGAAGGCCTGGAGGAATGTTGTCCATAGGGTCGCGATGGGTCGGACACGACTTCGCAGCTAACAACAACAACAACAACAATGTAATTATATATTATGCTTAATAATACTTATAGTTTATAATTATTAAGATTTCCTAATCAAGGTACATTATGTGGCATTAAGTGAAAAGTTCACTAGCTTGTGTCATTAAATCTTATGCTATTATTAATTTCCCAGAGGATGCCTTGCATTTCTGAGGCCATTAACAGTATCTTAAATTACAGGATGAATAAACAATTGGGTTTCCTTTTTAAATATAAATGGAAATAAATAAAATAAATATAGAGATTTCATTCCAATTCTGCATGTGCCGTAAGAAAACATTTATTTGTAGCGCCAAAATGATAATCCATTGGAACAATTCAATTTCAGTTAACATCATGAGACTGTAGTATGTATTGATATGTCTAGTAAAATTGAGTTCTAAAGTCTAACTAGAATTATTCTGGTGTAGTAACAGCTTTGTTTGTTAATATGGCACTGTTTCTTTTTTTGTTGCTTCTGCATTTCTTTTTTTTCAGGAATCCTTCTCTGAAATAAGTCTCTCCTATAAAAAGACACACACACACCCATACATACCTTACCTATTGTTTCCACATATTCTGATCTCTTTCTCCAAAACATCCAGTTTTGAAATATGATGGGTTTATTTGTGTAAGAATAAATGAGTCTAGTAGTAAAATTCATAGAGTAATTGTAATGATCGCAATATATACCAGCTAGGTTCATGTAGTACAAAGGCCATTGTTTGTTTTAACCTGAAATTGTTGAACAAGCCATTAACCGATAATGTTAAATCATGAATTATGGCTTACTAATCATTATGGCTGAGTTCATACCTCATATTAAAAATAAACTCAAGGCATATTATATCTGTTTGCAATCTATACATGTCTGTTACTAACGGTTATCAATTGAAGTTTATGAAAAATGAAATAAAATATATATTTTAAAAAGACTACATCTGAACAGAATGATTCCTAAGCAGTGGTCCAGCTTTCACTATGGTCCTGCAGACCATCTTCTGTATATGTTTCTATGTAAATGGCCAATATTTTGGAGATTGGGAAATTTACAAGATTATAGATGGGAATGCCAAAATCTCAGCACACCTGGCAAGATGTAGCAGCTTTAAAAATATTTTTCTGCTTTGAAAAATGTTACATAATATCCTTTAAGTATATAAGTAGATATGTAAGTATATAAGTAAGTATATCCTGTGGTGCCAACAGGAGTCATACTGCCATTGTGATGGTTTTCAAAAAAAATTCAATGAGGTAGTAGTGCACATAAAATAAATGTTCAAAAACACCAGAATAAATTTTGCAGCAAGCCATGAGTGAAAGAGCATAGAAGTATTCTTTATAAATAAATAAAGACAAATGTGTGAAGTCAAAATGGACGCCATTGTGAAAGCACTGTATTCTAGAAATTTTATCCCAGTTTTTCTTTTCTCACTGGTGGCTGTGAGAATAAGGTGATCTTGACTGTTAGAAATCAGTGAAGCTCCCAGATCCTGCTTCATCAGGTGTGCTGTCTAGAAATTACCCTCAGCAGTCATTCTAGCAAAGATTTCTAAATAACTAAGTCCTTCAGTTAACACATATGCAAAATTGTGAGCTAAAGTTAGAACAGAATAGAACAACAGAGTTGGAAAAGGCCTTGGAGGCCAGGAAAAGCCTATACCATTTCAGACAAATGGTTGTCCAATCTCTTCTTTAAAACTTCCATTGTTGGAGCATTCACAACTTCTGGAGGCAAGTTGTACTCTGTGGTTTGCAATTGTCAATGATTTTATCTGGTGTGTGCCATGATTGTTGATTTTAATGTCTTTTCTGCTTTAATATTTTATGCTTTAAGCTGCCCAGAGTCATTGGATACAAGATGGGTGGCAAGAAAACAAACAAACAAACAAACAAATAAATAAAAGTTTAGGATAGAGCTATATTTTTAGGCTAAGAAGTTTAGAAGGCGTTGCTGAGAAACCTTGCTTGCAGTTTCTCAGCTTACTGGCTGGGACTTCTGGGAGTTAAAGTCCACATTTCTTAAAGATGTCAAGGTTGAAAAACACTGCTCTAGATCATTAAATACTGATCAATGAGGGACCTAAAGGTGAACAGATGTATAAGCTGGTTGGGAAGTGTTAATAATCCCTTGGGAAATTTGGGGGGGGGGGGTTCAGAAGTATTAATAATCAGGATGGAACTGTTTAATACAGATCCCACATACAGTACAGTACTCATGATGGGAGATGCAGGGTAAAATAGCCACATGCCCAACATGTTTATCAGCAACACATGTTCTGCATATTGACAATGAAACTCGGATGAGCAGGACAAGTAGCCTAACTTGCAAGTTTAAAAGGATGAATGTTCTTTGTCTGTTCAGATCTGCAAATTTAATTAGAAGTAGCAAATGTCTGAAGTGTATCAAATCATATTTACACTAAAAGTACCATCAAATATTGCTCATTTTTACGATCACAAATGCAATTAATCTAACAGTTCTGAAATATGGTTATGACTGCCTGCAGCAGCCTTTAAAATACAAATATATTTCTGCTTTTAATCTTGGAAAGAAATTTTGGCTTTTAATTTCCATAGAAATCAGATTCTCATCCAAGTGGCAGTCTCGTATTTCTATTTCTAATGAGACAGGTTTAAAAAAAGATGAGGTCCCCCTTCAAAACTGATGATTTAGGGAATTATGTTTTCTTGCATTTCTAAGTGCAACCTTTCAAACTTGATCAATGGCATTAACTACATATGAGACTTTTCAGCAAAAATCCTCATATTCTGCCCTACTTGCTTTATAATACGTCTTCAGACTAAAAACGCAACACACTTAAGTCGTGGATTTTGTAATGCTACTTGTACGATGCTGGATTAGAATTGCATTTCTGTCAAGATGTGGTTGGGTACTGAATCCAGGAATCAAATGCATGCACTGATACGTTTGTCATTTTCAATGTATTTTTTCAAAGTCTTTGTTTCAAAGCGTCTCCTGCTTGATCAGGGGGTTTGACTAGAACAGAGGTAGGCAACCTTGGCTCTTTTATGACTTGTGGACTTCAACTCCCAGAATTCCTCAGCCAGCCATGCTGAGGGGAACGGGAGAGGTTTCCAAGCTGAGCCATGCTGGCTCAGGAATTCTGGGAGTTGAAGTCCACAAGTCATAAAAGAGCCAAGGTTGCCTACCCCTGGGCTAGGGAATTCTGGGAGTTGAAGTCCACGAGTCATAAAAGAGCCAAGGTTGCCTACCCCTGGGCTAGGGAATACTGGGAGTTGAAATCCACGAGTCATAAAAGAGCCAAGGTTGCCTACCCCTGGGCTAGGGAATTCTGGGAGTTGAAGTCCACGAGTCATAAAAGAGCCAAGGTTGCCTACCCCTGGGCTAGGGAATTCTGGGAGTTGAAGTCCACGAGTCATAAAAGAGCCAAGGTTGCCTACCCCTGGGCTAGGGAATTCTGGGAGTTGAAGTCCACGAGTCATAAAAGAGCCAAGGTTGCCTACCCCTGGGCTAGGGAATTCTGGGAGTTGAAGTCCACGAGTCATAAAAGAGCCAAGGTTGCCTACCCCTGGGCTAGGGAATTCTGGGAGTTGAAATCCACGAGTCATAAAAGAGCCAAGGTTGCCTACCCCTGGGCTAGGGAATTCTGGGAGTTGAAGTCCACGAGTCATAAAAGAGCCAAGGTTGCCTACCCCTGGGCTAGGGAATTCTGGGAGTTGAAGTCCACGAGTCATAAAAGAGCCAAGGTTGCCTACCCCTGGGCTAGGGAATTCTGGGAGTTGAAGTCCATGAGTCATAAAAGAGCCAAGGTTGCCTACCCCTGGGCTAGGGAATTCTGGGAGTTGAAGTCCACGAGTCATAAAAGAGCCAAGGTTGCCTACCCCTGGGCTAGGGAATTCTGGGAGTTGAAGTCCACGAGTCATAAAAGAGCCAACGTTGCCTACCCCTGGACTAGAAGATCTCCAAGGTCTCTTCCAACTCTATTCTGCTTGACTGACTATGCAGAGCATTACTTACTATGAGTCAGCATTATAGCTGCTGTTATCTGGGCTGCTGTGGTTTGCGAGAGTTTTCATGATTCACATTCTTCATTAAAGGTTTAGTAAAGACAAATGGTTGTTCTCTATTTCCTGAAGGCTTTTAAATGTTTCTTATTTGCCTTGTTGATCAGTATTCACTGTAAATATTGAAGAGATAAAAATAAAGGGAAATTGTGGACCACAATATGGATTTGCAGGAATACAGAAATAAATATTTCAATTAAATTACCATAAATGGAGGATAGGATTCTTGTACTTGCTTTAGTGAGAAAGAGAATTTTATTTTTCATTGTATGATCACATTTCTGCTAGTCTTCAGCTTCAATGGCTTTCCACACTTCGAATAAATTCAAAAAGATAATATAGCAATAGACTTGTACGCCACTTCATAGGGGGGCAGAGATCGGCCCCTAGGTCTCTCGTTTGTGGAGTTCCTCAGGGGTCGGTTCTCTCGCCTCTCCTGTTCAACATCTACATGAAACCGCTGGGTGAGATCATTCGTGGTTTTGGAGTTGGATATCATCAATATGCTGATGATACCCAACTTTTCATTTCGACCCCAAACCACCCCAGTGATGCCCTCGCTGTGATGTCCCGTTGCCTGGAGGCGGTTCGGGTCTGGATGGGGAGGAACAGACTTCAACTCAACCCTGACAAGACGGAGTGGCTGTACATTCCGGCATCCTGGGACATTCAAAATGTTCCATCACTTTCTATGGGGGGTGAGTCTTTACCCCCCGTGGATAGGGCTCGCAACTTGGGAGTCCTCCTAGATTCACGGCTTACCTTAGAAGATCATATATTAGCCGTGACTAGGGGGGCTTTCGCACAGGTTTGCCTGGTGCGTCAGTTGCGGCCCTATCTAGACCGGGATGCCCTGTGTACGGTCACTCATGCGCTCGTGACCTCTCATCTTGACTATTGCAATGCTCTCTACATGGGGCTTCCCTTGAAGACCACTCGGAGGCTCCAACTGGTACAGAATGCGGCCGCGAGAGTTGTCTTGGGAGTTTCCCGGTACTCCCATGTTACACCTTTGCTCTGCGAGCTACATTGGTTACCAGTTGTCTTCCAGGTGAGGTTCAAGGTCTTAGTGATGGTTTTTAAGTCCTTACATGGCATGGGTCCGGAATACCTCGGGGACCACCTGCTGCCGGCGTCGACTCCCCTCCGCCCTGTGCGTTCCCACAGAGAGGGCCTCCTCAGGGTGCCTCCAGTCAGAGAATGTCGGCTGGTGGCCCCCAGGGGGAGGGCCTTCTCTGTGGGCGCCCCGGCTCTGTGGAATCAACTGCCGGTTGAACTCCGGATGGCACCGGATCTCCGCTCCTTCCGGCGCGGGTTAAAGACCCATTTGTTTGAACAGGCTGGCCTGGCCTGATGGGGAGTTACTTAGGGTTTTAATATTTGTATATATTTTTATTGTTTTTACTTTGGGCAATAATTTAATTCTTTTTTAACTTTTGTATTTTTGTAGTTTTATGATATGCCCTGTTCACCGCCCTGAGTCCCTCGGGAGAAGGGCGGTATAAAAATTTAATAAAACCTAAACCTAAAACCTAAACCATAGTGCTTTACAGCCTTCTCTAAGCGGTTTACACAGTCAGCCTATTGCCCCCAACAATCTGGGTTCTCCTTTTACTGACCTAGGAAGGATGGAAGGCTGAGTCAACCTTGAGCCAGTGAGAATCGAACTGCTGGCAGTTAGCAGAGTTAGCCTGCAATACTGCATTCTAACCACTGTGCCACCATGGCTCTACAGATAGTCCTGAATTTGCAATCCTTTTGGTTAGTGGCCATTCAAAGTTACAACAGCATTGAAAAAACTTACATGACAGTTTTTCACACGTATGACCATTGCAGTATCCCCTTGGTCACATCATCAAACTTTGGACACTTGGCAACTGGCATCTATTTGCAATGTCCTGGGATCATGTGATCACCTTTGGTGACCTTCTGACAGGCAAAGTCAATAGAAAAGCCAGATTCCTTTAACAAACCATGTTACTATTTTTTCCTAAGAGGTCAGAGCCCAGGGTTTATAGTGCTGAATGTATCAGAGAATTTTGGCTGAGGCACCAAATACAACAAATGTACAAGGTGCAGAGTTCCAGTTACAAAGCCACAACCAGCATCTTGACTTTTAATCCCCCTCCCCCCATTCCCCCAGCTATTGTCCCTGATCTACACCTGTTCTCTGATGCTAAAATTGGGAGCAGCCCTTAGCTGCCAAATAGAGCCTTAGCTAAGCTAATAATGGTATTTGCCAGTCTTTGCCTTCTATTCAAGGGACACCAGCTTCTAATTTCAGGGCTCATTGGAAACACATCTGAGTATTTAGAAAAGAGATCTTAAAAAGATGGCCCGTCTTTTTTTTCATAGGCAGTAAAGTTGGAAAGGAGGCCTAATTGTGTCCCATGAGATTGCTGAGGAACTGGTTTTGTGACGAACAATTATGGATGGAATAGTTTCCCCCGCTTCCAGTTCAACATACAATCATTTCTCGGGTGTGTGTGTGTGTGGATTGGGTGGTTATAGAGTAGGTTTTGGAACAAGTATAGTTTATCTTTATGATTTTGTTTCTGGAAGGCTGAAAGGCTACACCGAAATAAGCCAGCTATTGTTGACTATATAGCTAGCTCTCAATAGAGTATTGGTGAGCTGTGAAACAAAACAATAACTTTGTGGGAGTTTGATAGTTAATATTCAGCTGTTCTTGTCTGCATTGTTGCACCTGGTCCTTAAAAGCTCTCCTTGGTCCAACTTGAGCCTGCAACAAAACTTATCAGCATCTTGTAAGTAAAGTTATGCAGATATGAAAAACAAAGGGGGCAATGGGCATCCTTGTTTCATGTCTTTAGCTATTAAAGCTAAATAAACTTGGGTTTGGCTAGCCTAAGGAAAAAAGGAATAGGGGAGAGATGATAGCAGTGTTCCAGTATCTGAGAGGCTGCCACAAGGCAGAGGGGGCCAGGTTGTTCACCAAACCACCAGAGGGAAGGATGAGAAACAATTGTTGGAAACTGATCAAAGAGAGAAGCAACCTGGAATTAAGGAGAAACTTCCTGACAGTGAGGACAATCAACCAGTGGAACAGTTTACACCCAGAAATTGTGGGCGCTCCATCACGGGAGATTTTTAAGAAGAGACTCAATAATCACCTGTCTGAGATGATATAGGTTCTCCTGCTTGAGCAGGGGGCTGGACTAGAAGTCCTCCAAGGTCCCTTCCAGCTCTATTCTATTCTATTCTATTCTATTCTATTCTATTCTATTCTATTCTATTCTATTCTATTCTATTCTATTCTATTCTTCTATTCTATTCTATTCTATTCTATTCTATTCTATTCTATGCTATGCTATGCTATGCTATGCTATGCTATGCTATGCTATGCTATGCTATGCTATTCTATTCTAAACTTGCATTATCTGAATATTGGCCTTTTCCTTTTTTGATAATATTTTATGAATTTGAAGAATGCTGTTATATTTTCCCTACCCATCTGTCTTCTCTTCTAAAAGGTAAATTTTTCCTAGATCCTTCAGTATCTTTTCATAGGTCTTAGTTTCTAATCCCTTGATTATTGACCTTACCCTCTTCTGAAACCATTCCACTTTGTCTAAATCTTTCTTAAAATATAGAGCTGAAAACTGTACACCAGACCACATCTGAGTCTGAGCAATGCAGGGTAGAATGAAATTATTAATTCCTGTTGTTTGAAAACTGTTGATGCATCCTAAAATTGCATTTGTCCTTTTCACACCCACACTATATTCCTGGTTCCGATACAATTTGTCACCAACAGTGAGCCAGTTTGGCTTAATGGTTAATATGCTGGCCTAGAAATTGGGAGACTGTGAGTGCCAGTCCCATTTTAGGTGTGAAAGCCAGCTGAGTGACCTAGGGACAGTCATTTTTTGGGGGGGGGAGGGAGTGTCCCTTGGTGCTCTCTGAGCTTGGATGTTTTCTTGCAGATGTTTCATTACCGAAAACTAGGTAACGTCATCAATGCTAGTAGCTTGCAGCATTGATGATGTTACCTAATTTGGGTAATGAAATGTCTGCAAGAAAACAAGAAAGCTCAGAGAGCACCAAGGACCCCTCATTTCAACCCTGAGCTACAAATATTCTCCTTTATTAGCATTTTCTATCAGCCCAACACTGATAGAGTTGCTGTTGTGGGGGAAATAGGATGTTTGCCACATT
The DNA here is from genome assembly GCF_964194415.1 of Vipera berus. Taxonomy (NCBI): domain Eukaryota; kingdom Metazoa; phylum Chordata; class Lepidosauria; order Squamata; family Viperidae; genus Vipera; species Vipera berus. Next base: position 148,323,310 of record NC_138203.1, on the reverse strand, counting down.
GAGTTATTAATAAAACTAATAAAGGCAGGATATAAATTAATAATAATAATAATAAACCTTTATTGTCAAAGTACAACATGTGTACATTGAGATTAGCTGAGCCTCCCCCCGTGCTCTCTCCCCCCAACACACAGTGACAACAAACCCTCCATCCCACCACACTATGTGAACCAACTACACCACACACCGGCCTCCCAAGTCAATTCTGCATAAGATTATGTCCCATTTAAAAGCCTAACAGCCCACGGATAAAAGCTATTTTTCAGCCTGTTGGTACAGCTGGCTATATTCCTATATCTCCTACCGGATGGTAGGAGAGTAAAGAGATACCGTCCAGGGTGTGAGTCATCCCTGAGAATCTTCCTCACTCTTCCAAGGCAACGAGCCCTGGCGATGTCATCCAGTGGTGTCAGGGAACAGCCCACAATGTCTTGTGCTGTGCTCACTACCCTCTGTAATACTTTCCTATCCGTGGCTGTCAGACCAGCATACCAAACCACAATACCATACGAGAGGACGCTCTCTATGGTAGACCAGTAAAAGAGGGTCATTAGCTGTTGTTCTACCCTGTTCTTCCGCAACACCCTAAGAAAGTGAAGCCTCTGTTGGGCCTTTCTAGTCACCTGAGTTGTGTTAACTTTCCAGGTCAGATCTTCACAGAGGTAGACTCCCAGAAATTTAAAGGAGGAAACTCTCTCTACACAGTTCTCTCCAATGTAAAGTGGGGCAGGTTCCTCCTTTTTTCTCCGGAAGTCTAACACCATCTCTTTCGTCTTGCCGATGTTTAGGTGCAAGTTGTTGTTACTACACCATATGGATAGTTTTTGTACCTCTGCCCTATATGCTGTCTCATCCCCACCTGTAATAAGACCCACCACAGTTGTATCATCTGCGAACTTGATTATCGCAGTGGATGGGTCAGATGATACACAATCATAAGTGTATAAAGAGTACAGGTAGGGGCTAAGCACACAGCCCTGTGGCGTGCCGGTGCAAAGCTTCAGGGGGGTGGACAAAGCAGAGCCGACCCTCACTGTTTGTAACCGATCCCTAAGAAAGTATTGAATCCAATCGCAGATGGCGGGGGAGAATTTCAAGTCAATCAGCTTCTCGATGAGAATGCTCAGCAAAATGGTGTTGAAAGCCGAGCTGTAGTCAACAAAAAGCAAAATAAATAAAATAAAATAAATCCTGACGTAACTTCCAGGCTTCTCGAGATGACTTGCTACAGAGTGTAAAGCAGTAGCTATGGCATCGTCTGTCAACCTATTTCCCCTGTAGGCAAATTGATGTTTATCAAAGTCCAGTGGGAGGCATGTTCTAAGATGTTGGAGAACCAATCTTTCGAAGCATTTCATGACTACAGACGTTAATGCAATAGGTCTGTAGTCATTCAGGCACTCAACTGCAGTTTTCTTGGGGACTGGGACAATGGTAGCTGCTTTCAAGCACGATGGTACACATGCCGTTTGCAAGGAGATGTTAAAGATCCTTGTCAGGACCCCTGCTAATTGATCGGCACAATTCCTGACCACTATCCCCAGCACCCAGACTGGGCCTGCGGCTTTGCTGGGATTCACAGCCTTCAATACAGCTCTCACTTGGTGTTCACACAGGGTGAGTGGCTGAGAGTCAGAAGGCCGGCCAGCAAAGCCTACGGGGTCTGGTCTTTTAACCTCGTAGCGGGCGAAGAAGATATTCAGCTCCTCAGCCAATGAGGCATTGGTGTTTGCCATGTTCCTCATGCTGCCCTTATAGTTGGTTAAGTGCTGCAGTCCCTGCCATACATGCCTCGGATCGTTGTTTGCTAAGTGGTTCTCCACCTTTTGTTTGTATTGTTGTTTTGCCATCCTAATGCCTCTTCTGAGATTTGCCCTGGCCTCTCTGTATCTGTCCCTGTCCCCCGCCTTAAAGGCAGAATCCCGGGCTCTCAGGAGTGTTCATATCTCTGCAATCATCCAGGGTTTACAGTTCCCGTAAACTCTAATGCACTTATCCATTGTTACACTATCAGTGCATGTTCTAATATAAGAGAGTACGGCATCTGTATATGAATTTAGATCTTGTTCTTCAAATATACTCCAGTCAGTGGTTTCAAAGCAGTCCTGCAACTGACTGAGACCACCCACTGGCCAGGTTCTGACCCTTTTTGTGACTGCCTGAGTCCTTTTCCTGAGAGGAACATACTTTGGGAACAACAGGAGTGAAAGATGGTCAGATGTACCCAGGTGGGGAAGAGGGAAAGCTCTGTATGCCTGTTTCAGATTGGAATACACATGGTCCAAAGTGTTCTTCCCTCTGGTGGAAACTTGCACATACTGTACAAACTTAGGGAGAACTGTCTTCAGACAAGCTTGATTGAAGTCCCCAGCCACGACAAGAGCACCCTCTGGGTGAGTTTGCTGCTGCCTGGTGATGACGTCATACAGCTTAGTAATTACATTCCAAATTCCATCTCCAGATATATTTTAAGGTTGTTGTGGGGTTTTTTTCCCCTAAGTGAAGAACTTCACATTTGTCTCTGGGAAATTGCACTCTGTTGTCCTCAAGTCAATTTGTCTACCTTAAAAATATCATTTTGAGTTTTATTTCCGCCTTTCTAGGTTATAGCAATCTCATTCATTTTTTAAAATATATTTGTAGATCTGATAAACATTCTCCCCTCTAGATGTGGAACAGAAAAATAACAAAAGTCAGCTTCACCAACCAGAAGATAAATTCAAAAACATATTTTAAATCAGACTAAGGATGAGATAGCAGAAAAGAAGCTTTTTTTAAAACAGATGAACAAAACTTCCAAGAAATTGGAAGACAGATTTCAGCACCATGTAATTATTTCCTCTCTTTTCACCCTGAATGCCGCTGATAATGTGAGAAAATAATTCATTACCAGAGGAAGCTTTCCATTTAATAGAAGAGCATAAGATCCGAAGCAGACACAGCCCCCGTTTCTGGATCTCCCTGTTATGTTTTTCTATGGAGAATTAATGTATTAAGGAGACCTGGAGAAAGAGTGCAATCCCTGTGCATATAAATACAAATCCCTTGTTTTGACAGGTATATAATTATGTGGAGAATAAATTGCTTTTAGTAATTGCCTAGTTTATCATTTTATTGATTGAAAATTGGTCATTTAATGAAAGGAGAAAAATAATAATTAAAAAAGCAGTAGCCTCTGTATACGCAACTTACAGTGTACTGTTCACTAGGAAATCAGTTTGTGTGAGAGAGACTCAAGCCTTCCAATTAAAAGCCTGTTTACCTGTTTTTTTCCCCTTGCCTTTTGTTTGGAATTCTACATAGTAGGAGGAACCTGAATAATGCAGAGAATTATCATTCAGTTTCCTAAATGAAAGAAATCACCTCTAAGCGACATCCTCACTCACACCATTTACTGTTCAGCAATTTACAGGGGATGTTCTCCGAGGCCTCAGTGATATCTAAATGCTCTCTGCTCCTATCCCATCTGCTGGAACTTGTTGAAGCACCAGGACTAAAGAGAAATCAGTTACTTACAATCCTGTCCATTTCATCCTCCCTATTGGTTATTTACTTAATCGTTAAACTGTTGAGTGAACGTTCAGCTCCAAGCAGTGTTAATTAAGCCTTCTGCATTGCCCTCTGCTCTTCCTAATGAATTGTTTAGATCTATCTCTTACCAAGGCAGTTTATTTAATTTCTTTGGGGAGAAGATGCAGTCAGGACACAGCCTCTCAGCATCAACTTTGCTTTCAAGTTTGTGATGGCTCTTGTCTAATCATATCGGGGAGTCAGAAATGCGGCAATACCTGGACACTTTCACAGTACAATCACTTCTGCGTTGCAGGATAGTTCAAACCAGCTTTAGGCTGGTGGCCCTGGTGGCGCAGTGGTTAGAATGAAGTATTGTGAGCAAACTCTGTCCACAGCCAGTTCGATCCTGACCGGCTCAAGGTTGACTCAGCCTTCCATCCTTCCAAGGTAGGTTGTTGGGGGCCATAGGCTGACATTTGTAAACTGCTTAGAGAGGGCTGCAAAGTGCTGTGAAGTGGTATATAAGTCTAAGTGCTATTGCTATTACTAGACAGAATCAAAACATTTTGCAACCAAGCACTCTGTGTTTGACTGCTTTGTGTAGCCTTTTCCAAACAACTACTGTATGCTGGATTACAGGCTTCATTCTCCTCACTCAGTGATCAGCCAGAAGAAAGAAAGGAGTTGTAGTTACACACAACAGAGAGGCATCGTGTGGGATAATGCTGGACAAGATAGTCCTGTAGAATGGACATTTCATGGCTCTGTTGTGGAGTATTTTAATATAATATCAGTCCATCATCTTTAATGGGCTTAAAGTACTGGAAGCTGTTAGCTTTTGACTTTACTATTCTGCATTAATCTGGTGACCTGAAAAGGGACTGGGATCCCTTTTCTGAACCACAAGAATACTTGCTCCTTACAGGCAGTCCTTGACTTACAACCACAATTGAGCCCAAAATTTCAATTCCTAAGCAAGGCAGTTGTTAAGTGAGTTTTGCCCCATTTTATGACCTTTTTGCCATGACTAGTAAGCAAACCACTACTGTTATTAAATGAATCATGCAATCACAAAGCAAATCCAGCTTCCCCCATTGACTTCACTTCTTGGAAGCTGGCTGGGAAGGTCACTAATGGCCATTGTCTGACTCCAGGATGTTGTAACCATTGTCAATACACGCTGGTATTGACAAGCACCTAAATTTGGATCACATGACTAGGTGGATGCTGCAACAGTCATAAGTGCGAGGACCAATCGTAAGTCATGTTTTCAGTGCCACTGCAAGTGTGAACAGATTACAGCCAATGAATGGCTGTAAAATTAGGAGCACCTGTATAAGTTGGAATCAATTAATAACTAGCATTGGAGCCTACCTCCCCAACTTTTTGGGCACCAGGCATCGGTTCCCTGGAGAGAGGTTTTTTCACAGATCAGAGGGTGCATGGTTTTGCGTGCTGCCCACATCCTGTGGATGGGGCTTCGCTTGTTTGCACAGACCAGTTTCTGGCATGCCACTGACCCGTGCTGGTCCATGGACCAGGGGTTGGGAACCCCTGCTTTAGGCTGTTCCTGAAAAGATAAGGGACTCCATTGCAGTCTTTCTTTAGTTATGGCACTAAGAGGATTCTTATTTTGTTACTCAATTGAAATATATGATTATGACTTTACAAAGTGACTTGTGACACACAAATGCACTTGGCTCTGATTGTATTAAGCTACTTTTGTAGAGTGGGTATTTCTTAAAGTTATTTAGACTATAATTTGTGGCCGTAGTCATTTGCTTGATTTAATATAAGGATCAGCAACTTGGACTTACACTGCAGTTCTGACAATTTCGTGCTTTGCAGTTGGCTGATGGCAGCTGAAATCTAACAACTGATACATTTAAATTAGGGACAATTTTACCCTATTTGCCTCCCAGGTTTAATGGAAGTATTTACAAGTAAACAAGTTTAGAATTTAAACCCCCTCCCTCCCATTATAATTACAAATTCTCTAACAAACAACCACAATAACATAATCTGCAGTAAGTTAAACAAGGAAGATAAAATGAACCACAAAGAGACAACTTGTTAACATTTAAAAGACAGAGCTTCATTAAAATTGTGGTCACTTGGAAATACACAGGGGGGGGGGACCCATTCCTGTTCTGTGATATTTTATTTAGTCATTGACATTTTCCAGGAGCAGTGCATTGTTCCAGGAAATTAATTAGCCAGGGATTTCCCCGTTCTTTTTTTTTAAAAAAAATATTTGTATTTAAAAAGAAAGAAAAAGTATGCAAAGCAATATAATTCATGGAGACAACTTTAAAAAAAAATCATGAAGAAGGAGGAGGGGGTGTGGAATGAGAGATGGAACAGGAACCAAATATAAAGAAAGAAAAATAAAACCCCAGTTATACTATTTTGTAAAACAGCACAAATATTTGAACATGAAAACTGACAATCATAATTTAATTTACTAACCAGTGAGAAGGCATGTTGGGGGAAAAAAAACATTATGACATTAAATGGAGGAAAGTTTAAGTTTTCAGCAATGAATAAAGAAATTGACAAAAAGAATCATATCAGGAACCTATATAGTCCTGGAAAATACACTAAGCTGATACTCCAAAAATAGCTAATTTTGCAAAGGAACAATTTTGTTTCTTCTCATTCCATTAAAACAATCTCATTGCCCATTTCTGATATGCTGGATGAAGAATCGTTTATGAAAAGGAAAAAAGGAGATCTGATATAAATGGTTAGTACTGCCCCCCAACTGGGGGAGGAGGCATTTGAACCCCCTTGTCCCACTCTGCTCAAATGAGTGGGAATTAAGCTCTCTTGTTACCTTATGACAGTAGAAGATCAGCTTGCAGTAGCCCAATTCAAAAGTGAAAAGTAGAAACACTGTAGATTCAGTTGCATCATGAGATCAAAGGAGATATAATACAATTATGTTATTGATGTAAACCTCTTTTGCTATATAGAAACTGGAGATCAGGACCTCTGTGCCCTGTTTCCTGATAATTTTAGCATTTATGATGTGAGATTTATTCTCAGCTGCCCTGTGTTTCCATTTTTTGTAGTATTGTAATAGTTCTTATTTTATTTTTAATTATGTTCATTGCTCAGTCACATGGTGAGACTGGCTGCCTTACAAAATGAAATAAACACATATGGCTATTGTATCACTCTTCTACCTAGAACTCAATATACAGTGACAGTAACAGAGTTGCAAGGGACCTTGGAGGTCATCTACTCCAACCCCCTGCATCCAAATATTGATTAGTTCTGTTTAACGTTAGTAAGATTTTTGCATACTATGCCCTCACTTCATAGTTAAGGCATTTTAATAAAAATGAAGAAGAATGGCATAAGAGCTGAGATGGCTATTGATTTTAGTATTTGTATTTCATAGCTCCCCCAAAACATTTGATACAACTGATTTAGTGAATATTACCAAAGAAATACATATAATAAATCTATAAAAGCACTTCAAGACATAATTTCTCCCTCTAAAAACGGATACTTTTCATATTGTGTTATAATGTAAACAAAATTTGCCAATGGCTCATATGGAAGCAAATGCATCCAAACACATGTTGTAGCATGTATGTCCGATTAAAAACTCACACAAATTTGTGAAAGAAACAGCATACATTTCTAAAGGTTTCATACAGAATAAAAGAGGGTTACAATGCTATAATAGAAATGACAATATCAAGGACATACGCATATGAGTTGATATTCATAATTTTTTAAAAAATGATAATAATATGGTTGTTTCATTGTTATGATTTTGATGTATAATATTATTATTGTCTTCTTATGTTTTAATACCTTTAGTGCTATATTTCCTGATGACAGGAATAACAACCACTATGTAGGACAAACAGGCAGAAGACTAGCAGTACACATCCATGAACACCAACTGGCAGTCAAAAGGCAGGACAAAAATTCTTTAATTTCACAACATATAGACAAATTTAACCATAGTTTTAACTGGGAAAATGTGACAATCTTAGACCAGGCCAAATCTAAAACTGCCAGGGAATTTCTAGAAGCCTGGCACTATGACAAATCAGCCATCAATAGACACATAGACATTAACAACATCTATAGACTATGCAAAAGAGACAATCAACTAGCCCAAAAGAGAAAAAGACTCCAGCAACTCTCTACCAGTAATCAGCACTCAGATCAACATAGATTAACTCCAAGGTCAACTTCAGACCAACAATCAAGTAAGCAACACCCCAGACAAGAAAGGGTCAAAGAGCCATCAGGAAACAGCCCAACCAAAGAATCCCTAAGACCGCCCCCAACCACCCAGACAGGCAAGACACCAAAATATAAACCAAACTCCTTACCAACATTGTTGATGTTACCTAGTTAGGGTAACGAAACGTTTGCAATAAAACAAGCAAGCTCAGAGAGCACCAAGGACCCCTCATTTTCTGATGAATCTGAATTAACGGAGAAGGAAGCTACATTATTACTACTAGCAATAATAATAATTGGGCTTTATACAGTTTCCATTTTCCATGCAGGCTCAGCAATAGTAGTTAATTAACTAAACCTCATTTCTGAACTCTGAACTCTGCTACTAATATCAATAAAGCTATAAAGCACTCACAGACATATATACTTACATGTCAGTTATAAAACTGGTAAGATATCTGTAATGTATTGGGGTTTTGCTTGTGCAGATTCATGTGTCTGTTTAAATGCTGCATTAATGATTGCTCAGTGGTGTGTGTGTGTAACGATTGCTGCCTAGGCCAGACTTGCTGTCTCCAGGGCTATCATTGGTAGATTTGGGGTGGGAATGGGCTCCTTCAAACCTATTGGTCGCCACCTAGAGGCCAACCGTATAAATAGCTGCACAGTAGCTACAGTTTTGCTTCTGTTCCTGTTTACTTCAATAAACCTTGTTCCTGTTTGAATGCCTACATCTCGTTCACTTCGACCGAACTGAATACGTAACAATATCCATGCTTTAAATTGGTCTTTAATACTAGTTCCAAGTCTATAACCAGTTGTGCACCACTTGCGCCCTTTCCTGGATCAGGATTCCCTGTGCTAAGTCATTCATTCCCTAGTCATGAGACAGTTGGACTACTGCAATGTGCTCTACATGGGGCTACCCTTGAACAGCATTCGGAGGCTACAGCTGGTGCAGACTGCGGTGGCATGGGCAGTTTTGGGGGCTCCAAGACTGGCACCAGTCACACCACTGCTCTTCAAGCTGCTTTGGTTGCCGGTCTGCTTCCAGAGGCAATTCAAGGTTCTGGTGATCACCTTTAAAGCACTGGATGGCCTGGGTCCAGGTTACTTGAGGGGATGTCTCACCCCACTGGGATTGGCCCGTACCACTCATGCTGACAGGGGAGGCCTGCTGTCCCATCAACCTGAAGATTCTGGCTGGCGGGGTCCAAAAGAAGGACCTTCTCTGCTATTGCCCTTGCCCTCTGGAACTACTTATGCTCCAGTGTCAGGTTGGCCCTAACCCTCCTATTCTTTCCTAAGGGCCTAAAGACGTGGCTCTGCCAGTTGTCCTAGGGCCCCAATGCGGGAACAGTACAATGGAGGTGGTTGATTAACTACAGATCCCACCTCCCCCCATTCTTTCCCTGCCCTCTCCACTTGTCTGTGATTTTAATGTTTGATTTTAATTTATTCATATTTTAAGGCAGGGCTTTTCAACCAGTGGTACAGGTACCACCTGTGATACATTGGCACCTGGCAGGTGGCATGCAACCATCCTAGAAAAGTGGTTGCGGGGGAGGGGAACGAGCTGAACCAGTGGCAGCACGGCACAAGCCTGAGCGAGAGATGGCTGGAGCTGCAGGGCTGTCAGGGTTCAGCAGAAGCGCCAGGATCAGCGCCCAACTCCAGCTGGAGCTTGGCACTGATCCTGGTGCTTCTGCTGAGCCCAGAAGCACCAATCAGCTGGAATGTTGCAGCATCTCCAGGGTCTTGTGATTTACATTCAGATGCTTGGCAACTGATTCATATTTATGACGGTCACAGTGTCCCAGGGTCATGTGAAGTGACCAAAACCTGCTGCAACCACCCAGCAGACGGGGGGAATAAAAACCAAACACCCCCACCCCACCCCTGCTGCCAATCTTCAACAAAAATGCTCACAACAATGAAAACCTCGGATAAGAGGAAGAGCGCCGCTGGGCGGGCAGGCAGGTGTCTTGCTCGGCTGTGGCTTGGGGGGCACTTTTTCAGTGCCATTGTAACTTCGAATAGTCAGTAAGTGAACTGTTGTAAGTCGAGGACTACCTGTCCTTCATCACTTTTTTCCCTTTTTTTTTTTTTTTGGTCATCATGTTTTTGACACCTTGCTAGGTGACTGGTGGTACTCGGATGTTGCCATATCCTAAAAGTGTTACAATGTGTGAAAAGGTTGAAAAGCCCTGCTTTAAGTTAGATATATTTTTTATGTTTGTAAGCTGCTCAGAGATACCTTATGGTAAGATGGGTGGCCAATAAATTTAATAGATAGATAGATAGATAGATAGATAGATAGATAGATAGATAGATAGATAGATAGATAGATAGATAGATAGATAGATAGATAATAGATAGATAGATAGATAGATAGACAGACAGACAGACAGACAGACAGACAGACAGACAGACAGACAGACAGACAGACAGAAGTCTCTTTTTCAATGTTCTTTGCCATTCCATTTCCCCAAATTCTTCCAGTTCAACTCTCTATGGAAAATAGAACTGATAATTGCAGGACAAATAATCTTTTCAGGCTGAGAACCTCATCTGGCTTTGGACTGATATGTCAGGGTCTGCATATCAAAAATACCTGGTAGAACCAGGCACAAACCATTTAATTTGCACCTGATTTTAATTAATTTCCTCTTTTGTGCCATTTGTAATTTACAACTGCATCCTAACTTTTAGAGGTCTCTGAAAGCTGCACCCAGGATGTTCCGGGACCCCAAGTTGTTTCCAACTATTTTATGGTATCAAAGTGATTCAGCTCTTAGCAGTTCATATGTTTATCCTTTGGTTTCATTTCTTAATCATGTAGATGGTCATATATAATGCTGAGACAAGTAGGAGATTAAGGAGAAGCTCCTGTTATACAGACAGGTGACTGGGTCCATAGATGGCTGGGAATGATAGTATTACTTTCAGGGAAGACCAGAGCTGATGTGATTTATTGCCTTTGCAATTAACATTCAAAATTTCCTCAGTATCTTTTTTTTCCTCTTCTTAACTTCATTGTCTCCTACCAACTCTGTGTGTGCAGCAAAGTCTTTGAAATCTAAACATTTAACAGCTTTTAGCAGTTCAAATCATTATGAATGGCTTTTTTGAAGCTATAAAGTGATAATGCATTAATACAGAGATGGGAATGGTTTGATTAGAATGTTTACAGCAGACAAGACGTTTTGACATCAATATGCTTCTTTATGAATGCCTGTTGACTGATTATTGTGTATCCAGCAGTGGATTATCTCCAGCAGTGGTTTTAGGACTTCTGGCTGCAGACAGGTGAAAGGTGTTTAGTTGAAAGATGTTAATTTTTTGAGTGGCTCAGAGCTTCAGTTGAATACCCTCATTTGGACTGAAACCTTTTGGTGAAGGTGTGGATAGTCCAAGAAAATGTAATCAACTCTGTATAACAGTATTCTTTATTTGTTCTAAATATGTCAATACCAAAGGTCCTCTTTGACTTAAGGCTATTATCATTTATAGTGCTATATGTCAGATACCAAAGGGAAGGACCAGGGTGTTGGTTACTCATTCTAACAAGCCTTGATGGTACAGAGATTTTTTTTCATATGTGTGTGTGTTTATTATCCTTGAGTAGACTTCATAGTCTTAGGTGAAATCTTCCTTAGCTGCTGTGCATTTAAATTTTTGTATTTATGATGTAAATTTGTTTTTAAGATTGTTCACCTAGAGTCACTTGCTGAGATAGTGGCCATAAAAATTGAATGAACAAATGAAGAATTAATGAATGAATGAAGTCATCCTGTAAAATGGTAAACAGTTAAAAATCAAGGCCAATGAACAAGGATAGTTTTACAAAGAAGGAGTGAGATTATGAAACTATTTGTCTTAGAATCAAAACAGTTAAAATATACTTTAGGGGTCATCTAGTCCATTCCTGTGTTCAGTATAGAATTCATTAAAATTTCTCTGACTGAAGATGATCCTGGTTCTATATGGTGACATGTACTGAAGAAGAATTTACCAATTCAAATGGTGGTCTGTTCCATTGTCTAACATTTAGGAAGTTCCTTCATATGAGTAGCACCAAGTTAAGCAAGTCTCACAGCGATTCCATTAGATCCATTCATATGTTAAAATTTCTCCAGTTAAAACATCTACTTCTGCAGAATTTGCATGATATTCATTATATTTTCACTGTGTGCTACGTGAGTATTTTTTTTAATCCCATTTATATCCCGCCCTTCTCCGAAGACTCAGGGCGGCTTACAATCTAAGAAGCACAAATCAATGTGTTTAGCAATAGCCTTCATTCTACGTATATTTACATATGTATATTTACTGTATTTCAATCTCACTGTTTTAGATATCACTATTATTCCGATACAAACATTTCTCCCAACATTCCGTCACTTCAGTTTCATTTAACCACCCTTATTTTAATTCCAATCACTGTGCTAGAGGCTTCTTGTTTGGCCCTCTTCACCCCATCCATTTTCAAAGATATTTCCATCAAAACTGCTCTGCATTTTCCTCTTCCACTTTTACAGGTAGTCCTTATTTAACAACCCTAACTGGGACTGGAATTTCTGTCACTAAGCAAAATGGTCATTAGGTGAAAGATCATGAGACCACACTGCTTAACAATGGCAATTCTGGTAATCCCGCTTGAAGTCGATAGGCAAGGACTGTGCATAATTAGGTGATGACCTCCTGCTGGACTAGAAGACCTCCAAGGTCGCTTCCAACTTTATTGTTGTTGTTGTTGTTGTTGTTACACTCACCTCCATTTCAGCCTGCCCTATCAATCTCTTCCCTTTCTCTGCCCTTTTCATCACCCTGGAACAAGTTGGCGGGGGGGGGCAGCAGAGATAGGTAATGGTGGTGGAGTTCACGGCAGCAAAAAGGATAGGGATGGAGGGAAGATAGACAGGTGGGGTAGTCATCAAAGTGAACACGTTGTTAAGTGGCCAAATTTTGATAAAGCGACTGCAGGGGTACCACAATGGGCGTAATCATCATAACTTCAAACGATGGCTGATTGAATGGTCATTAAGCAAGGACTATCTGTAATGTTGACATCAATTGCTCTCTGACTGCATATCTGCAACTATATTTTTTTCAGTGCACATTATATGACATACCTCTCTCATCTTTATTTTTTCCAGCGATCATTAAAGGTATTGTTTTCCTTATCCATAGTCTGCTTCATTTAATAATTCCCCTGGGCATCCTTTTTTTTTTTTTTTTGCTGTTAGAATAACTTTGTGGCAATGCGGCATTCTTTACCCTGATACAAATCACTTCAGTATCTTCTCTTCTTATATCTGTTTTGCCCTGATTCTGTTGAAAGATTAAGGTATATACTGATATTGTTTCATTCGAGGATTATAGTTTCTTTTCCTGCAATTGCTCTATTTTTAGTTTTATTCCTTCCAGCTCTGTCTCTAAGATCTCATTCATTCTTGGAACTCTGAATATCCAATAACTGTTTTCTACAGCATCTCATCTTGTTCACATCTATTCATTCATTGTACCCAAGAGTCAGTCATGGTACGCAAATCACCCCGCCCCACAGAAACACACACACACCCTCCCTCTCTCACATACACTCTTGCTCCAGATAGCTGTTACATTTAGCAGTTTCATTAGAACTAAAAGTTCACTGACACTTATTTCACTGTTGCTTTTTGTTTTCCTTCCCCCTTTTTTCTTTACCACCCAAATTTTTCCTGATGGACTCCCATACAAATATTATGAAGGTTTAACCTTGCTTATCTTTTTAAAATCATCCAAGCTAGATTAAGTAAAGTCAGACCGAAAGGGTTAAAAGGATTACAGTTCCTTTATGTGCATGTTCTGAATTGTCCCCCTCTCCCCAATAACTTGGATTATTTATCTCAAACATTTTATATATCAGTGCTGATGAGGACTGTTAAAATGATGAAGATAATTTTAGACATTAGGTAAAAAAAAGTATTAACAATAGCACTTAGACTTATATACCGCTTCATAGTGCTTTACAGCCTTCTCTGAGAAGTTTACAGAGTCAGCATGTTGCCCCCCCCCAACAAGGATGGAAGGCTGTCAGTCTTGAGGCAGTCAGGATCGAACTGCTGGCAGTCGGCAGAATTAGCCTGCAATACTGCATTCTAACTGCGGTGCCACCATGTCCACCTACGTAGGAGAAGAATGGCACAAAGATTAATGTGGAATATTATTAAGGTGACCTTGAAGATTATCAGATATGATGATGATAACTTTATTGTCACTTTGAATGTACACCAATCGGCATACATCAAAATGAAATTTCGTTGCATACAGCTCTCAAAGGGTCACCACCTCCGATATATACTCCTTGTTCGAGGCCCGCTCAAATTTCACATTGTCCATTTTAGTCTCTAGGGAGTGAACGATGGCAAACAGGACAGATGGAAATGGGGCTCCATGTGGATTAGCCCTCAAATTCGCTTGTATTCTGACAACCTCGCCTTCTTTCCTTTTTCTGATCCTGACTCTTCCACCCTTTCCTTAAAGAGGCCTTGCTTCTTTTCGCCCCTGGAGCATGCTGCTGCCGCCGCCACCAACTCCTCCAAAAGCCTCTCTCTCTTCGTCTGGGCCTGCCAGCAGCCTCATCCAGTTCCTTCACTCCATAAGCTCCAGGTCCTCTCTTCCTCTGCCTCCTCTGGAAACAGCCCTGATTTGCAGTAGAATCCATCACTGGGCCAGCAGTCAGATCTTGCTGCTGGCAGAACAAATTCAAACAGCGCCAATGACTTTTAACGGTCACACCAACAGTTCCAAAACAACTAGAAACTTGCCAGGCCAGCAAAGATTGTTGGTCGTATGTCGTATGTTACCTTAGTTCCACCATGTTGCTCAAACACGTTAAAATCTTCCTGATCATGTGGCCTATAGCCCTTACTATCCCTCCCAAAACTATTCACCTTCAAGAGCCAATGCAGCCACAGCCATTCCAGGCACCGCCATCTTAGAACATGAGTAATGAAATAGCACTTAAAAAAAATAAACACCACATTTTAAAATTATGATTCCCTGCCAGTTTCAAATTGTCCGTGTAAAGGAGGTGGCAGATATTTTTGATGTTTGACAGCACAGCATGACTTGTTTAGTATTTTTGACAGAGGAATCAGTGGCAAAGAGTAGTGGTGAGAGTGAGTCTCCTTGAAATATGATGATGATGATGATGATGATGATGATGATGATGATCACACAGATTTTAGATTGGATTTGACATTCTTATCCATCTAAGGACCTGAGATAGGGAGCTGTCATTGTCTGATGGTGTTAAAGATATTGTCGCAGGATATAAACTGTCCCAAGTATGCATTTTGCAATTGACTAATGGTGATTTTGTCAATGCTGATGGTGATAAGTGGTGTTCCAGATGCTTTGGGATTGCACCCAAGGTGCCTATCACTTTTCATGCTATTTGTGCTTTCTTTTGCCACAGTCATTCTACTTCTATTTGCAGGTCCTTATATTTTGTGATCTTGTACAGTTCTTTCTCTTCCATTCTGCTGTCTCCACGCCACTGCCATGTCCACTATCCAGATTCTTCTTCTTCTTCTTCTTCTTCTTCTTCTTCTTCTTCTTCTTCTTCTTCTTCTTCTTCTTCTTCTTCTTCTTCTTCTTCTTCTTCTTCTTCTTCTTCTTCTTCTTCTTCTTCTTCTTCTTCTTCTTCTTCTTCTTCTTCTTCTTCTTCCTTTTCCTCTTCCTCCCCCTCCTCCTCCTCCTCCTCCTACCTAATATTCTTTTTCAAGGACTCTGAATAATTGTTACTTCTTTTCTAAATGTTAATGTTATAGTTATCTTTTATTTCTCCCTGTTCCTCCCCCCAATCCTTATTGTCTTCATTAATCCCATTAACCAGACTCCCTTAAAAAGTTCTCAGGATATAGCAAACAAAGCAGGAGATCAATCCAAAAGCAGGACACAGCTGTGGAGCAATAGAGTAAATGGACTGAGCAAGAACCCAAAGCATCTGCTGAAAACTTTCAAAAGCTTACTCAGGCATCACAGTAACATGATGCTAGAAGTAATTTCAAAAGTCCCTGAGGTCTACTGAGATATCTCCCGTCCTTAAAACTCTGTTGTTTATCAAATAGTTCATCTGCAAATTTTCTTCTTTTTTTCTGTCAGCTAGAATTTCAGGAACAAATAATAGCAGGCTTGGTGTGTGTGTGTGTGTGTGTGTGTGTGTGTGTGTAATATTGTTTAGATGGGAAGAAAAAAATCAACCAAGTCCAAAAAGTTCTCTCCTGAGTCATTTATAGGTGAATATAAATGATAGTCATGGAGATGCAGTTTAGCCCAGAAGTCAAGATCCCATACTTGGGTTTTTAAAAAAGGTAACTCAGATTAGAGCCAATGGGATATACGATTGAGGCTAAGCAATATTCCATTTATGGCTGTGAGGAAATAGTATATAATTCTGTGCTGAAACTCACAAGCTACATTCCTGACTTTTCTACACTGTAGTTTACTCTGTCTATAGCCTCCAGTTCACACCACTTCAGCAGAACCGGTAGCTAATTTTTTGTTGCCCAAGCCCAGAATGGACGTCTGGAAGTGGCATCCACACAGAGAACTGGTTGTTCACATATTTGAATCCCAACACTGTCTCCATCCCTGTGTTTCTGGCAGAAATTGAGCTCTAGCTGATCAAATCATAAAGAATGTGAAGTTTTACTTCCTCCTTGTCAAGCTGCTAGACTCCAGTGTCATTGATTGGTAATAAAGACAAGAGAAATGTGAACAAAGGGAATAGTAAGAGATTAATATAAAACATACTGTGATATATGACAACATTAAACAATTTATGGTATGGATTACATAATATTAATCAAACAATATATGAGTTGTATAATATTGCTTATCTTGGTGGTTATACTGATTGTAGTTACCTTAAATTATCTTGGTTAGCCTTTATTGGTATGACTGAAGCCTATATAAAGTCAGGGCTTTTTTTCTCATAGAACGCTCAGAACGGAGTTCCAGCACCTTTTTTTGATGGAACCTTGTAGGGTAGGCAAGGCGGGTTGTATGACATGTGTGAGTTCCAGCACCTTTTTCTTTTACAAAAAAAAGCACTGTGTAAAGTACTTGTTATATCTCATATTTTCTTTCTGGGACTTAACCTATTCAAGGTTCTCCTGTCTAGCTTTTTATTGTCACAATTGCTCTGCAAAGGTGATGCTGAGAGACACTGGAGAGGTAAAGCTTGTTCAAGAATTATAATGGTTCGGGAACTAGAATTAGAAATCCTTTAGGTTAATTCAGCACACCTATCACTGTACAGACTGACTCCCACCGCCATAATTTGCCCACCATGGTGGACTTCTTAGTACTTTCCAATAACTCTTTTTCTAGTCCTAGGTGAAAAAATGAAAAGGCTTAGGTTACAGGCTGTGTTTATTTCCAAATAAGCCAATATGTCTTGCCACACAGTGCGCATATGTACAACTGCATGATTAGTGAGTCTTGGAATGGTCATCAGTGCCCTGTGAATGAACAGCCACAAGTTGTGTAATGAAAATAGCACCAGGTGGTGCTTCAGGATGTAAATCCTATGTTATTAAATAAAAGGAAAACCAGAAAGGAAAACCACCCTCTGAGTTATTTTTACAGAATTCCACTCAATGCAATTTCTCTCTAAATCTGTTTGCTATCCGGAGTAGATGGAATCAAGCCATAATAATTGTTCAAATGTCAATTCTTCTCTGTAATCACAACTCTCCTTGGTTTGCACAGATGTTCCATTGCACATAATTAAAGCTGAACTCAAAATAGGCCGGGTGAAATAGCACAGGAACAGATTGCAATGCAATCTTGTAAGTGATGTATAGGTAAGGAAACTGAAGTCAAGGATTTATATCAATAATATAAAGCAGTGACTGTAACGTTTAAACAATCAAGCTTTCAACTCCTTATCCTATGAAGCTGGAATTTAAGTTTGCAGACAACAAACAAAGGAAAGAATATTTGGTATCCAAGGATCTTGAAGGAAGGAATTTTGATTTCCAAAAGGGCCTGGATCAGATACAACCTGCTTGGTTTTCCTAATGGTTCCTACTACTTGGATTCGGATTTAATGCTTTGGTTGGTGGCACTGAGGACTGAACCAATTTTTCTTCCTCTAGGTTAATTTCGAGACGTTATAACTTTTTTAATTTTATTTTTTATGAAATATTTTAAATACAGCAGTGAAAGTGAGTGCAGATGAAACTCAAAAGAGAGTTAGAGAGAAATAAAGAAAAAAAACTAAAAAAGGAATGAAATAGAATAAAGAAAAAAAAGAAATGTAAAGAAATTATTTCCAATCCTTATCAAAACAAGGAAAAACAAATTTAATAACTCATCACCCCCTATAAAGTTACAAATAGTATTTCTTCTTCCTGTAAACCATCCCTTCTTTAAGCGAAACTATACATCATAAACTTTTCATTCTTGGTGTCGGCAAAAACTCTATAAAGATTTTCCAGAATCTGATTAAAACATGTCTTTAAAACATGTTTATATATTTTGATCAAATAAGCCAATTTATATTATTATTATTACTTCTAGCAATCTTGATCTTTAATTAATTCAGACAATGTCTTTCTTTTTCTTAACACAAATATTTCTTCAAGGTATTAACAACCCACCGTTGTAAATCCTACGGAAAGTCATTATCCAGGTCATTGTCTTGATTTGTCTTATTTTTTGTTTTTGTTTTTCAAAATTTTATCCAACTTTTTTTGTGCATTTAGGAAAAAAGTCCTTATCAGGGCCATTTTCTTGTCTCTTCCCTATCTTGTAATCCAGACTTTTTCCTGTTATTTGTATACCCAACTTGAATGTCCTACATATTTTATAATCCATATTTTTAAAATCCAATATTTCTAATTTCACTATTTCTGCATCAAACAAAATTTGTTTCACATCTCTCATGCCTTCATTAACATTTTTAATATTTTGGATTATGGATATAATCTATCCATAGAAGCAGACATTATTACTGATATTGTGACTACTTATTTCTGGCTCCATTTTTCAAAGATCTCTTTTAATACTTCAAATGTTATAGTATTTTGTATCATTTTGCAAATTCCAATTCTAAAGGCAAGTTGTTTGGGTGTGTTTGTTTCTTTGCCTGGATTTTAGTCTCCTCTAGTGTCCAATTTAAATCATAAGGTTTCTTACAACTGTTATGGCTTGTCATAGTCAAAATAATTCTAGTTCTCACAAAAAGCTGTTTATTTTATATTGTTAATTCCAAATTTTTTGCCTGGATCTTTAATCTTGATTAGCTTTTTGCCATTTACGTATTTCAAATTCAATTTATAGTTAATTTTTCTTTTGTTCAGGAATACAGATTACTCACATAAGTTATCTTATTCAATCAAGGATCATACTAGAAACAATAATGTTGTGATGCTTTGAATTAATATCACTGAAGGCAAACAGACTATCCAAAGTAAAAATTGTTTTTAAGCAGAGAAATTTATGGAGTCTGCAGATAAGAATGTAGGACAGAGTATGTTTAAAGCCCTGCCCACCCTTCAACTTCTGAATAAATTTATGTTAATTTATGTTAATCACAGTCTCTTAGCCTAACCTACATAACTGGCTTGCTATAAAGAGAAAAACAGAGGGAATGTATAGGCCCTTATGAATTCTTGGAAAAAGACTGTTTAGAATAGTGATAAATACAAACTGAATTGCATAAGAGAAACATTTCATCTTTTTTTAAGGTAATTGCCCCAAAATGCAAAAACACTGGTACAAATGTTCATGTAATGTTTCTCCTCACTTAGCTCAGATCAGCTGTTAAATCATACACTATTCAGAGATCACTTATTCTAGATTAGTCTTATTAAAAATATAAATCATGATAGTAAAAGTTCAGTCAACTATATAAATCACCTTAGCTGGAATCTCTCTCTCTCTCATTCTCTCACATCATCCTTAAGTCAAACAATCAGAGACAAGAAATTCCCAATCAGCAGATTTAATCCAACCTAACTGGGCTGGACAGTCCAGCCTACAGGTTTTCCTTACAAAACTCATTCCATTCCTATTCTGTATTCCCTATTCCAGGGGTAGGCAACCTTGGCTCTTTTATGACTTGTGGACTTCAACTCCCAGAATTCCTGAGCCAGCATGGCTCAGCTTAGAAACCTCTCCCTTTCCCCTCAGCATGGCTGGCTCAGGAATTCTGGGAGTTGAAGTCCACGAGTCATAAAAGAACCAAGGTTGCCTACCCCTGCCCTATACAATGGTACCTTTGTATCCCTTGTGCAATGAGTACCAAAATTGAATACCAAACAAATTTTCCCCATACGGAATAATGTAGTGAATCACAAGGCAGCTGACACTGACAAATTCTAGCTTGTTGAGTATCAAACAAAGGATGAGTACCAGGACTTTGAATAATCTTGGAGTTCTGGTTTGAACATTTAATTCAAGGGGGCGAACTGACTGAATCTTCTCTGAAGTAAATTATCCCTCACAGTTCTACTCAGCGTACTGTTCACCTCCATGCATTTTTGGCAGTGAAATTCATAAGCATTAATTTGTGGGCTTTTTGCTGCAAAAAGTACAAATAGATTGGAAAAAAAAGGATGCCTAAGCCTTGTAAGTCAGAATGTTCTGGGGAGGACTTGGGAATAGCAGTTTGGTATATTACAGGTGTCAAAACAAATTTCTTTTCAAGCAAAAAAAAAACACAGTCTGCCAATAGGGATGCCTCATGGTATGAACAATTGCATAAATCCAATAATCAATTAATACCTGCCTTCAAAAATTGCACGTTCAAAAAGCATGTATAGATGTGTACAAAGTTACTGTAGTTTCTTCTCTCCGTAAAAATGCATTTGGAGTCATGATGTACTGACTTGAGCATTTGTTGTTGTTAGCTGCGAAGTCGTGTCCGACCCATCGCGACCCTATGGACAACATTCCTCCAGGCCTTCCTGTCCTCTACCATCTTCTGGAGTCCATTTAAGCTCACGCCTACTGCTTCAGTGACTCCATCCAGCCACCTCATTCTCTGTCGTCCCCTTCTTCTATTGCCCTCGATCTTTCCCAGCATTAGGCTCTTCTCCAGTGAGTCCTTCCTTCTCATTAGGTGGCCAAAGTACTTGAGTTTTAGCTTCAGGATCTGGCCTTCTAAAGAGCAGTCAGGATTGATCTCCTCTAGGACTGACCGGTTTGATCGCCTTGCGGTCCAAGGGACTCGCAGGAGTCTTCTCCAGCACCACAGTTCAAAGGCCTCAATTCTTTGGCGCTCAGCCTTTCTTATGGTCCAACTTTCACTGCCATACGTTGCAACTGGGAAGACCATAGCCTTGACTATACGCACTTTTGTTGACAGGGTGATGTCTCTGCTTTTTAGTGTGCTGTCTAGATTTGCCATGGCTTTCCTCCCCAGGAGCAATCGTCTTTTAATTTCTTGGCTACAGTCCCCATCTGCAGTGATCTTGGAGCCCAGGAAAATAAAATCTGTCACTACCTCCATTTCTTCCCCATCTATTTGCCAGGAATTGAGAGGGCCAGATGCCATGATCTTGGTTTTCTTAATGTTAAGTTTCAACCCAAGTTTTGCACTCTCCTTCTTCACCTGCAACAAAAGGCTCTTTAGTTCTTCTTCACTTTCTGCCATTAGAGTGGTATCATCTGCGTATCTTAGGTTGTTGATATTTCTTCCGGCAATCTTAATTCCAACTTTTGATTCATCTAGCCCTGCCTTTCTCATGATGTGCTCTGCATATAAGTTAAATAGGCAGGGCGACAGTATACAGCCTTGCCGGACTCCTTTCCCAATTTTGAACCAATCAGTGGTTCCGTGTCCAGTTCTCACTGTTGCTTCTTGACCCACATATAGGTTTCTCAAGAGACAAATAAGATGGTCTGGTACTCCCATCTCTTTAAGAACTTGCCACAGTTTGTTATGATCCACACAATCAAAGGCTTTAGCATAGTCAATGAAGCAGAAGTAGATATTTTTCTGGAACTCCCTAGCTTTCTCCATGATCCAGCGTATGTTGGCAATTTGATCTCTAGTTCCTCTGCCTCTTCGAAATCCTGCCTGCACTTCTGGTAGTTCTCGATCCACATACTGCTGAAGTCTAGCTTGTAGGATTTTAAGCATGACTTTACTAGCATGAGAAATGAGTGCAATGGTGCGATAGTTTGAACATTCTTTGGCACTGCCTTTCTTTGGAATTGGAATGTAAACTGATCTTTTCCAATCCTGTGGCCATTGTTGAGTTTTCCAAATTTGCTGGCAAATTGAGTGTAGCACTTTTACTGCATTGTCTTTTAAGATTTTGAATAGCTCAGCTGGAATACTGTCACTTCCACTAGCTTTGTTGTTGCTCAGCTTTTCTAAGGCCCACTTCACTTCACATTCTAGGATGTCTGGCTCGAGGTCAGTGACAACCTCATTGTGATTATCAGGGACGTTAAGCTCATTCTTGTATAGTTCTTCTGTGTAATTTTGCCACCTCTTCTTAATCTCTTCTGCCTCTGTTAGGTCCCTGCCATTTTGGTCCTTTATCATGCCCATTTTTGCATTAAACGTTCCCTTCATTTCTCCAATTTTCTTGAAAAGATCTCTGGTCCTCCCTATTCTATTGTTTTCTTCTATTTCTTTGCACTGTTCATTTAAGAAGGTATTCTTATCTCTTCTAGCTATTCTCTGGAATTCTGCATTCAATTGGGTGTATCTTTCTTTTTCTCCCTTGCCTTTCGCTTCCCTCCTTTCCTCAGCTATTTGCAAAGCTTCCTCAGACAGCCATTTTGCTTTCTTGCATTTCTTTTTCTTTGGGATGGTTTTGGTTGCTACCTGTTGTACAATGTCGCGAACCTCTGTCCATAGTTCTTCAGGCACTCTGTCTATCAGATCTAATTCCTTAAATCTATTTGTCACCTCTACTGTATATTCAACAGGGATATGATTTAATTCATACCTGAGTGGCCTAGTGCTTTTCCCTACTTTCTTCAGTTTAAGCCTAAACGTTGCAAGGAGAAGCTCATGGTCTGAGCCACAGTCAGCTCCTGGTCTTGTTTTTACTGATTGTATAGAGCTTCTCCATCTTTGGCTGCAGAGCATATAGTCAATCTGATTTCTGTGTTGACCATCTGGTGATGTCCATGTGTAGAGCCGTCTCTTGGGTTGTTGGAAAAGAGTGTTTGCTATGACCATCGTATTCTCTTGACAGAATTCTATCAGCCTGTGCCCTGCTTCATTTTGCACTCCAAGGCCAAACTTGCCTGTTATTCCAGTTATCTTTTGGCTTCCTACTTTAGCATTCCAATCCCCCATGATGATAAGAACATCATTTTTTGGTGTTAGTTCTATAAGGTGCTGTAGGGCTTCATAGAACTGGTCAATTTCATCCTCTTCAGCACTGGTGGTTGGGGCATAGACCTGGACTACTGTGATATTGAATGGTTTGCCTTGGATTCGAACTGAGATCATTCTGTCATTTTGAGGATTGTATCCCAGTATTGCTTTTCCTACTCTTTTATTGACTATGAAGGCTACTCCATTTCTTCTGAAGGATTCTTGCCCACAGTAGTATACCTGATGGTCATCTGAATTAAATTCACCCATTCCTGTCCATTTTAGTTCGCTGATACCTAAGATGTCAATGTTCAGTCTTGTCATCTCTTGTTTGACCACGTCCAGTTTTCCTTGATTCATGGATCTTACATTCCAGGTTCCTATGGAGAAAAAATCTTTACAGCATCGGACTTTCCTTTCACCACCAGACATATCCACAGCTGAGCGTCCTTTTGGCTTTGGCCCAGTCGCTTCATTCTTTCTGGCGCTACTAGTACTAGCCCTCTGCTCTTCCCCAGTAGCATATTGGACACCTTCCGACCTGAGGGACTCATCTTCCAGCGTCATATCGTTTTGCCTTTTGGTACTGTCCATAGGGTTTTCATGGCAAAGATACTGGAGTGGTTTGCCATTTCCTTCTCCAGTGGATCACGTTTTGTCAGAACTCTCTGCTATGACCTGTCCGTCTTGGGTGGCCCTGCACGGCATAGCTCATAGCTTCATTGAATTACGCAAGCCCCTTCACCATGACAAGGCAGTAATCCATGAAGGGGGACTTGAGCATATTAAGGAAATTTGGTTATAAAATGCAAATTTGGTGCATTTTATACCAAATTTGGATTAAGAGGACATGCACTACAGGTAGACATCGACCTACAACAACAGTTGAGGCCAAAATTTCCATTGCTAAGCAGGACAGTTGTTAAGTGAGTGTTGCCCCATTTTACAACCTTTCTTGGCATAGTTGTTAAGTGAATCGGTGCAGTTGTTAAGTGAATCATTCGGTCATTAAGCAAATCTGGCCTCCCCATTGACTTTACTTGCCAGAAACTGGCTGCGAAGGATACAAATGGTGGTCACATGACCTCAGGACAGTGCAAGGGTCATAAATACATCTCCATTGCCAACCCTCTGGAATTTTGATCACATCACCATGGGGACGCTGCAACAGTTCTGTGAAAAATGGTCATAAGCCACTTTTCCAGTGCTGTTGTAACTTTGAAATGGTCACTAAGCAAATGACTGTAAGTCAAGGGCTACCTGTAGAGTAATACCTGAATACATACCATGTGAGGATGGACTGATCACTTGTTACTAAAGCACTCAAGGTTAAAATGGCTGCAAGTTCGAAGTTGAGCAGAAAACTCTTCTACATCTAGCAAACCAAGAGAAAGCATTGAGCTATCTGTGGGGTGAGAAAGATGAAATCTGAAGAAAAGCAAGGCATTTTTCAGAGAATTCACCCTAATTATTAGTGTTTTTTTTTAATGGTAGTAAGGTTGGAGGATAATTTAAATTGCAACATTGATAACATATAAAACCCAGAAGGATCTAAGAAAGAGTATTGATTCCCATGAAGTTTAGATTCCTTTGGTTGGTTTCAAAGACATAACACTCAGCTTTAAACCAAGCTTGCTTTGAATACTAGAAAGCCTTTATTAGCACCGCTTTATAAAATCCTAGTAAGACCACACCTGAAATATTGGAATCAATTTTGGTCACCATACTACAAAAAAGATGTTAAGACCTTCAGAGAAGAGCAACTAAAACGATCAAAGACCTGGAGACTAAAACAGATGAAGAATGGCTGCGGGACTTGGGTTTGGCTAGTCTAAAGAAAAGAAGAAATAGGGGTGACATGATAGCAGTATTCCAGTATTTGAGGGGCTGCCATAAAGAAGAGGGGGGCAGGTTATTCACCAAAGCACCAGAGGGCAGGACAAGAGAAGAAACCTGGAATTAAGGAGAAACTTCCTAACAGTGAGGACAATTTACCGGTGGAATAGCTTGCCTTCAGAAATTGTGGGAGCTCCATCACTGGAGATTTTTAAGAAGAGACTAGACACTCACTTGTCTGAAATGGTATAGGTTCTCCTGCTGGAGCAGGGAGCTGGACTAGAAGGCCTCCAAGGTCCCTTCCAGTTCTATTCTATTCTATTTTGTTCTGTTCTGTTCTGTTCTGTTCTGTTCTGTTCTGGTATATTCTATTCTATTTTAAACAATCCATAGGTTACTGTAGTGAATAGCTATAGACCCTGGATTTAATTATATATTGTGCATTGTTGTGTTAGAGCAGAACAGTTTACTACATTTTTGTTTTTAAATGGAATTTGAATACATTTTATCAAGTGATCGGATGTACAGTATACTATTCTAAATTATCATTTGATGAAATGTATTATTGTTGATTGGTTACAGGAGAATCCAAGTGGGTTGGTTGGTTGGTTTTTTTCACCAAGTTGTACATTTCAGTACATATAAAAACTTTACCATTTCACCAAAGGACAAATAGAATTGTTCAGAGTTGCAAAGGAGTATTTAGGATGAAGCTTTGACTGGGTTACCCTTTCAAAAAGCATTCATGAATCAAAGGGGTGGGGCTGGAGGGGAATCATTGTTAAAGCAATGAATCAAACTGGGGACTTTGAAGCACTCTCTATTGTTTTGAAGCCATTTGCGGATTCAGTGACTATTCTGCAGTTTTCCACATATGGAGAATATAGGGGCATGGAGAGTAAAGGAAGATGGAGAGACAGGAAAATGCTGTTACCAAAGCTAGAAAAAGATGGGCATTGTTTACATGCAAATGATGGGGAATGATTATGAAAATGTCTCTACCTCTGCCTCCCTCTCCCTCTTCCTCCCCTCCCTCCCTCCCTTTCTCTCTCTCACACACACACTTCACGTGGATATAAAAAAATGGATGAAGGGAAGCACAATCAGATTTTCAAAATTACGTTACTACAATATAACCAACCTAATAATAGTAGGGTTTTTTGTTTTTGTTTTTTGTCTTCTGGGGAGTTTGTTTCTTGACCTGGTCTGCTGAAAATGGAGACGAGGTGTTAGATGATGCAAAGGGTCCCTGACCTTGAAATGGAGGATGAGTTTGATGAAACTACCTGCTTACTAGAACGCTGGATGGCACCTCATTCATTCTCTTCATTTTCGACTCTTCTGTTGGATTCATCCTCAAGCCTTAGCTTTGCTCTCTCGTGTACTAAGGGACTAATGCGTGCCAGTGCTGTTCTTGCTAAACATAGCTGAGAAATCAGTTCCCAGCACTTTGATAAAGGGCTCAAGACAGAGAAGTCTGGCTTTCCAATCTTGACCCGACTTTATTTCTAAATTTTGCAAGATTGGAACAGGTAGCAATCTGACGATAAGTACAGAGGGGCAAGGCTAATATACTTTGTGTAATGTATTGGGATTTTTACTTGTACTGATTCACGTGTCTGTTTGAATGCTGTTTAAAGGTTGCTCAATGGTGTGTCTGTATAATGGTCAATGACTAAGCCAGACCATCATTGGTTGATTTAGGGCAGGAATGGGTTCCTTTAAACCAGGGGTTGGCAACCTGAATGGTCAAAGAGCCACTCGGAACCGGTTCTTTCACAAAAGCAAAAAAATAGGAGCCATAAAAAGTGCTCGCATGTGCGCGCGTGCTCAGGCATACGCAGAACAGGGGACTTTATTGAACAGTGAAAGAAGCAAAGATTGGGAACCGCCGCGCTTGCCGTCTTTGGCAGCAGGAGCAGTGGTGTGTCCAGGCAGCACCGCCTGCCTGCCGGGCAGTAACAACAGGAAGGTGGCAGCGGCAGCAGCGGCTACAGTTGAGGTGGCCTAGTGCCCTCATTAAGAGATGCTGCAGGTGCTCCAGGCCCGGTGTGGGAGCAGCCGCGCTTGCCATCTTTGGCAGCTGTGACAGCAGGAACAGCAGTATGTCTGGGCAGCACCACCAAGGGGATGATTACGGAAAGCGAGGGCTTGCCATCTTTGGCGGCTGTGGCAGCAGGAGCAGCAGTGTGTCTGGGCAGCACCGCCTGGTACTTGGAGGGGCAGGAGCTGCCGGCGCATCACCCATGCCCTGCCTGATGGGCACAGCGAGGGCACTAGGTTGCCCCAACAGCAGCTGCCGCTGCTGCCTTCCTGTTGCTGCTCCTGCCACCACAGCCGCCGGCAAGCCCTCGCTTTCCTTAATCATCCCTTCCCCTTCCAACTTTTCCAACAAACAGCTCCCCACCACACCCTAAAAACAAGCTCCATACCTAGGTTCTGGTGCTTCAATGCTTCCGATCAACCCCCCCCCCCCCCACTTCACCCTACGCCGGCTACTTTCCATGCTAGGAAGGCAAAGCCCGCCAGCTCCAGGGCTGGCCTTTCCAGTGAAAGCTACGCACAGTCAAACTGTCAGGCCAGACATCCCTCCCCGCCCCTTCATGCGGGTGTAAGCTGGGGGAAGCTGATTCAACCTGGGACTTGACAGGAGACCAGACTCATCACTCTGCCTTCTGGGCTGGGAGGGCAAGGACTCTTAGGAGAGGCTTCAGCCTGCGAAGCTCAGTCAAGGAAAGGCATGGACGCAAGAAGAGCCCTTTGTCCCGGACCGTGCACCGCACTTGCCCAGCCGGCATCAGCTCTCACGCCTCAGCTCCTGGCTCTGCCAGTCCCACACAAACTCCTGGGCCGAGTGGGAACTGCATGGCACAGCCAGCAACTTTCCCTGCCCCCGCTTCCATCCCTCCTGGCTTGCCTAGCCCAGCGTCCACTGCAGGAGAAGCCAATGGCAGGCATGGCCTCCCTTGGTGGCAGCGGGCGGGCGCTTCTTGCTTCCCTGTCCAGTTTACTTCGCAAGGAGGCGGCAGGTGGGACTGGTAGCGCCGTGCACGCTTGCATGCTTCCTGGCAGCACATCCAGCAGGGGAGGTCTGCTAGGGAGGTGGCGGCCTGGTGTTTTTTACCTCCCTCCTGTGTGTGTGTGTCAGACCCATGGGGACTGGCTGGTAGAGGCGGCGGCAGTCTGGTGTTTGCATCTCTCTGTGTTTCTAGCCCTGTGGGCCCAACACACACACAGGAGGGGGGGAAATGCCGGACCACCACCTCCCTAGCTGCCATTCCCCATGGGTCCCCCTACACACAAACACAGGGTGAGGGAACACTGGACTGCCACCTCCCTACCTGCCGTTCCCCGCGGGTCCAACACACACAAACTAGAGGGGGGGAAAAGGCCGGATTGATGCCTCCCTACCAGCCGTTCCCCGCGAGTCCGACACACACACACACACACACAAACAAACAAACAAAGGGGAGGAAATGCTGGACTGCCACCTCCCTACCAGCCATTCCCTGCGGGTCCGACACACATACACACACACACACACACACACACACACGGGGGGGGAACGCTCGACTGCTGCCTCCCTACCTGCCATTCTCCGCGGGTCCAACACACACAAACGAGAGGGGAAAAAATGCTGGACTGCCACCTCCCTACCAGCCGTTCCCCACAGGTCCCACACACACACACACACACACACACACAAATGAGAGGGGGGAAAAGGCCGGACTGCTGCCTCCCTACCAGCCATTTCCCGTGGGTCTGACACACACACACACACACACACACAAATGAAGGGGAGAGAATGCCAGACTGCCACCTCCCTACCAGCCATTCCCCACGGGTCTGACACATACACACACACACAAACAAGAGGGGGAAAAAAGGCCAGACTGCTGCCTCCCTACCAGCCATTCCCCGTGGGTCCGACACACACAAACGAAGGGGGGAATGCCAGTGCTGCCTCCCTATCAGCTGTTCCCTACTGGTCTGACACACACACACACACAAACGAGAGGGGGGGGAAATGCCGGACTGCTGCCTCCCTACCAGCCATTTCCCGTGGGTCTGACACACACACACACACACACACAAATGAAGGGGAGAGAATGCCAGACTGCCACCTCCCTACCAGCCATTCCCCACGGGTCTGACACATACACACACACACACAAACAAGAGGGGGAAAAAAGGCCAGACTGCTGCCTCCCTACCAGCCATTCCCCGTGGGTCCGACACACACAAACGAAGGGGGGAATGCCAGTGCTGCCTCCCTATCAGCTGTTCCCTACTGGTCTCACACACACACACACACAAACGAGAGGAGGGGGAAATGCCGGACTGCCGCCTCCCTACCAGCCGTTCCCCACAGGTCCAACTCACACACAGACACACACAGACACACACACACACACACACACACACACACACACAGAGAGAGAGAAGGGGGAAGGAGGGGGTCTGGCAGCACCCGAGACTCCATATGCTGCTCATAAACACCACCACCACACCCGCATGCCCCATCTGACCGACCCACTCACCTTTCTAGCAGTCCTCCCATCTCTTCCTCCACTGCCGCCATGTGCAGTCCGAAGAAGAAGAGGTTTGTGGGCAGTCCCACAAACCAAAGAACTTCAACCAATCAATTCAAACTTCACAAGTTTTTTTCCCATGAGAAGTTTGAATTGATTGGTTGAACTTCTTTAGTCCCACTTTTTTTTTTTTGGACTGCACATGGCGGAGGACTGGGAGCCTCAGGAGATGGCTGAAAGAACCGCATGTGGCTCCAGATACGCGGGTTGCCAACCCGTGCTTTAAACCTATTGGCCGCTACCTATTGGCCAACCGTATAAGTAGCTGCGCAGCAGCCACTGTTTCAGTTCTGTTTTTGTTTGCCTCAATAAAGCATGTTCCTGTTTGCAACCTTCTGTCTCGCTTATTGCTTGCAAAGAACCAGCTACACAACACTTTGTATATTACGTTCTATATTAAAACAATGTATTGCCTTAAAGAAGCATACTGTGAATGCCTTCCCTCTCTCTGTGTGTCCACTTCAGTCTCTGTAAACTGCCTAGCTCTGTGGCATTGTATCTCACTGTGCAGGTTGCTTCTGCTGCCTCTGATAACTAATTGACACGTACTATTGCCCAGCCAGCCAGCCAAAATTCTGATACCGTTAATCCATCCCAGAAATGGGTGGCATTTTCCAGGAGGGCCTAAGCTTCCGCCCAGCTCTAAGCTATCCTTGCACTGCACTTTCCTTGCACTGCTCTTTCCCCAATTTGCCTCCTTCTCTATGTGCCAAGAGTTCTGTGGCAACTCAGCAGGCCTATTGATTGTAGTGGTCCAAGCAATGGGTTCATGAATTACTTCCTGCTCCTCACATGTTGCAAGCTGGAATCTCCTCCTTCTTAGCCATTCCCCGCTAATATCCTACAGCAGGCCATCCAGCCATCACTGAACAAACACAAAGTCTGCTCCCACTACTATTTCCTCGGCACAGCAATGATTAGATCATTATAAAGACATTTCAAGTCATCCCTGGGATTCTACCCTTGGGCAACTTTCCCAACTCTGTTAGATTACACTTTTACTCTCTGCACCAAACTGATCACCTTGCCATAGCTTGCCCATCCATCAAAAATATTTTGTGCCTATCTGCAAGAAGGGCAGAGGGTCTTTCTGAAGGTCAACCTTTAAATCACTAATGTAATATATGACAGCAAGCTACATACCTGGAGGTTTAGTGCACATTATACTGAGTTTTGGCTTTTGATAGCCTCTTGAACCATTCCTACAAGGAATTACCCTTACAAGGCTTTAAAAAAAAACATGCCTTGTCAGCCAGCCAAGAAAATCAATGGCCAGTGGGTGGAAGGGGAGGTTTGTCTTTTAAATCTCAGATAATCTCTTCCCCAACTCTTATTTACTATGTCACTTATTATGTTCAGAAATGTATTGATGTCGTAAATGCCTTTTTTAGAAGGCAAGACAAGAAACAATGGATGGAAACTAATCAAGGAGAGAAGCTACCTAGAACTAAGGGGAAATTTCCTGAGAGTGAGAACAATCAACCAGTGGAGCAACTTGCCTTCAGAAGTTGTAGGTGCTCCATCACTGGAGGTATTTAAGAAGAGACTGGACAGCCATTTGTCTGAAATGGTATAGGGTCTCCTGCTTAAGCAGGTGGCTGGTCCCTTCCAGTTCTATTCTGATTGATCTTAGAATTGTGGTTTCTTTTTTACTGTGATGCAAAAAAGTTTCTTTTCCCCTATGACACCCATTTTTACTTGAAGGCGTCAGAGCAAATTATTAGAAAAATTAATATTTGCAGCAGTTTCTATGTAGTAACTGGCTTCAATTATTTTTCAAGCTTGAAAGAATCATGAAAGGCTGTTAAGACAGGACAAGAACCTAAATTAGAATAAATGAACAGGTATCCTCAAACTCACCATTGATGGCAACAAAAATTAAACTCGACAGCTGAATATGTTATTAAAGGTCCAAGGGTTAGGCCTCGATGAAGTGGGCATCATTTGCCTCAGTGAGGTGCTTCAGAACGAACTTCATTAATGCATTAATGATGATATAATTCATCTTATCAAAGTGTTTACAGTCACTGTGACAACTTCCAACTACTGGAACTGCCAGAAGGAGATTGTTGGAACAAGATAAAGTGAAGAAAAGCTACAACTCCACTTAGTTGTTTTGAATCTGAGAGATAAGATAAGGTAAGAGAGGTAAGATGGCAGGTTGTTTTGTTCCATAGCTTTCAATGCAGATTTGCAGATTTGACTGATCTGTAGGTCCCTGTATCATTCTCCTCACCACCACCATGCCCCTTTAAGAAAAGTGATAGCAGTTCACCCTAGGATTTCTAAGCTAATATAGATCTTTTAGCCAGGGCATCATCTAATTCACTCAATATCCTAAAATGCAGATAGCTTGTTCTAGAGATTTCAACTCATTCTAAGTAAATAGATATCCCCGATCATGTTTCTGGCAGTCACAAACTCTGCCCCTTTATCTTACTATGTACAATTGTTTTGGGGGATATGAAAAGAGAGGAATCAACTAGCTCTGCCTTTTGCCATCTTCATTGAACAGCCAGAATGCTGATTATTTATGCTTAAAAGAACAGATCAGAAAAAGCTCCTTTTGCCATTTTTAGCATTCTTCTCAAATCTCAGCTCATTCTGAGCTTTACTGACATCATCTTTATAATTCCAGGCTATTTGTATGTACTCTTTCTTGGTGACTTGTCTCTCTCTTTTTGTATACCCCCCCCTTTTTTTTTCAAATTTTCACTGTGTATTTCATATGGACACATTCAAATTTTCTGCCGTTCTCTCTCTCTCTCTCTCTCTCTCTCTTTTTCATCATTGGAATTATTTACAATTGCGCTTTTAGCATTTCCTTTTTTATATAAGCTGCCATCTATTTTGAATTATGTCTCCAATTAGATTCCTTTGCTGTGTAATTCTACTTATTACTGCTCTTAGGTTATTAAAATCTGCTGTTTGGAAGTGCAGGGTAAATGTTTGAATACGTACACTGAATATTCATTTCCCTAAAAGAAACCCACCATTGTCTCTTTCTCCCTGCTACTTCCACTTGCTGAAATAAGTCTCCTCAATTGGCTTGTACCTGTCAAGGTTGGCTGATTCCCCTGATGTTTTCCTCCACACCAGAGTAAATTGAATATAAAGAAGAAGAAATTGTATACAGAATAACTCCGGAATTTCCTGAAGGACCAGACTAGCCAGAGATTGTCTCCCAGCAAAGCCCTCCATCGGTATTCATTCGTGTCTCTATGAAAGATTTACAGTGTGCTTTTGAAAGGCATTACACATCTCTTCCTTGGTTACATGAACAATAACAGTCACTAAGAACAGCGCTGCTTTTATTTGTTTCCTTGCTTGTTTTGACCCAGGTGCACCACAGAGAACCACCAAATGCATTCGCTTGGATTTCTGGACAGGATAGATATTTGTAACCTGCAGTGTATTTCTTCTTTCTTTTCTGTTGCTTCTGCTGCCTCTTGAACAATCGATTCCTCGTGTTCCAATCGTGAAAATCATCCCATAATATTTCCCATTAAATATATATTTTAAATAGCATGGGTTCAAGCTAATCTTGTTTACTTCACATACTCTGCGCTTTTAAACAAGGAAGGAAGGCTGTGAATTTTATGAGCTAACGTTCCTTCTGATTTTTCATGGAGTGGTCTAACGGGTCCCCTTGCAGCAATATCTCCCACATATTTTTAGCACGGGTAAGTATAGCACATGATAGATGCTTCTTTCCCTTTCGTCTGCTCTTCTGTGGACTGGAAGGATGGATAACAACATCATTTCAGCTTTCAGGTTTCTGACCTCCTTCAAAGCCAACGGAGACAGAATTGTAGCTGCCCTTCGCAGTATCACAGGAGAATAAATTCTTGAGCAGGAATGGAGAATTCTCAGTAGGCCTGTTAAATTTTAGGAAGTGTTCTGTTTTATCCCCTATCCTTACTCATGACAAACAGCAGAATTGACAATCCATTGGTTAGGTTGTCATACCTTTATTTTGGCCTTCATACTGAGTCCCCAGCTACCATGACTTTTCTCCTTGGTTTCTTAGAGTGTAAAATTCAAAGATAAAGGTAAACGTTCCCCCTGCCCAGTTGTGTCTGACTCTAGGCCACAGTGCTCATCTCTTTGGGGAATTCTCACTCACTTTGGGGAAAGAGGGAAAGAACAGAATATCTAAAAGAGGAAAAAGTGGGTCTGTGAGTGAGAATCGCTGTCCCCCATCCATTCCTTGCATAACTTCAGTTAACCATGTAACTTCCAGAAAACTCATATTACTCAGGGATATTGTTTTTAAATGTAGAATGCATTCCTATCTCAAATCCATAAGGTCACATGAGATACATTCAGATATTTTCTCAATCAGATAAGTTTTATTCTCTGGTTAGCAGTGATTATGACCTTCATTATTCTTTATTGTTTCTTCTTGCTTTTATTATTCCTTAAATAAAAGGTTTCCTAAGCTGTATTTTCTCCTTAGGTCTAGTCCTCCTCTTTATCTTGTCTATCTAACAGAGTAATCCCGGTTTAGGGCTACTTCATTATGTCACTGTTAATTCTATGCAGAAAAAAATTCACTGGACTGGACTGCTTTCATTTTGTTACTTGTACTTTACATCTCCTATAATCTAAAATAAATGCATGTTTTCCAGCTCGTCAATATTATGCACAGAAAAAGAGATGTTGGTATGAAGGCTACAAAACAGCTCTGATGCTGAAAATGAAAGTGCTAAGGACTCTTTTATTCAAACCACTGGAAATAGATAAAGGAATGATTTCTTTTTATTTAATATAATGTTCCATTCTTTGAGTGTTTGTACAGCTATTAAATATTGTATTCAATTTAGCTTAAGTTTAGTGGCAACCATATATTATTAATACATATGGAAATCTTTATGTGACATTTATGAGATCTATAGACAATTCCTTGAGTTCTTGAAGAACAGGTGGGATGTAAGCAAGTACAAGCTGCAAGAATATTGGCTTGGCAATTCTGAAATCTTATGTCAGGAAGAGAGAGAACAGAGCTCTCATATACAATAAGACATAGTTACTATACAACTGTGCCCACTCCCTTCATCTTGCATTGCGTTTTACCATTTATCCCACATAATGTGATGGGGGTGGACTTCCAGGAAGGAGGGGGTACATTCCAGAGGAGTAGGAGGCAGCTTTGCCCAACTTTACGTGTACGAAAAGAGAATGAAAACAGCCTTCCCTAATAATCCCTGCAGTATATTGTAGATGCAGATAGTAGAGTCCTCAGTTTGGCAAGATTTTGTTTGTAAGTGTAAAACAATAAACTCAGCTTGTAAGAATTACTAGAATACTAGATTTGGAAGGTACCTCAGAGGTCTTCTAGTCCAACCTGCTGCTTGAGCAGGAAACCCTGTATCATTTCAGACAAATGGTTGCCTAGTCTCTTTTTGAAAGCATCCAGTGATGGAGCACCCACAACTTCTGAAGGCAAGCTATTCCATTGATTAATTGCTGTCACTGTTAGGAAATTTCTCTTTAGTTCTAGGTTGCTTCCCTCCTTGGGTAGTTTCCAACCATTGTTTCTTGTCTTGCCTTTTGGTGGTTTGGAAAATAATTTGACCCCCTCGTCTTTATAGGAGCCCCTCAAATATTGGAATACTGCTGTCATGTCCCCCCACTTGTCATCAATTTACACATGTCATTCTTGGTTTTAGACCTGACATCAATCAGAAGAAGAGAATTTAAAGAATTATGTTGGGAACATAGAACATAACAAACATGAACATGGAAAAGTTCAATACAGTGCAAGAAAAAATGAATTTCCAGATACTAACATCTTAGATATAAGTGAAATAAAAATGACTGGATCTGGGCAGTTTGTTCAGAAGATCATACTGCTTACTACTTAGGGCATAAAAAATAAAGCAAGAAAGAATGATACTAATTTTGTAGGGTATAACAAGGACAAGGCACTCAGTGTCTGAATAATATCATTTAGACTTTGCAGATAGCCCTTTGATAAGGATTAATAAAATCCAAGTTTATTTCTTTATTCATATCCTGCCTTTATTATTTTTTATAAATAATTCAAGGCAGTGAACATATGTAATATCCTCCTCTTTTCCTCAAAACAATAACCCTGTGAGGTGGGCTAGATTGAGAGAGTGTGACTGGTCTAAGTCACCCAGATGGCTTTCATGCCTAAGGCAGGATTAGAACCAGTGGTGGGATTCAAGTATGTGAACAACCAGTTCTCTGTGTAGATGCCACTTCTGGAAGTCCATTCTGGGCCTGGGCAACAAAAAATTAGCTACCGGTTCTGCCAGACCGGTGAGAACTGGCTGAATCTCACCGCTGATTAGAACTCACATTCTTTCTAGCCTAGTGCCTTAACCACTAGACCAATCTGGCTCATCATACAGAAGAGAATGTTGACAATGTTTATATTCAAGTCCAATATACAATCAGCAGTATATGTAACCAAGATGTACTGCTTTTGGTTGCAGGCTGCCCAAATTAAAAACATTAAGGAGGTTGGATTGTAAGGCCTAGAAGTACCACATGCTGAAATTATATGCAGTAGAGATGTTAACATCCAAGATATCTTAGAAGATGTTCCCTACTTTAAGAATGTCATACAGGAAGATGAAGTTAGAACAGCACTTCAGTTATTACCAAATTGGAAAGCAACTATTATTGATGGAAGGTATGCAGAAATTTGCCAAGCAACAGAAGTCGGTTTAATGGTTCTAATCAAATTATGCTAGCTAGTATAGTGAATGATACATCGGCCAGCAGACTGGATGATGTCCCTTTACACACAAATATCAGAACAAGGAAGCTTAAAAGAGCGTACAAACTCTCGATGCAATTTTAGCAAAATAATCTTTAGGCGTGTCCAATGCAGATAAAATCCCTACATGGAAAAGGAGATGCCAATTGTTCAAGTTGGCTTTAAAAAAGGCTGAGGAACAGGAAATATTACTGCTGATGCACATTGGACAATTGGGAAAGCAAAATGATATTAAAAAGATGTCACTATGCACCTCATTGATTGCAGAAAGGTCATTGTGTCACTGATGTCAACCTGTGGAATCTGCACAGGAAAATGAGAATCCCAGAATATCTCATTATTATTATGCAGAATCGTACACTGGTCAGGAATCCACAATGTGGATGGAATAGATTGGCTCCAGTTTGCCAGAAGAGTAAGAAGAAGTTGTATCCTCTCTTCAACCAATATGCTAAATACATAATGAGGAAAGCTGAAGTAGAAGAAGATAAATGTGGCTTTAAAATTGGAAGAAGGAGCATTAATGACCTGCACTGTGCTGATGACATCACTCTGACAGCTGAAAATGCAAAGCTCTGGTAATGAAAGTCAAGGACAAAAGTTTTTTAAAAAAATAGAAGTAAGATTAAAAATAAATATAAAGAAGGCCAAACTAATCACAATAGGTAGAGCAACCAGCCTTAGAACCAGCAATGAAGATACTGAAGTGATGGATAACGTCTCCCTTTTAGGATCAACTGTCAACAATAAAGGAACCAGCAGTCACAAGATACACTGCAGATTAGCAATGGAGATCTTGAAAAGATAGTCAGATGCTGTGATGTGTCTGTCTGAACTTACAAAAATTAGAATCATGCAGGCAATGGTTTTCTCTGTGGCACTTCTATGGAAGCAAAAGTTGGATTTAAAGAAGCAGGATTGAAAGAATATCGAAACTTTTAAACTTCTGATGGGGAAAACTGCTGAGAATACTATGGATAGCCCAGAAAACAAACATATCATAGAACAAATCAAAGTTCTCATTTGAGGACAGGAAGGACTGGTGCTCATGTCTGTTTCTTGGCCCAGAAGGGAGCCAGTGCTGTCCAAAAATATTTCTGTTGTCATCTTGCCAGCATGACTATATGCCAAGGCACACAGAATGCTGTTACCTTCCCACTGAAGTGGTACTCACATTTGCATGCTTTCAAACTGATAGATGGGCAGGAACTTGGGCAAGCAATGGGAGTGTGCTGTTAGAACAAG
The DNA here is from genome assembly GCF_964194415.1 of Vipera berus. Taxonomy (NCBI): domain Eukaryota; kingdom Metazoa; phylum Chordata; class Lepidosauria; order Squamata; family Viperidae; genus Vipera; species Vipera berus. Next base: position 148,285,821 of record NC_138203.1, on the reverse strand, counting down.
TAGTATTTTAAGGGTTAAAGAACTGTGTGTAGAGCAAGTAGCATTTTAAGGGTTAAAACTATCTCTTTAAGAGATGGCCTTCTGGGAAATGTAGTTTTAGTTGTTTGATCAGATCTGTGTTCTAACTGGCCACTGGGAGGGATTTCTGTTTTATTATGGGATTTCCTGGCTACATGCCAGGCTGAAAAGTCTTTGTTTAGTCCAACCATTAGAAACGTGTGTGGTCAGTTAAGATGGAAGAAATTATCCTCTTTTTACCTGCGTGAATGAACAGATTATGAAAAATGCCTCAGACGCACTGTGCACTAACTGTAAGTTACTGTTTAAGAGATTCCTGATGAATAAAGTAATTTGCTTAAAACCATTCCGTGGAGTTAATCTATCTGGATTATGGCTAAAGCAACTGCCTGCATTCCAGAATAGGGAGCTCACCCCATTACGAAACCCTTGAGTCTCAAACCCAGGCTGTCAATTTATCATATTTTAGACAGATGTAAAAAACTAAGTGTCTTGAAATATCCATAATGCAGCAAAAGATGGAAGGAAAGGAAAGAAGACAATCAGTAGCAAGGTGAATAGACATGAGTACAGCAGAAATTGGTGTCCTGTTGGAAGACCTGAAGGATCAGGCTGGCAACAGATCATCTTGGACAAAATCTATGTGGATCAGAGTCAGCACCAGGAAAGAAATATATAAATCGTCGCCACAAGTATAAGCAATAACTCTTCACCCTCTATAAAGTCATAAACAAATATCTCCTCTTCCCATAATCAATCTATATGCAAATCCAGAAATCATCAACTTCTATCCTGGTGTCAGCAAAAAGTCTATGAGGAGTTATAAAGAAGTCTTATTTGGTTAAACAGATCAAATTTATATTTCTTTCTTTTACTTCAGACAATTTTGATCTTTAATTCATTCAGATGTTGTCATAGGATTTGGTCTCTGTTCTATTTTTCCCCATCCCAAAGACTTCTTCAAAGCTTTAGCAAACCTTTTTTGTAAATCCAGTAAAAAGTCAGTATCCAGGTCACCTCTTGGTTATTTATATTTCTACTTCAATTTTCAAAGCTTTAACCACCTTTTTTTGTATATCCAGTAGAAAGTCCTTATCCAGGTCATTCTCTTGGCTTGTCACTTATATTTCCACTTTAACTACTTTCTCTGTCTTATAATCCATACATCATCATCATCATCATTATCATTATCATTATCATTATAATTTTAACATATTAATAACAAGAAAAAGTCAAGGAAAGTGTAGGTCCACTAAAGAGAGAAGATGGCAACAGGGAGAAAGCAGAGCTGCTTAACTCATTCTTTGCATCAGTCTTCATGCAAAAAGAAATTATAGCCCAACATACCAAAAAAACTACTGCAAAAGACAAACTAGAAACAAAAATTTAAATAAGCAAGAAAATGGTAAGAGAACCATTGGTAACCATGGTAACCAGCCTTGACGTACAGTCGTGGCCGAAATTGTTGTCACCCCAGAAATTTTTCCAGAAAACCAAGTATTTCTCACAGAAAATATTGCAGGAACACATGTTTTGCTATACACAGGTTTATTCCCTTTGTGTGTATTGGAACACAACAAAAAAAGGGAGGAAAAAAAGCAAATTGGACATAATGTCAAACAAAACTCCAAAAATGGGCCGGACAAAATTATTGGCACCCTTAACTTAATATTTGGTTGCACACCCTTTGGAAAAAATAACTGAAATCAGTTGCTTCCTATAACCATCAATAAGCTTCTTACACCTCTCACCCGGAATTTTGGACCACTCTCCCTTTGCAAACTGCTCCAGGTCTCTCTTATTGGAAGGGCGCCTTTTCCCAACAGCAATTTTAAGATCTCTCCACAGGTGTTCAATGGGATTCAGATCTGGACTCATTGCTGGCCACTTCAGAACTCTCCAGCGCTTTCTTGCCATCCATTTCTGGGTGCTTTTTGACGTATGTTTGGGGTCATTGTCCTGCTGGAAGACCCAAGATCTTGGATGCAAACCCAGCTTTCTGACACTGGGCTCTACAGTGCGACCCAAAATCCTTTGGTAATCCTCAGATTTCATGATGCCTTGCACACATTCAAGGCACCCAGTGCCAGAGGCAGCAAAACAACCCTAAAACATCATTGAACCTCCACCATATTTCACTGTAGGTACTGTGTTCTTTTCTTTGTAGGCCTCATTTCATTTTCGGTAAACAGTAGAATGATGTGCTTTACCAAAAAGCTCTTATCTTGGTCTCATCTGTCCACAAGACGTTTTCCCAGAAGGATTTTGGCTTACTCAAGTACATTTTGGCAAACTAATCTTGCTTTTTTATGTCTCTGTGTCAGCAGTGGGGTCCTCCTGGGTCTCCTGCCATAGCGTTTCATTTCATTTAAATGTCGACGGATAGTTCGCACTGACACTGACGGTCCCTGAGCCTGCAGGACAGCTTGCATTCCTTTGGAACTTGTTTGGGGCTGCTTATCCACCATCCGGACTATCCTGCGTTGCAACCTTTCATCAATTTTTCTCTTCTGTCCATGACCAGGGAGATTAGCTACAGTGCCATGGGTTGCAAACTTCTTGATAATGTTGCGCACTGTGGACAAAGGCAAATCTAGATCTCTGGAGATGGACTTGTAACCTTGAGATTGTTGATATTTGTCCACAATTTTGGTTCTCAAGTCCTCAGACAGTTCTCTTCTCCTCTTTCTGTTGTCCATTCTTAGCGTGGCACACACAGACACACAATGCAAAGACTAAGTGAACTTCTCTCCTTTTTATCTGCTTTCAGGTGTGATTTTTATATTGCCCACACCTGTTACTTGCCCCAGGTGAGTTTAAAGGAGCATCACATGCTTGAAACAATCTTGTTTACCCACAATTTTGAAAGGGCGCCAATAATTTTGTCCAGCCCATTTTTGGAGTTTTGTTTGACATTATGTCCAATTTGCTTTTTTTCCTCCCTTTTTTGTTGTGTTCCAATACACACAAAGGGAATAAACCTGTGTATAGCAAAACGTGTTCCTGCAATACTTTTCTGTGAGAAATACTTGATTTTCTGGAAAAATTTCTGGGGTGCCAACAATTTTGGCCATGACTGTATATAAATCACCAGGACCTGACAGATTACATCCCAGAGCTCTGAAGCAGCTGGCAGATGTTATCTCAGATCCATTGCACCATATCTTTCATGAATCCTGGAGCATCGGGGAAGAACCAGAGGATTGGAAAAGGTATAATGTGGTTCCCATCTTCAAGAAAGGGAAAAAAAATCAGACCCAGGAAACTACAGACCAATCAGTCTAACATCAATACCTGGAGGATTCCGGAAAAGATAATCAAAAAAACAGATCTGCGAACAACTAGGAGCAAACAAAGTTATAACTAGTAGCGAGCACAGGTTTGCTAAAAACAGATCATGCCAAACCAATCTTATTTTATTCTTTGATAAAGTGACTAAATTAGTAGACCAGCAAAATGCTGTGGACATAGTATACTTAGATTTCAGTAAGGCATTTGACAAAGTAGACCACAACCTGCTGCTTAGTAAGCAAGAAAAAGGTGGGATAGACAACATTACCACCAGATGAAACTGTAGCTCAGCGAGTAATCCTCAATGGCACCACATCCGCATGTAGAGAAGTAAGCAGTGGGGTACCACAAGGCTCCGTCTTAGGCCCAGTACTCTTTAATATCTTCATAAATGACTTAGATGAGGAAATAGAAGGGGAACTCATCAAATTTGCAGATGACACTGAACTGGCAGGAGCAGCCAACACCCCAGAAGATCAACTGATCCAAAAAGATCTTGACAAACTTGAACAATAGGCCCTATCCAACAAAATGAGTTTTAATGTGGAGAAAAGCAAAGTTTTACATTTAGGCAGGAAAAATCAAAGGTATGAGTACATATTAGGCAAGACTTGACTCAAAAGCAGCAACTGTGAGAGGGACCTTGGAGTCCTAGTGGACGATCATTAGAGTTTATGAGAACTGCAAACCCTGGATGACTGCAGAGGTACGAACACTCCTGAGAGCCCGGGATTCTGCCTTTAAGGCAGGGGACAGGGACACATACAGAGAGGCCAGGGCAAATCTTAGAAGAGGCATTAGGATGGCAAAACAGCAATATAAACACAAGATGGAGAACCACCTAGCAGACAACAATCCGAAGCAAGTGTGGCAGGGACTGTAGCACTTAACCAACCACAAGGGCAGTACGAGGAGCACGGTTAACACCGATGCTTCATTGGCAGATGAGCTGAATATCTTCTTCGCTCGCTATGAGGTGAAAGGACCAGACCTAGTAGCCTCTGCTGGCCGGCCTTCTGATTTTCAGCAACTCACTCTATTTGAAGACCAAGTGAGAACTGTATTGAAGGCTGTGAATCCCAGCAAAGCCACAGGCCCAGATGGGGTGCTGGGGATAGTAGTTAAGAACTGTGCCGACCAATTAGCAGGGGTCCTGACAAGGATCTTTAACATCTCCTTGCAAACGGCATGTGTGCCATCATGGTTGAAAGCAGCTACCATTGTCCCAGTTCCAAAGAAAACTGCAGTTGAGTGCCTGAATGACTACAGACCTGTTGCATTAATGTCTGTAGTCATGAAATGCTTCAAAAGACTGGTTCTCCAACATCTTAGGACATGCCTCCCACTGGATTTCGACAAACATCAATTTGCCTACAGGGGGAACAGGTCGACAGATGATGCCATAGCTACTGCTTTACACTCTGTAGCAAGTCATCTTGAGAAACCTGGAAGCTATGTCAAGATGCTTTTTGTTGATTATAGCTCGGTTTTCAACACCATATTGCTGAGCAACTCTCATCAAAAAGCTGACTGACTTGAAATTTTCCCCCTCCATCTGCAATTGGATTTAAGACTTTCTCAGGGACCAGTTACAAACAGTGAGGGTTGGGTCTGCTTTATCCACCCCCCTGAAGCTTTGCACTGGCTTGTCACAGGGCTGCGTGCTTAGGCCCTACCAGTACTCATTGTACACATATGACTGCATATCATCTGACCCATCTACTGCGATAATTAAGTTCGCAGATGATACTACCGTGGTGGGTCTTATTACAGGTGGGGATGAGACAGCATACAGGGGGGAGGTACAAAAACTATCCATATGGTGTTGCAACAACAACTTGCACCTGAACATCAGCAAGACGAAAGAGATGGTGCTAGACGTCCGGAGGAAAAAGGAGGAACCTGCCCCACTTTACATCGAGGGGTACTGTGTGGAGAGAATTTGTTCCTTTAAATTTGTGGGAGTCTACTTCTGTGAAGATCTTACCTGGAAAGTTAATACAACCCAGGTGGCCAGAAAGGCCCAACAGAGACTTCACTTTCTCAGGGTCTTGCGGAAGAACAGGGTAGAACAACGGCTAATGACCCTCTTTTACCGGTCTACTATAGAGAGCGTCCTCTCGTACTGTATTGTGGTTTGGTATGCTGGTCTGACAGCCGCAGATAGGAAAGCATTACAAAGGGTGGTGAGCACACCACAAGACATTGTCAGCTGTCCCCTGACACAACTGGATGACATCGCCAGGGCTCACTGCTTTGGAAGAGTGAGGAAAATTCTCAGGGATGACTCACACCCTGGACGGTATCTCTTTACTCTCCTACCATCGGGTAGGAGATATAGGAGTATAGCCAGCTGTACCAACAGGCTGAAGAACAGCTTTTATCCATGGGCTGTTAGGCTTTTGAACAGGAAATAATTTTATAAACTTTATGCATGATTGACTTGCAAGGCCAGTGTGTTGTGCAATTAGCTCACATGGTGTAATAAGATGGAGGGTTTGTGTCACTGTGAGTTGGGGGTGGGGGCACGAAGGGAGGCTCAGCCAATCTCAATGTATACATGGTTGTACTTTGACAATAAAGGTTCATTCATTCATTCATTCATCACTTGACTATGAGCCAGCAGTGTGCAGCAGCAGCCAAAAAAGCTAATACAATCCTTGGTTGCATAAACAGAGGCATAGAATCAAGATCATGTGAAGTACTAGTACCGCTTTATAAAGCCTTAGTAAGGCCACACCTGGAATGCTGCAACTGATGTTGGTCACCATACTACAAAAGAGATGTTGAGACTTTGGAAAAAGTTCTGATAAGAGCAACTAAAATGATAAAAGGCCTGGAGACTAAAACATATAAAGAATGGCTGCAGGACTTGGGTTTGGCTAGTCTACAGAAAAGAAGAAATAGGGGCAACATGATAGCAGTATTCCAGTATTTGAGGGGCTGCCACAAAGAAGAAGGGGGTCAAATTATTCTCCGAAGCACCATAGGGCAGGACAAGAAACAATGGTTGGAAACTGACCAAAGAAAGAAGCAACCTGGAATTATGGAGAAATTTCCTAACAGTGAGGACAATTAAACAGTGGAACATATTGCCTTCAAAATCGTGGGTGCTCCATCCCTGGAGATCTTTAAGAAGAGACTAGACAGTCACTTATCTGAACTGATATAGGTTCTTCTGCTTGAGCAGGGGGCTAGACTAGAAGACCTCCAAGGTCCCTTCCAGCTCTATTCTATTCTATTCTGTTCTGTTCTGTTCTGTTCTGTTCTGTTCTGTTCTGTTCTGTTCTGTTCTATTCTATTCTATTCTCGATTTTTTGATTATAATAATTCTACATCAAGCAAATTTGTTTTACCTCTCGACCCTGCAATCTCTCACTATAATTTCTTTGACATCTGTCATTCCTTCATTAACAACAACAACAACAACAACAACAACAACAATAATAATAATAATAATAATAATAATAACAACAGTTGGAAGGGAACTTGGAGGTCTTCTAGTCCAACCCCCTGCTCAGGCAGGAAACCCTATACCATTTCAGACAAATGGTTGTCCAATCTCTTGTTAAAATCTTTTTTTTTAAAATTCCATTTATATCCTGCCCTTCTCCGAAGACTCAGGGCGGCTTACAAGCTTAGCAGTAGCCTTCATTCTATGTATATGCCTGCTTATTAGGGCTTTCACACCCCTCCCAAGCGGCATTATTACAAAGTCAGCTTAATTGCCCCCAACAATCTGGGTCCTCATTTTGCCTACCTCTGAAGGATGGAAGGCTGAGTCAACCTTGAGCCTGGTGGGATGCGAACCTGCACTAATTGCAGGCAGCTGGTGTTACTTAAGGAGGCATTAGCCCACTGCTCCACCAAGGCTCTCCCAGTGCTTGAGCATTCACAACTTCTGGAGGCAGGTTGTTCCACTGATTAAGTGTTCTAACTGTCAGGAATTTTCCCCTTAGTTCTAGATTGCTTCTGGCCTCATTCTTCAAAAATCTCCTGGAGTATTTCAAACAATTATGATGGAGAAATCATTATGTTTTACTCCCAAAGTCTAGACTACATGCTTGATTGGGTTTAATCCTTGTGATCTGGCAGTTGTTCTCTAGGCATGCTTCACCCACTTCATCTCCCTGAAGTCCTCTGTATACTGGGGCAATAATGGAGTCCATGGGTGCACTGGGAGTGAAGTGACATATAAATTTAATAAATTATTATTTGATATTAAAGGCTATAAACTCTTTTTCTCATCATCTGTGGGACAAACTGTTCATTACATTAATACTTCTAATGTGTAACGGTTCAGGTTACATTCATGAGGCAATTAAAACTTCATTATAGAAGATTGTCAATTATGTTAATGAAATGTATAAGTTTGCTCTTTGATTTATCCAGTTACCACATTCTTTTTGAATCAAGAGATGGTCTTTCTCTTAACTGATGTGCATGGATGTGTCACATTCTTGTACATTGGCTATCCAATTATGATAAATATGTTTCCATTTATTCTTAATAATGCTGCAAGTGTGGTGGCTCCTGTTCTTCAGTTATATGTGCATTTAACCGTAATAATGGCTAGAAATTGAAAAAACATTATTTATATTCTCCAGAAGTGCACGATATTACCCTAATCCATATGCAGCATAAGGGTTAGGAACATATATTTAGAAAGCTTCTGCCAAAGATACATAACACCCAATGGACTCTATTTAACTTTGAAGCCTCAGAGAAAATTGAAACATGCTTTTCAGTGGTTTTGTATGGGTACAAAAGAATTAAGATGAAAGAAAGCTATTATAAAATCTTTTATTGTCACTAGAGTGCCTGCATTTTTCTGAATGTTCAAAAACACATCTTATTTCAGCATAATAGGGAAAAAATGTGATGTGGTTTAGATGAAATAACACATTTGATGCATGCCAAAATACCTTTTAAAAGCCCACCTATTTGTATTCCAATCTTGTTCGAGAATCTTGTGAGGCAAGTTTGGTTGTGTTTTGTTATCTGGCCCTATGAATCTTCCACTATTGGCTGGATGATTTAATTAACACACCATACATAGAATCAATTTATTTACATATCACATATCTGATCAAATATATTTATTTGTTTGTTTGTTTGTTTGTTTGTTTGTTTGTTTGTTTATTATTTATTTATTTATTTATTTATTTATTTATTTATTTATTTATTTATTTATTTATTATTGGGACTTATATGCCGCCCTATCTCCCGAAGGACTCAGGGCGGCTAACAACAATAACATATAATAAATATGGAAGTTAAGATAAAATTAAAATTAAAGGCCTCTGTACAATAAATTAAAATTAAAATTAAAATAAATTAAAAATTAATTCTCCACCTCGGGAGAAGAGGAGGGGGTGAGCGTCCAGGTAGGGGTAGAGCTCTCCGGGGCCGCCAGAACTTAGAGTTTTGGCGGCAGAAGGATTGAGCCCCCCCGAAGCCTGGTCATGCTCCGGACTGCGAGGCGCCTCTGCTCTGGGTTTTTTGGAGCAGAACAGGGCGTTCGCAACCATCCCTGCTAGCAAGGAAGAGCTTTTGAGAACGAGGACGCAGGCAGAGCGATGCAGGAGATTTTGGTGAAGATGATGTTTTGATCTTTAACTCAATTGACTTTGCTAAATCTGCATGTGAAAGTGCGTAGTTAACAATAGAGGGTGAAAATGGCTATATCTTCTAAAGTTCCTGCCCTGAGGCAGCAGTCTTCGGTGAAAACTTTATTGTCCTCTGCATCTGAATCTGTATCAGCTTTTACAGCAAAAGATTTGCAGAATCTGTTGCAAGAGACTATGGAAAAGCAAATGCAGCAATTTGTTGAGATAATGGAGAAAAAGTTGGAGGAGAAGTTTACAGAGAAATTAAAAGAAATGAGAGCAGACATCACATCTGCAATAGAAAGTGTGGTTAAAAGTATTGAGATTTTGGATGGAAGAGTGGAAGATCTTGCTCAAAATGATATTAGACTGGAAGCCAAAATGACAGAAACTGAAAATGTAATAGAGAAAATGGACTATGACCTGATTTCGACACAGTATTCTCAGATGGAGTTTGCTTTAAGAATCAGAGGCCTAATAGAAAGTCCTAAGGAAAATTTGGAGAAAATGGTTTCTGAGGCTTTGGAAGGGGTGTTGAAGCGACCAGCAGATGAAATAATGCAAGATATAGATAAAATCTTCCATGTTAATTCGTGGATCGCAAGACAAAGGAAACTACCCAGAGATGTGGTGGTTTATTTTACAAAGAGAATGATTAGAAATGAAGTTATCCAGGCCTCCTACAATATTGATTTTGTAATTGCTGAGCAAAAAGTTCTGATTTTAAAAGAGATCCCTGCAAAGATTTTAAGAAAAAGGAAGGAATTTGCTTTTTTGACACAAGAATTGAGACGACGTGATATTAAGTTTAGATGGCAAATACCAGTGGGGATGGTGGTGACCTATGAAGGTACAAGGTATTGTTTTACCACGGAGATTCAGGCACGTGATTTCTACAGTAATGTTTTAAAAGCAGTCCCCATACCATTTTTGGAATCTACCAAGAAAAAAGGTGAGAGAGAGTCTCAACGTTCCAGAGAGAACTCGCAAGTTGCTGAAGGGTTAACGCAGGCAGATGTGAAAAATACAGGAGTGGGTCAAATTTCATTATCACGGGAGAAGGCTAGAAATTGGAAGAGGCGTGCTACTTCTGGACGAATGAATCAAGCTTGAAGATTTAGTCACATAACTGTAAGAGACAATAATGTAATAAGGATTACGGGAATTGGAATTGCTAGAAGGACTTATTTGGGGATATATTTTTTACCCTTATAAAATAATTATGTATTATTTTGTGTTGCTTTAGTTCTAAGAAAAGTTAATTGGGAAGATTTGTAGTAGTGTTTATTGATATTCTGTAGGTTATGATTTGTTATTTGGATGAAAAATTTTAAGCTTTTAGTTGGACAGAAGAATAGTTTTATAAAATTGATATAAATTGTTTTCTTTGTGATTGAAGTTAATTTGTAATATTTTTATGGGTAATATTGCAATAGGTAATAGAATATAAGAATATAAGAATGATGTGATTATATAAATTTGAATAATCATTGATATGATATATATATGTATGTTTGGAATTTACCTATATGAGTTAAAGTTTGATAGTTTGAATAGTTTAGGATTGTTTGCGTAAGTTAGATCATGATTGCTTGTATTTCTATACCCTGTGTTTTGCTCTGGGAAGCCGGGGGGGGGAAGGGAAAGGGAGGGAGGGGTTGGGGAGGGTTGGGGAGGGGGAAGAGGGTGGGGGGGAGGGGGCTGGGAGGGTTTTTTTTCTTTTTTTGGTTTGTTAAAGATAAAATGTATTGTAAAACTTTTTAATAAAAAAAAAAACAAAAAAAAACCTGAGTCGTGAATCCAGGAGGACGCCCAGATTGCGTGCTCTATCAACGGGAGGTAACATCTCTCCTCCTATAACCAAGGATGGAACCTCTTGGACTAAATGAGATGCCGGTACGTAAAGCCACTCAGTCTTGGCCGGGTTGAGCCGGAGCCTGTTCTTTCCCATCCAAATCTGTACCGCTTCCAGGCAACGGGACATCACATCGAGGGCATCACTGGGTTGGTTCGGGGTGGAGATAAAAAGCTGGGTATTATCAGCATATTGATGATACCTCACCCCGAAACCACGGATGATCTCACCCAGTGGCTTCATATAGATGCCACAGATCTATTAAATAGAATAACCATAAATGTCAAATTATATTAGCTGCATTTCAGTTCGTTGGAAATATGACTGAAGATTAGCCAACAGTTTCCAAATGCAGTAATAGCCACATTGTAAAGCCAAAGCCTCAGTGGTGGGATTCAGCTGGTTCGCACCACTTCGGCAGAACCGGTAGCTAATTTTTTGTTGCCCAGGCCCAGAACAGACTTCCGGATATGGCATCCACACAGAGAACCAGCTGTTCACATATTTGAATCCCACTACTGCAAAGCCTTCTATTCAACAGCCTGTTTGACTTCCGGGTGGCAAGGCTCCGTCGATGGCGGCCGTTTCAGCCGTCAGCCCCGTTGTTTTCTGTGGAGCCGCTAAAAACAGCGACGATCAGCTGTTTGGTGGCTCGGAAACCCTCTCCTCGGGAGAAGAGGGGGGGTGAGCGTTTAGGTAGGGGTAGAGCTCCCCTAGACCACCAGAGCTCAAATTCTGGTGGTTGAAGGGTGTGAGCCCCCCCCCCCCCGAAGCCTGAATTTGCTCCAGACTCCGGGACTCCTCTGTTCCAAGGCTTTGGAGCAGAGCAGGACGCTGCAACCATCCCTGCTATCAATAATTAATTGTGGATTACTTGGATGCAGGCAGAGCTGTGCAGGAGAATACTGTAATAGCAAGTATTTGAACTTTAACTCTGAATACTTTGAGAGAAAAAGCTGCAAGCGGTGTGGAAAGTGAAAGTGCATAATAGAAATTAACTGGGTGTTAAGATGGCTTCTAAACCAACTAAAGTTCCTAGAAGTGCTGGTGCTTCGCCAGTTCAGCATTCTTCATTACAGGCTTTGATGCCTCCTCCTGTGGCACCTGCACCCGCACCAGCATTAACAATAAAAGATTTACAAGTTGCTTTACAAGATGCTTTAAAAACACAATCCCAACAAATAGCTGAACTTATTGAGGAGAAGAATACTGAAATAAGAGCAGACATTTTGGCTGCATTTCAAGGGCTTGCAGTTTGTATTGAGCGTCTGGATGATCACGTTGAAGAGCTCAGTCAAAACAATATGAGATTAGACTTCCGGATGGCAAGGCGTCGCCGGAGGCAGCCATTTCTCAGCTGTCAGCCTCGCGGCTCCATAGAGCCGCCGAAAACAGCGCCGATCAGCTGTTTTGGTGGCTCGGAAGCCCCCACCTCGGGAGAAGAGGAGGGGGTGAGCGTCAAGGTAGGGGTAGAGCTCTCCGGGGCCGCCAGAACTTAGAGTTTTGGCGGCGGAAGGATTGAACCCCCCCGAAGCCTGGGCATGCTCCGGACTGCGAGGCGTCTCTGCTCCGGGTTTTTTGGAGCAGAACAGGGCGTTCGCAACCATCCCTGCTAGCAAGGAAGAGCTTTTGAGAACGAGGACGCAGGCAGAGCGATGCAGGAGATTTTGGTGAAGATGATGTTTTGATCTTTAACTCAATGGACTTTGCTGAACTCGTAAGTGAAAGTGCGTAGCTAACAATAGTGGGTGAAAATGGCGGCTATATCTTCTAAAGTTCCTGCTTTGATGCAGCAGTCTTCGGTGAAAACTTCATTGTCCCCTGCATCTGAATCTGTATCAGCTTTTACAGCAAAAGATTTGCAGAATCTGCTGCAAGAGACTATGGGAAAGCAAATGCAACAATTTGTTGAAATAATGGAGAAAAAGTTGGAGGAGAAGTTTACAGAGAAATTAACAGAAATGAGAGCAGACATCACATCTGCGATACAAAGCATGGTTAAAAGCATTGAGATTTTGGATAAAAGAGTGGAAGATCTTGTTCAAAATGATATTAGACTGGAAGCCAAAATGACAGAAACTGAAAATGTGATAGAGAAAATGGATTATGATTTGATTTCGACACAGTATTATCAGATGGAATTTGCTTTAAGGATTAGAGGTCTGAAAGAAAATCCTAAGGAAAATTTGAAGAAAATGGTTTCTGAGGCTTTGGAAGGGGTGTTGGAGCGACCAGCAGATGAAATAATGCAAGATATAGATAAAATCTTTCGTGTTAATTCGTGGATCGCAAGACAAAGAAAACTACCCAGAGATGTGGTGGTTTATTTTACAAAGAGAATGATTAGAAATGAGGTTATCCAGGCCTCCTATAATATTGATTTTGTAATTGCTGAGCAAAAAGTTCTGATTTTAAAAGAGATCCCTGCAAAAAATTTAAGAAAAAGGAAGGAATTTGCTTTTTTGACACAAGAATTGAGACGACGTGATATCAAGTTTAGATGGCAAATACCAGTGGGTATGGTGGCGACCTATGAAGGTACGAGGTATTGTTTTACCACGGTGATTCAGGCATGTGATTTCTACAGTAATGTTTTAAAAGCAGTCCCCATACCATCTTTGGAATTTACAAAGAAAAAAGGTGAGAGAGAGTCTCAACGTTCCAGAGAGAATCTGCAAGTTGCTGAAGGGTTAACGCAGACAGATGTGAAAGGTACAGGAGTGGGTCAAGTTTCATTACCACTGGAGAAGGTCAGAAATTGGAAGAGGCGTGCTGCTTCTGGACGAATGAATCAAGCCTGAAGATTTAGTCACATAACTGTAAGAGACAATAATGTAATAAGGATTATGGGAATTGGAATTGCTAGAAGGACTAAATATTTGGGGATATATTTTTTACCCTTATAAAATAATTATGTAATATTTTGTGTTGCTTTAGCTTTAAGATGTTTATGAAAAGTTAATTGGGAAGATTTGTAGTAGTGTTTATTGATATTTTATAGGTTATGATTTGTTATTTGGATGGAAAATTTTAAGTTTGGAAGGTAATGTATGGTATTTTAAGTTGTATTATACATTAGGAGAAGGGAAGGCTGTATAAACCTGGTTTTAGTATGTTGAAGCTTAGTTGGATAGAAGAATAGTTTTATAAAATTGATATAAATTGTTTTCTTTGTGATTGAAGCTAGCTTGTAATATTTTTTATGGGTAATATTGGAATAGGTAATAGAATATAAGAATATAAGAACGATGTGATTATATAAAAAATTTTTAAGTTTATGGTATTTTAAGTTGTATAATACATTAGGATAATATGAATTTAAAGTTTAGTTGGAATGAGGAATAGTTTTAGATAATTGATATAAATTGGTGTATCTGGGATTGTTTTTAGTGGGTGATAGATTGAAAAGTATTATTTTGTATTTGAATAATCATTGATATGATATATATATGTATGTTTGGAATTTAAAGTTTGGAATTTAAAGTTAAAGTTTGATAGTTTAAATAGTTTAGGATTGTTTGCGTAAGTTAGATTATGATTGTTTGTATTTTTATATCCTGTGTTTTGGTATTAGACTGGAAAGTATTATTTTGTATTTGTATAATTATCAAGATGATATATACATATATGTTTGGAGTTTACCTACATGAGTTAAAGTTTGATAGTTTAAATAGTTTAGGATAGTTTGCGTAAATTAGATTATAATTGTTAGTACTTTTATACCCTGTATTTTGCTCTGGGAAGTGGGGGGGAGGGGAAAGGGAGGGAGGGGTTGGGGAGGGTCGGGGAGGGGGAAGAGGGTGGGAGGGGAGGGGGTTGGGAGGGGTTTTTTCTTTTTTTTTGGTTTGTTAAAGATAAAATGTATTGTAAAACTTTTTAATAAAAAAAAACAATATGAGATTAGATGCTAAAATGTTGGATGCTGAAAATGTGGTGGAAAAGATTGATGATGATGTAGTTATGATACAATATAGGGATATGGAGTTTGCTGTGAGGATCAGAGGTCTGAAAGAAGATCCTAAGGAAGATTTGAAATAATTATTGGCACAAGACCTTGAACCGGTTTTGGAGTGTCCAGCAGAAGATATTATGGGGGATATAGACAAAATATTTCGTGTTAGCTCTTGGATTGCAAGACAAAGAAAGTTACCGATATGTGGTGGTTTATTTTACAAAGAGATCAATTAGAAATATGGTCATCCAAGCCTTCTATAACAACAGATTTACAGTTGCTGAGTAAGAAGTTTTAATTCTGAAAGAGATTCATCCAAGAATTTTAAGGAAAAGAAAGGAATTTGCTTTCTTGGCAGATGAATTAAAGAAACGGCAGCTTCAGTTTAGATGGGAGATTTCAGCAGGCATGGCGGTGATGTATGCAGGCATGAGATATCATCTTAATACAGTTTTGCAGGCACAAGATTTTTATTCTAATATTTTGAAGGCAGGTTCTCCGCCATCTTCAGAATTTAAAGGAAGGAATGGTGAAGGAAAGCATCAGTCGCGAATGGAGAGTATACAAGGAGCTGAAGGAGCTACTCTGCAGAAGGATAAAGAATCCCAGCAAATCACAGAAGTCGATCAGTCCCAGGTGCCAACAGAAGAGGTTAGAGAACAAAGAATGACACGGGCTGCAATTAGATGAATGAGACAAGAACAAGAACAACAGAAAGCTACAATCATATCTCAAAAACCTACTTACAGTGAAGCAGTGGGAGGAGGGAAACCGAAGAGAGTGCAGGTGGTTTTGGAAGAGGCGCTCCGAAAGCTTCAGGTCACAAAAGATGGCGACAAAGTTTCTAACTTGGAATGTTAACAGATTAAATTCCCCGCACAAGAGAAAGAAAGTATTTCAGTATTTAAAACAATTTAGAAATGATGTTATTTGTCTACAGGAAACGCATATTCGAGCAACTGATCAAAAATATTTGATAAATTTTAGGCTGGGTACACAGTTTATTGTGTCTGCTCCAGACAAGAAAAATTTATGTTAAGAATAACTTAACAGCTAATTTAATTGAAACAGATAAACAAGGAAGATATGTTATAATTGAACTATTAATAGAAGGCAAGAAAATACTTTTGGTTGGATTATACACTCCTAATCAACAGCAAGGAGAATTTTATAAACTATTACATAGCAAGATAACACAATGGGATTATAAATCCTGTATTTTTATGGGAGACTGGAATGGTGTTTTGGATGTACAAAAGGAGAAAAAAGGTCTTTTTAGAAGTATACCAAGTCATGCTAGATTGCCTAAATCGTTTTTTGAGATGAAAGACAATTTGGAACTGAGAGATGTTTGGAGAGAAAGAAATTTGCAAGAAAAAGACTTTACCTTTTTTTCCAATAGGCATCAATCTTTTTCCAGGATTGATTTTGTATTAATTACTAATGATCTTTTTTCTAGGATTAAGAAGATTAAGATATGTCCAAGAACTATATCAGATCATAGTCCAGTATGGTTGGAAATAGAAAAAGACAATGGAGACAGGCGGTCTTGGAGACTAAATGAAAATTTGTTTAGATATCAAGAAAATGTGGAAGAGTGTAAAAAACAGATGAAAGAATTTTTTAATATGAATATGTACAAGGGTACTTCTATTGAAATGGTTTGGGATGCAAGCAAAGTTTATATGAGAGGAGTGTTAATATATTTGAACAATAAACATAGATGTAAACTGGAACATAAGTGAAAAGAATTAGAGGAGGAAATTAAGAGGAAAGAGAAGGCTTTAATTTTGAATCCATCTGATAGGAAGATTAAAGAGGTAATTACTTTATTAAGAGGTCAGTTTGATATGTTGATGGCAGATCAAGTGGCAACCAATTTACGGTATGTTAAACACAATACTTTTTGTAATGCTAACAAGCCGGGTAGGTGGTTAGCTTACTTGTTAAGGAAGAAACAAAGGTCACGTAATATAGATAGAATAGATTACAAGGGTAAAGTGGTGTTTCAGCAGAATCTTATTAAAAAGGCTTTTGTTGATTTTTATTCTACGTTGTATGTCAGGGACAAGATTCAAGATGTAGATATAGATAGATATTTACGAGAAGTTAATATGCCTGTTCTTACACAAGAGCAAAGGGAAGGGATGAATCAATTGATAAATGATGAAATTATTTTGGCAATTAAGCAATTAAAGGTGGGGAAAGCACCAGGAACAGATGGTTTGACTGCCGTCTATTATAAAGATTTACAGTTAGAAATGGTGGAACCTTTAAGAGAACTGTTTAGGACAATTCAATTGGGAGGAGAAGTGCCTCCATCGTGGAAAACAGCCTTTATATCGTTGATTCCGAAGGAAGATCAAGATATTACCCAAGCCAAAAATTATAGGCCAATATCGCTTTTAAACACTGATTATAAGATATTTGCAAAAATCTTAGCAAATAGATTAATGAAGGTAATGCAGCAAATGATTCATAGTGACCAAACTGGATTTATAAGTGGTAGACAAATGAAGAATAATGCGAGACATATTGTAGACTTATTGGAATTTTTGGATAGAAATAACCAGGTTTCTGCAGCGCTGATCTTTTTGGATGCCGAAAAAGCCTTTGATCAATTGGACTGGCAATTTTTATTTAAGGCATTGGAGAAAATGGAGTCTGGGGATAATTTTTTACAACCTATTAGGGCAATATATCAGAAGCAAACAGCTCAAATAATAGTTAATGGTAGTTTGACAGAAACATGTAATATTGCAAAGGGTACAAGACAGGGGTGTCCATTGTCACTTTTGCTGTTTGTTTTAACGTTGGAAATATTATTCATTAAAATACAAGATTCAAATAAAATTAAGGGAATTAAAATAAGAGATCAAGATTATAGATTGAGAGCGTTTGCGGATGACTTGGTTATTACAGTAAGTCGACCGACTTACTCAGTTTTAGAATTGATGGAGATAATAACATCATATGGAACAGTTTCTGGATTTAAGATAAACATGCAAAAAAACTAAAATACTGTCTAAAAATATGACTATAGAACAAAAGGTTGTTTTAGAAGAGTTAACGGGATTTGAAATAGTTAAAAAGATTAAATATTTGGGGGTATATATTTCAGCTTCAAATGTAAAATTATACAAAAATAATTATGAATTGTTATGGTTAAAAATAGAAAAAGAGCTAGATAGTTGGAAAAAATTACAATTATCCTTACTGGGAAGAATTGCAGCAGTTAAAATGAATGTTTTGCCAAAAATTTTATTTTTGTTTCAAATGATACCTATACTTAAAAATGACTCAAATTTGGAGGAATGGCAGAAAGATATTAATAAATTTGTTTGGGCAGGGAAAAGACCATGAGTTAAATTTAAGATAATGCAAGACATACGTGAAAGGGGTGGTCTTAAAATGCCTAATTTTAAATTATATTATGAGGCTGCTGCTTTATCATCAATTAGTGATTGGTTTAATTTAACACAAGGGAGATTATTAAATCTTGAGGGTTATGATTTGTTATTTGGTTGGCATGCATATTTATTGTATGACAAGAAGGTGGATAATGTTTTTAAGACACATATATTAAGGTATGTTCTGTTGCGAGTATGGAAAAAATATAGACATAAGTTAAATTATAAAATACCAATTTGGGCAATACCTAAACATGCAATAGAAAATATAACTGTGGGATTTAAACATGATGTGATTACATATAAAGAAATTTTAAGGATAGAAAGGAATGTATGGCAATTAAAGCCATATAATATTTTAAAAGAAGAAAAGATTGTACAAACTTGGTTCCAGTATGGGCAGTTACAAGCAAGATGGAAAGAAGATCAGAAAGTTGGTATCTCGATAACTGATGGAAATTTGGTAAAACAAATTAGAGATCAAGGTCAAGCACATATAAGAAGGATATATAATGCACTGGTAGAAATTGACTCAGAAACGGAACTTGTTAAAGATTGTATGATAAAGTGGGCCCAGAACTTTCAGGAGGTTATAACAATGGATACTTGGGAAAAGATTTGGGTCAGAAATGTAAAATTTACACAGGCTCAAAATTTAAGAGAGAATTTTTATAAAATGTTTTATAGATGGCATTTAGACCCTAAAAAATTAGCAAGTATGTATCCGAACTGCCAGCCTAAATGTTGGAGGTGTGGCTGTGAGGATGCAACGTGTTATCATATATGGTGGACTTGCAAAAAAGTTAAAGCTTTTTGGATTAAAATTTGGTGGAACATGCAGAAAATATTTAAGAAGAAGATAAGGTTTTCTCCACAGTTATTTCTGTTGGGTATTATTACAGATTGTACTGTTATAGAAACCAAATTGATGTTGAATTTAATAACGGCAGCAAGACTTTTAGTAGCGCAATATTGGAAGAAGGAGGAACTGCCTACTATAGAAGAGTGGACTTTGAAAGTTTCTAACCTGGCGGAAATGGCAAAGATTTCAGCATATTTGAAGGAACAATCGCAACAGAGATACATTCTGGAATGGAAAAGATGGATTGAATATATTCAGAAAAAATATGGGACTAAAAAGTTTCATTTAGAATTTGAATAAGTATTAGTTTTATATGATGTATTATTAGTTATTCTTTATTTGTTAGTAATTTAGTTATGTTTAAGGGGAGTTAAAGTGCAATAGATTTTAATGTGTTTTTTTTAGCTTGTTAGCATATTTTAGCTTAAGTTTGTAAAGTTTATACCCTGTATTCAGCTCTGGGAAGTCAGGGGGGGTAGGGGAGGGTAAGGGAGGGTAAGGGGGAGGGAGGGAGTTTATCTTTTTAAAAAATGTATTGTAAAACTTTTCAATTAAAAAAAACAGCCTGTTTGTGCCACCTTGACTTTAAGCAGTGTGATCTACAACATCCGTTGTACCACACTGGACATTTGCCTGCTGGAATTTGTCTCTTGGGTGAACTGGAATAGCAATGGGCGGTTTAGAACTGAGATGACAGGACATGATAATTTACCATCCTTGAATAATTTTTCTGTCCCTGATGAAGCAGACCACAACATCCAGCTTTCTAGTCATTGTTGCATCAGGAAAGGATCACAGCTGCAGGACCAAAGCTTCATGTTTTGCATGCAAAAGGCCTCAGAGTCAATCCTTAGCACCTTCAGGCAAAGACTATAGCCTAAAAACACTGGAAAGGAACTGCTGGTCATTGTGAGCAACGCTGTCCAAATTGCACCAATTCTACCCATCATTTTTTTACCACTTGAAAGTTTCTTGACGCCAGTTCATAAAATGACTGAAGAATTCAGATGCCAGCATGTCAGTATAGGTAGTCCTCAATGTACAACCAACAATTGACCCCAAAATTTCTGTTGCTAAGTGAGACATGTGTTAAGTGATTTTTGCTCCATTTTATGACTTTTCTTGCCACAGTTGTTAAGTGAATCACTGCAGGTGTTATGTTAATAACTCGGCTGTTAAGTGAATTGGGTTTCCCCATTGACTTTGCTTGTCAGAAGGTTGCAAAAGGGGATTACATGACCCCAGGACACTGCAGCCATCATAAATATGAGTCAATTGACAAGTGTCTGAATTTTGATCACATGACCTATTTATCTACTTGCATTTGAATGCTTTTGAACTGCTAGGTTGGCAGGTACAAAACATCAAATATCAAGATTAGAACCCACCATTTCTGTGTTGATACAACAGCTCTATCTTATTGGGTTGTACTGGCTCCTGCTTTGCCAGCGTCAGCATTTGCACCAATTTTATATTCATTCATTCATTCATTCATTCATTCATTCAACTTAGACAACCTCCTGACTCCACTTGACTCTGGGTGGCTCACAACACAAAAACAACAATTAAACAATGCAAATATAAAACATACATACAAACAAGATGATGGCATATCCATCAATAAAAACATATTGTACAGACAGCAAGGGGCCCCAACAACCTTAGTTAAGAGCCTAGGAGAAGAGCCAGGTCTTTATGGCCATCAGAGTAGGAGCTACACATTTCTCAAGAGGAACCTTATTGTAGAGAAGATGCGTTTCCTGGAGTCCTAATAGATGACTCTCTTTGTTTGAAGGAACCTGGAGCACACCAACCCTGTTGGACCAAGCAGGCTGGAGTGACACCATGGAAGATAGGCAACCCTCAAGTAACAAGGCCTTATGCCTTATAGGTCATAATCAGCAGTTAAACTGCACCTGGAAGCAAACTGGCAACCGACGCAGCTTACAAACCTCACAATACAAGTCAACTGCCTTAATGGCAGAGATCTGGTTACCCAACCACAGAATTTAAAGCAATGTTATATCTTAAGCTGGATTGTGTCTTGACCCTCTCCTATTTAATAGCTGTTATTGCTGATATTGTAAAGGCCCTCACTAAAGCAGAATTTCACCTTCCATTAAATTAATTTCCATACTATTATACAATGACATCCTGTTACTTTCTCAGTTTCACAAGCAGCATTAAGCCTCCACTCAATGGTATCATTCTGCCAGGTTTAAATTTCAAATTATTTGTAAATCAAGGTTCACAAGGCGTCACTCTATTCTGCCCTAATGATAATGATCAAACCAAGTTGGTAATACCCATGTATGCATATATTGTTCTGGTTATTTGAAGATTGATAAGTCCTGTTTCATTTTATTTATCTAGGTCAAACAGTCCAACTACCTTTCTCTCCTTAATATTTTAAACTCTGGGATTCCAGCCTTAAAACCACAAGCAACTTATCTTGTCTCAGTGCATTTGGAGATAAATGAGAAAAGGAAATTCTGTAAAATTATTTTTTCTTAGCTCTTTTTTTATTATACCGGCTGCAATTTTACTCCCATATCTACATAAATTATGGATTCATTTGAAAGAAGCCTGCACAAATATTTACATGCACTCTTCTAATATAGGCATTTCTGTAGACTTTTTCATGTGTACATTTTTAATGTATTAAGAAGAGGAAGATACACATTTTTATGCCTGTTGATTTTGCTATGAATGCTGTCTTAACATTTTTTTTAAAAAAAATATTATATTCCAGTGTTGTAACATGTTTTAGCTTCTAATTATTTTGAGGTATGTGAAATTGTGTATTAATATGCAAGTAATGAAATGCCTTAGTGAAATAAATGAATGAAATAATTAGTATTAGAATGAAATTATTAGTAAAATGTTATATAAATGTGCCATTTCCAAACCCATCCAGTCTTAGGTGAAAGACAAAGCAAAAACAGAGAAGATAACTAGGCTGTATCAGAAGTAGAACTCAAAAGAACATGACCCAGCTCGGTTTGTTTTGTTTTAGGTCACAGAGAAAAATAACACTGACTAGTATTGGCTTGGCTTGGTTCAAGAAAACATCTGAATGAGCTAATCTCTTTTGTGTAAAGATCCTGTCTGCCAAAACTACGGTATCTACTCTGATTTAGAGGAACTTATTCATTAGAACAACTGTAAACCACAGATGAGATATCTTATGAGCATTTGTCAAGTCGGAATTCCTTCCTTCCTTCCTTCCTTCCTTCCTTCCTTCCTTCCTTCCTTCCTTCCTTCCTTCCTGCCTGCCTGCCTGCCTGCCTTCCTTCCTTCCTTCCTTCCTTCCTTCCTTCCTTCCTTCCTTCCTTCCTTCCTTCCTTCCTTCCTCAATTATTTATTTCCTTCCTTCCTTCCTTCCTTCCTTCCTTCCTTCCTTCCTTCCTTCTTTCCTTCCTTCCTGCCTTCCTGCCTTCCTTCCTTCCTTCCTTCCTTCCTCAATTATTTATTTCCTTCCTTCCTTCCTTCCTTCCTTCCTTCCTTCCTTCCTTCCTGCCTGCCTGCCTGCCTTCCTTCCTTCCTTCCTTCCTTCCTTCCTTCCTTCCTTCCTTCCTTCCTTCCTTCCTGCCTGCCTGCCTGCCTGCCTGCCTTCCTTCCTTCCTTCCTTCCTTCCTTCCTTCCTCAATTATTTATTTCCTTCCTTCCTTCCTTCCTTCCTTCCTTCCTTCCTTCCTTCCTTCCTTCCTTCTTTCCTTCCTTCCTGCCTTCCTGCCTTCCTGCCTTCCTTCCTTCCTTCCTTCCTTCCTCAATTATTTATTTCCTTCCTTCCTTCCTTCCTTCCTTCCTTCCTTCCTTCCTTCCTTCCTTCCTTCCTTCCTTCCTTCCTTCCTTCCTTCCTTCCTTTCTTCACCTCTGGGGCCTACTGAGTCAAAATTGGCTGCCATTTACTGTCTCTTTCTCTTTCTTTCTCCCTCTGGGTTTGATTAAAGTAATCCATTGGAATACCTTCCTGTGCATTTGTCTGATAGTGTTCCATTTCTTTTTTCTGCCATTTACTGAAAAGCATTAAGAGAGAGAAATAGTACTGGTAGTTTAATCACCTTTTTCTCTCTTAAAAAAATACCTTAAAGGCATAGCATGCTATCGGATATTGGTGCTTCTTCAATGTCTACCCCTTTTCAGAATTTCCTACATTCTCCCACAAAAGGATGCAACACGCCTTTCCCCTCCTAATAAAATAGTTTCAAGTACGAACTGTTAGCAATGCCAGGTTTTCATTTTGGATTAGGAAGAGCGCTCAGATTCAGAGCACAGAAATGATCCAAAATTCCTGCTGGTTGAAGACAATTGTAGGGGGAAATGAATAGTTTTTTTTTTATAGAATATAGGTGGTCCTCGACTTACAACAGTTCTTTTAGTGACTATTCAAAGTTAGAACAGCACTGAAAAAAAACTTAAGGCCATTGCAGCATCCCTGTGGACACTTGATCAAAATTTGGATGCTTGGCAACTGACTCAAATTCATGACGGTTGCAGTGTCCTGGGTTCATGTGATCACCTTTTGCAACCGTTGGGCAAGCAAAGTCAATGGGGAAGCCAGATTCACTCAGCAACGGTGTTACTAACTTAACAACTGCAGTGATTCACATAACAGCTGTGGCAAGAAGTGATATAACATGTGGCAAAACTCAACAATGTGTCTAGCTTAGCAATGGAAATTTTGGCCTTAATTGTGGTCAAGGATTACCTGTAGTTAGTGGTGGGATTCAAACAAGTGAACAACTGGTTCTCTGCATGGATGCCGCTTCCAGAAGTCCATTCTGGGCCTGGGCAACAAAAAATTAGCTACCAGTTCTGCCGAAGTGGTGCAAACTGGCTGAATCCCAACACTGCCTGTAGTACAGGCTCCTTTCTGGGTTGGTCACTGAGACCAATGGCTTACTCTTGTGCCGGAGCCCATCAACAGAGTTCCTGTACTGACAAAAATCACCTTTCCCATTAGCCACAGCTGAGATTTTTGGAGTTGGAATCTATGCATCTGGAAATTGCCCAAGTTGAGAAAAACTGATTTAGAGCAGGAGTGTCAAACTGCCGGCCCACGGACCAGATGCGTCACACCAAAACCACACCCACCCCATTGCCAACAGCAGGAAAAAGTCGCAATACATCACAACACGTGACGAGATGTCACAAGTTTGACACCCGTGTTTTAGACCAACCAGACTGAATGTAATGCAGCCTTGTGCTTCTCTGTGGAGAGCATGACTCAGAACATCCAAACTACCTAAGTTAGAAAGTAACTTTCCTGCATTCTCTCTCTTCTTTTTTTTAAAAAAAATTTCTCCCCTGTATTGCAGTATTAAACAGTGCAAAATTATGGTTAGAACCTAAGGCACTTACTCATGAGTAAACCCTATTGAACTTCCAAGCAGTTATTTATGGATAATTACGGATGCCAATCAGATTCCTGTGCTTGTAATTCCATTTATTAAACATAATATGAAGCAGCTTAAAGAGGTGTCGCTGAGCTTGTGAAAAATAACTATCTTACCACCATCTTAACTGCCACATCATAACTGGAACAATTGCAGAATCTTCACAAGTAATTGTCATTCATTTTTTTAATAGGGAATAATTCTAAGCATGTTAAATTTGAACTTTATGACATTTAATAGGTCTGAAGGAGAAAATCTGCACAATCAAGAATCCTCTTTCCAAGAAATAATTTTCAAGCACCAGATAAGATCAGTGGGCAGCAGTGAATACAGTATATTTAACCTATGTCATACATTATCATACCTCTTAATGTTCTGCAAATTATCTTTCAGATCAATCTTTCCTTCCAGTACTTATAAGAAAGGCTGAACGCCAAAGAATTGAGGCCTTTGAACTATGGTGCTGGAGAAGACTCCTGCGAGGCCCTTGGACTGCAAGGCGATCAAACCGGTCAGTCCTAGAGGAGATCAATCCTGACTGCTCTTTAGAAGGCCAGATCCTGAAGCTAAAACTCAAATACTTTGGCCACCTAATGAGAAGGAAGGACTCACAGGAGAAGAGCCTAATGCTGGGAAAGATCGAGGGCAAGAGAAGAAGGGGACGACAGAGAATGAGGTGGCTGGATGGAGTCACTGAAGCAGTAGGCGTGAGCTTAAATGGACTCCAGAAGATGGTAGAGGACAGGAAGGCCTGGAGGAATGTTGTCCATAGGGTCGCGATGGGTCGGACACGACTTCGCAGCTAACAACAACAACAACTTATTACATGTACTGAAAACCTATATAGAAACTTGCTTAAAGTATATATTGCACTGCTTATTAACCAAATGGAGGATTTTTTTTATTATTTTTTTTGCTCCCTTGTCTTAGTTTGCTCTACCTTTCCAGCAGAACTGAGACAAGAACAAAGTATAGCTTTAATTTCTGGATATGGCCTGCTCAAATATAGACTTAACATTTACCTTATGCAGATCAGAGGGTACAGTATTCTTCTACAAAGTATCCCAGTGCTTGCATGCAGTTATATGACAATTAGCAAACAAGGAAAGGAGAACATGCATTACTTCAGTACATTTCTGGTCATTACAAGAATGCCTAGTTGATAAAATTGCCAGTAATTAAAAAGAAGCAATCGAAAAATTAGAGAATAATGAAGTTAATTTCCCAATGTATTATTTTGTTTGAAATTACTTCAATAAAGGAAAATAAATTCAGAATCTCTTTTTCTTTCTCTTTTTCTCTTTTTCTCTTTTTCTTTCTTTCTTTCTTTCTTTCTTTCTTTCCTTTCTTTCTTTCTTTCTTTCTTTCTTTCTTTCTTTCTTTCTTTCTGCCTTCCTTCCTTCCTTCCTTCCTTCCTTCCTTCCTTCCTTCCTTCCTTCCTTCCTTCCTTCCTTCCTTCCCTCTCTCTTCTTTCTTCTTTCTTCTTTCTTCTTTTTCTCCTTCCTTCCTTCCTTCCTTCCTTCCTTCCTTCCTTCCTTCCTTCCTTCCTTCCTTCCTTCCTTCCTTCCTTCCTTCTTCCTTTCTTTTCTCCCTCCCTCCCTCCCTGTCTCTCTCCCTCCCCCTCTTTCTCTCTGCACAGCTAGCTAAATGCACATAATTAGTTTTTATCAATGAAGTAATGCTTAACTGGTATTTGAAAAGTGCTTGGGCAACTGAATAATGCCTCATGACTCCCCAATAAAAAAAGCTGATGTGTATTTGTTATGTTTGTAAGACGTTATTGGTACCGCTTGTGCTATCCTTAAGATGTAACATTTGTTTTTGCAAGACAAACTACTGTTTGCCTTGAAGCCACTCAAGCTGAGGCACAGGATCAGGCTGACAAAAACCATACCTGCATAAGAAAACATCTGTGAGCACACCACATCAATGCAGAGAGAGACAGCAAGTGTTTACTTCTGAACAGATTTTTAGTAGATGCAGTCATTCATGAGGAAAATGTTTGAAGCACTAAGCAAGCAACATAGAGCTAAATCTGATCTAAAGTGGAGAATGAGGATGTCATTAATTACCCCAGCAATAAAGTCAATTGGAAAAGTGTCTCTTGTTAACTGTCTTCTAAAGCTCAGTTCAATGGCTCATTTGCTGTGAGTAAACAGTCAGTCTGGTATCTGTTATAAAATAGTGTAAAGCTAATGAGAGAGAAGCATACAAACCACACCAAAAATCACTAACCTGTGGCTTAGTTCCTATTCCACCTATTATTTCTTTCCTATTTGCTGATTTTCCTCATTATTTTCTGAACGTTGCTGAATTTTCACTTAAAGATCTTTCTTTTAAGCCTTCTTCTTCTTCTTCACCCTGGTGTTTTCCTTCAGGTGCAAGGTCTACTTTTTGGATCAATGAAAGCCCATTTCAGGCAACTGAACCCAGCAACTGGGTCCAACTGGATGATTTTCATGTTTCCTGCCACTTTTGCATTAGTCTTCTGTGTGGGCATTTACCATTAGTATTAAAGTGGTAAACAGTGCAGGCAACAGTCTGGAGCAACTGCTCATAGAACGTGGCCACGGTGACCATCTGCTACCAGACTGTATCACTCATGATGTGGTGAAGAAGGAAAATGCCTAATGACCCAATGGAGCATGTGCATCTCCATGGCACATAAAGGATGCTCAACACTTTTGGTGATTGGCCAGCATCATACAAGGCTACTAGGCAGATCGTCATTCGGTACACTTTTGATTTTAGATGGATTGGCATGTGCTTATCACAGAGCACTCCAGTGATCTTCTTCTCCTATGCACTTCCTCATTAATGCCACTGCCACTTTGCAGATGGGTTCCTAAGTAATGGGAAGAGTTTGCTTTCACTTGATCTTTACTGATGAATTGGATGGTGAAAGTGCTTGGGCTAGTCTCTAGTGTTCTTGTTGCTTCTTCTTGATACTGGGATGCAAACCAAACTGGCTAAGATGGTTGTTCCATGTGAGGACACACTTCTGCAGTTCTTCCCTGGTGTTATCTGTGAGCAGGACAATGTTAGCGTAGAACGAGTCCCAGCAGGCATTATGATGCAGGCCACATATGATGGTATCCATGATGAGAATGAAAGCAGTGGCAATAATGAAAAACCTTGGTGCACACCAACGTCTACAGCAGGGGTGTCAAACTGCTAGCCTGTGGACCAGTTGCACCATACAGAGACCGCGCCCACCCCGGCTCCAGCAATGTAAAAAAACATCATGATATGTTGCAACACATCATGTGACATGGCAAGTTTGACACCTATGGTCTACAGGAAAGATGTTAGAAAGGCCAATGGCACTTCTCACTCTGCTACTGTTATTACCATAGAACATTTGGATCATTTTGATAAGTAGCTTGGCAACACTATGGTCATGTAGCATGTACCATATCAGACCATGGTCTAAAGCTTTTTCTAGGTCTGAGAAAGCCAAGTGTAATGACTTATTTTCTCTGTGTTTCTCTATGAACGTCCAAACCACAAAAATGGTGTGGGTGGTATTCAAACTACACTGATTGATACTGATTTCAATAGTGTCATGGAGGTGCTGGTTGAGGATCAAAACTGTTTATCGTGTATGACAAGAAGTGGGCTGATCAGTAGCTGGAACAATTTGCCAGGTCACCTTTGTTCTTAAAAAGGGGAACAATGATACTTGTGGCCCAGGCAGCAGGCACATGGCCAGACTCCACAATGGCACTGGAGAAATTTGTCAGCCAATTGGCTGCTGTGTCACAAAGTATAAAGGGCACACATATAACAGCTGTAGGATTTGACTAAGTTGAAGCAATGGAGGTAGTCCTCAGTACCCACCAATCAGAAGTGTTTTTGGAGGAATGTTATTGTGTTGTTCTGCATTGGGGAATGAGATGTTTGGATTTATCAGCTACATTTTCTTTTCTTTGTCCTAGTTTGTTCAGTTTAGGCTATTCACCCCTATCCCTCAGTGAGCTATAGAAAAGCACTATGTGTAATAAATGCATTATTAAGAGTAACATAACGATTGGCATAATGTGAATAACCTAACTTTAGAATGTGTTTTATCTTTCATCCAGATACCTGAATTTAAAGCTACATTCCAAACCTTCCAAATACCCTGAACAAGATTTTGTACGCCAGCCTATTTTCTATGTCAAATGAGCCCTATTGTGGTAATACTGAAAAAGTACTACAATTTTCCAGGTGAGCAACTCTGATTAGGTGCCATTATGAGTCTCTTCCTTCTACAGACTGAAGATGCCAACCACTGTATCAGATTAAAGAGAAATAAAAAAGGCTGCAGTCTGATGCAACTCGCCAAATCTGAAATAATGTGATTTCTTTTTGTTAACGAATGTCTGCTGAAAGAGCGTGCAAGAAGATATTTTAAGCTTCGGCTGTTATGCAACAGGTGGTGAAAATCTGCCTTGTTCTGATGGGTCACTTTGACACTAAGCTTTCATTTTCTGAAGGAAAGAAATTGCATTGTGTACACTTGTTTCAGTGCCTTGGTTTAATCTCCCCTTATTGGACATAGACAATAACATGTTTAAGAACCAGCATGAGGTTCTTATATGTATGTTCTTATGTGTAGGAATCTGCATGAGGTTCTGTTCTTGTATGCAATCAGCAGCTCCAAAAATATACGCGAGTGTGTGCTACACACATACAACCATCATACAAGCATAGAACACATATATTGTACATTTGAATTCAACAGTTCAGAGATAAAGGAATTTGCTATAAAAAAATTCTTGCTGAAAAAGAGAAATAATGCATAGCATAATTCAAAGGAAAGAAAATCACACCATTATTACATATATTGGCGACCGCTGAAATTCTACTACTACAGTCAAGAAGATTTCCCAAGGTGGCTAGTTTTTAAAAGATTCAGTATACGATATGCCTCTGGTTTTCTTCTTTTTCTTGATTAAATTCAAAACTGCAGGGAAACAAAACTTCTGTAAAATAGTCACGGAGTCCCATTATTCTTCCTCTACTGTATTTTCCACAGAAAAATTTAGCATGCTGATAAAACAACAGATAAAAAAAGTACAGGAAGTCCTAAAGAGATATTCTTTGGCAATAGCACCAGCTGTTCCATGTGTGATAACTCTTTTGTTGTCATTTTGATTATAAAGGGGATACCTACATTCCAGTTTTAAATGAGAGTTTAATTAGAGTTTAAAAGAGAATTATCTCTTTTAAGCCCTTCCCCCTTTTTAAGTATCAATTTTCTCAGTTCGTAACATTGCATAAGGCAGAGCTATGCACCAATTAATTAGTTATTTAACGTTCTATAGCTAACACATTTAGTTCCATAACATTTAGTTCCATATTTACACAAGTACCCTCAAATAAATTAGAGTGGGTTTTTCATATTTCAAACTTTTAAGATTACCTTAACATTTTCACGACAAATATTTAGAGACTGTGACTCAGAGGCCTCTCCTGACTGCCGTTGTTAATTTCAACTCAGCATTATAATATTGTTTGGTGTTTAGTAGATTAACCTGGAGAAGGTATTAGACAGAGTTCCTGAAAGAGTTTCAAAATTTGAGATATCTCCCTGATAGGACTGATTGGTTGATCGGTTGACTGATTTGTACAATTTACTATTTTTCTTGTATTGGGAATATTCGTATGAGTTTAAAAGCAAATGCATCCATCAAGGAGATGAAGAAGTGGAGTTGCCATGAGAAATGATGAGAGTTTGAGGAAGGAAGGAGGAAAAAGGACTTCAGACTTACAGAGCTGCTGGTAAGAGAAAATTTCTTGTCAGCTGTAAGCAAATCTGCCGTCAAGTTGTAACTTGCACCCAGTGATGCTGGCAGGCTCTTGTGTTTGCCACTTTCTCAAGTCTGCCGTTGGTGTGGAATACCTATGACTGTTAATAATAATACTAATAAAGTTGGAAGGTACCTTGGAGGTCATCTAGTCCAACCCCCTGCTCAGACAGGAAACCCTACATCATGGCTTAGGCCCGGGATACTTGCAGGACCGTCTGCTACCGGGGACGACTTCCCATCGCCCAGTGCGCTCACACAGAGAGGGCCTCCTCAGGGTGCCGTCGGCCAGACAATGTCGGCTGGCGACCCCCAGGGGGAGGGCCTTCTCTGTGGGAGCACCAGCCCTTTGGAACCAGCTTCCCCTTGAGCTTCGGTTGGCCCCGGACCTCCGGTCCTTTCGCCGCGACCTCAAAACTTTTCTCTTCCATCAGGCTGACCTGGATTGATGATGGGTTTTTAAATACGTTTTAATTTTTAACTGTAGTTAATTTATTTTGGGGCTGTTATTTAATTCGTTTTTTAATTTTTGTATTGTTGTTTTTATTGTTGTAAGCCGCCCTGAGTCCCTTGGGAGATAGGGCGGCATATAAGTCCCAAAAATAAATAAATAAATAAATAAATAAATAAATAAATAAATAAATAAATAAATAAATAAATAAATAAATAAATAAATAAATAAATAAATAAATAAATTTCAGACAAATGGCTGTCCAGTCTCTTCTCAAAAACTTCCAGTGTTGGAGCATTCAAAGCTTCTGGAGGCAGGTTGTTCCACTGATTAATTGTTCTAATTAATTGTCCTTCCTTCAGGTACTTTGGAGAATAGCTTGACTCCCTCTTCTTTGTGGCATCCCCTGAGATATTGGAACACTGCTATCATATCACCCCTCATCCTTCTCTTCATTAGACTAGACATACCCAATCCCAGCAGCCGTTCCTTATATGTTTTAGCCTCCAGTCCCCTAATCATCTTTGTTGCTCTTCTCTGTACTCTTTCTAGAGTCTCAACATCTTTTTTACATTGTGGTGACCAAAACTGGATGCAGTATTCCAAGTGTGGCATTACCAAGGCATTGTAAAATGGTATTAATACTTCACGTGATCTTGATTCTATCCCTCTGTTAATGCAGCCTAGCACTGTGTTGGCTTTTTTGGCAGCTGCAGCACACTGCTGGCTCATATTTAAGTGATTGTCCACTAGGACTCTGAGATCCCTCTCACAGTTGCTACAGTTGTTCTTGGTACAGATAGTCCTTGACTTACAACAGTTCACTTAGTGACCATTCAAAGCTGCAGCGGCACTGGAAAAAGTGACTTATGACCTTTATTCACACATACAACTGTTGCAGCATTCCCATGGTCATGTTTTAAAAAATCAGAGCCTTGGCAACCGGTTCATATGTATGACGGTTGTAGTATCCCGGGGTCATGTGATCCTTTTTTGTGACCTTCTGACAAGCAAAGTCAATGGGGAAGCTAGATTCACTTAACAACCGTGTTACTTAATAGCTTCAGTGATTCACTTAACAATTGTGGCAAGAACGGTTATAAAATGGGTCAAAACTCATTTAATAGCTGCCTAGCTTAGCAATGGAAATTTTGGGCTCAATTGTGGTCGTAAGTGGGGGACCGTGTGTATTTTGTCTTCAGTAGATTGTGGTACATTGGGAGCACTGCTATCATGTCCTTTGCATGACTGATCAGGCTCTGCAACTCCTTGCAAATAAACTATTTAGGGTTTTGAACTTCAAAGGATATGGTGTAGGTAAAAAGCTTATAGAAAATAGGTAAGATAAAGGCAAGCTGTGGTTGCTCATTCTTTGGTTACCTCTTGCTTGGATTATTGCATTATGCTGGCCCTAGAGTTGCCCTTGAAGATCACTTGGAATTTACAGCTTCTGTTGTAACATGGTTATTATTATCATGGGTTCTTTATTCAAATTACAAATGAACTGGATTGACCCAAGCTCAAAAGACACAAAGCACTAGAAACGTGGGCAGTTTGGGGAATTCTACCTCCCTTAAGTTGTTGGGGTGATACTTTTATATTATAAAAGGAAAGTTTACAAAATTAAAACACAAAGGAATTGTAAAATATAAATTATCTTTAGTGCAGAAATTAAATGTAATAGCAGTTATTTCTGTCTTAGTTGAATCTTGAAGCAATCTGAACAGTTAGATACATTTTAAGATAGCAGTTTAGTCCACTAACTAACCACATGCCTCTTTCCCTTTAAGGCCCTGTGAACAAAACGCCGTGTCAACTGAACCCAATGGGCTGAGTTTAGCAAATGGGTTGTAGGCAAGCACTCCTGCCTGTGGGAAAACGGATCACTTGCAAGCTCTGCATAGCTTTTTCATTTCACACAGAAAGATCACCCTTTTTGCAATACATTGCAAAATACATTTTTGGATATATTGCAACAACCTCGATTAAATCAGCTAAGCTGTCAAACGCAGAGGATTTCCTGAAAATGCAAGAGTCTGGAGCTGATTTTGAACACTGCAAAAAGTCAGTGTAAAATGGGGTCTCCATATCTGTGTGGTAAATCAGGATGGCTACCTGATTGCAAGAAAAGTGTTTGTTTTCTGTACAGAACCAATAGGTCTAGTTTAAAAGTACTTGAAGCTGATGCATGGGATGGAGCCCTTGGTAAACATTGCATATCATTTAACTATGCTTATATAATCCATAACTGGTGAGTCATCATGTCACAATCCATAATTGGTGAGTCATCATGTCACATTAAACTATAAGCCATGATTTGGAATAGAATAGAATAGAATAGAATAGAATAGAATAGAATAGAATAGAATAGAATAGAATAGAATAGAATAGAATAGAATAGAATAGAATAGAATAGAATAGAATAGAATAGAATAGAATAGAATTGGAAGGGACTTTGGAAGTCTTCTAATTCAACCCACTGCTTAGGCAGGACAACCTATATCATTTCAGACAAATGCCTGTCCAATTTCTTCTTAAAAACTTGCAGTGTTGAAGCATTCACAGCTACTAGAGGCAAGCTGCTACACTGATTAATTGTTCTGTCAGGAAATTTCTCCTTAGTTCTAGGTTGCTTCTCTCTTTGATTAGTTTCCATCCATTGCTTCTTGTCAGTAAGGTAAAGGTAAAGGTTCCCCCGCACATGCGTGCTAGTCATTTCTGACTCTAGGGGCTGGTGGCTCAGTGGGTTAGGACGCTGAGCTTGTCGATCAGAAGGTCAGCAGTTTGGCGGGTCGAATCCTGAGTGCTGCATAGCAGAGTGAGCGCCTGTTACTCGTCCCAGCTTCTGCCAACCTAGCAGTTCGAAAGCACGTAAAAAATGCAAGTAGAAAAATAGGGACCACTACGGTGGGAAGGTAACAGGGTTCCGTGCGCCTGTGGCATCTAGTCATGCCGGCCACATGACCACGGAGACGTCCTCAGACAAGCGCTGGCTCTTCTTGTCAGTAGTGGGATTCAAATAAGTGAACAACCAGTTCTCTGTGTGGATACCACTTCCGGAAGTCCATTCTGGGCCTGGGCAACACAAAATTAGCTACCGGTTCTGCTGAAGTGGTGCGAACTGGCTGAATCACACCACTACTTCTTGTCCTGCCTTCAGGTGCTTTGGAGACTACCTTGTCTCCCTCTTCTTTGTGGCAAACCCTGAGATATTGGAACACTGCTATCATGTCACCCCTCATCCTTCTCTTTATTAAACTAGACATACCCAATTCCAGCAACCGTTCTTTATATGTTTTAGCCTCCAGTCCCATGATCATTTTTGTTGCTCTTTGCTGCACTTTTTCTAGAGTCTCAACATCTTTTTTACATTGTGGTGACCAAAACTGGATGCAGTATTCCAAGTATGGTCTTACCAAGGCGTTATAAAGTGGTATCAACACTTCACGTGATCTTGATTCTATCCCTCTGTTAATGCAGCCTAGAACTGCATTGGCTTTTTTAGCAGCTGCAGCACACTGCTGGCTCATATTTAAGTGATTGTCCGCTAGGACTCCAAGATTTACAAATCATATGGCTGGGTTCTTGCACCAAAACACATTGGAACAATACTGCACATGTACCCAGCCCAGTTTATCTTCCTGTTCAGAACTTTTTAATATATTTTATTCATGAAACACAAAACTGTAGTATGTTTTACTGCTCAGATGCTGCAAACAAGACATGCACCTGATATCTGACTTAATTTGCTTGGGACTTTTAACGCAAAGCTTCTCCCAAGCTCAAGCTGTCGGCCATTCTGAAAAACCTAACCACAGGCTTCTGGGCAGCAGGTTTGCTTCAGAGTTGCAAACTGAGAAAGTCTTCAGCTAAGTTAGGGAGTTATCTTAGCAACAGATAATGTTGTGTTTGCTTCGGAAGTCAGAAGACAAATATAATGTTTGCTGGGTTGACGGATGAGATTTTGAGCAGAAAAGTAAACAGCAGAAGCAGAGCTGCTGGAAAGTGAGGAAGAAATTGCTGCTGAGATGAAAAGCTACTACAAAAAAGAAGAAGAAAAGAGACAGTATTTCCTAATTTTACGAACTGCATTTCAGTCAATGAAAAGGTGCTTGTTCATATTTGCAAAGCAAAAATGCTTTACAGTACTTCATAAAAGAAGAAAACCTTTGCCCATGGAGGGATTTCTGATGAACATTAACTGACTACAAACCACTAGAGGCAAACCTTGACTTACAACCATTCCTTTAATAATGGTTCACACGTCACGTACTCACCCACCGCTTCCATGGCCCAGTTCCAAATGGACTGCAGCCCGGCACTGGGTCACGGCCCAGGAGTTGGGGACCCCTGTTCTAGGCAATTGAACTAGTTAGGTTGCCAGAAGTATTTTTGTATTGGAACACAGTATGAAATATGTTGCCTCAGCACTGACCCTTTCATTCCCCATCATGCCTGATAAGGATGTGCAGAGTACCTCTTGAGCTAACAAGAGCTTGCACAGGAAAAGAGGATACTGAGAGTAGTCAAGTTTACGCAGCAACCACACAGATACACTGAGGTGTGTAAAAAAGTTTTACTTGTGGATTAATACAATAGCACAGTCCAAGAAAAAATCAGTCCAGGTCATACACGAGTAAAGAGATGATAGCAAATAACAATAGTCCAAGGATTATCCAATACAGAGTCTTCTTACCAGTCCATAAGTCAAAACACAGTTCTTCAGGTTTAGCAAACAGTAGCAAACCCTCAAACCACAATAATCAGCAAGTAACAGCAAACGTAACAGAGAGAAAGAAGCTATGTCTCTAGCTCCCTCTTATGGCCGTTGGAAAAACAGCGTTGGCCAATCATCACACATTTAAAGTGATACGATACAGTTTCTATTACAACAATACAATCATAGTTTATATATATTGCCAACCCAACCAGTTAGGCCATAGTCATATACCTTACAATGCCAGTAAGCAGGCTAAATCAGGCAGTGATCCTACGATGCCTTTTTCATCAGTCCATGCAAAGGATTTTTGAAGTTTATCCCTCTGCACCACCTCCACTGGAACAGCTGATTGGATTTAGTTTGCATGGAGTACAATGCTCTTTTTCCTTCCTCCTTAATTCCAGAGGAAAATTATCTTTTAAATTACTTAAGCTGGGGGGAGTGAAAGGTAACATGCCTTGACACCAAGGATTAACTGTCCCTACATAATTTATGTTAAAGATGTGATACTTTCTGGTTATTGATTTGGGTGACTTGGTTTTATAGCCCATGCAGTACAGGCAAAGCAGCTGAACATTATGCAAGAACATGGCGGGGAATGAATATTTTATCAAAGTTCTGAGGAAACAAGCAGCCACATTATAATTGCTGTGTTAATATGGAATGTTTAAAGGCTGGAAACCAACAACCGAAGAATGAAAGAGGCTGTGGATATTAGCATGGAAAAATCGATTAGTTTGAAAGACCAGCCTCTTATGACATGATAAATATGTTCCCGCTGTCTTTGTGTAGGAATGAGATTTTAAACAATGTGTTGTTGGGATCGGAAGAAGGCATTAGAATAGAAGTGTAAAGGCTCACTCAGAAGAATATAGAGGTTGGAGGCCGAATGCTCAGTTATTAAAGGTGGAAACAAAGGATGCAACGCATGTTACCATCCAAAGAACATAGTTAACATCCAGCATGGCCTAGTGGTTAAGGCACCAGGTTAGAAATCAGGAGACTATGAGTTCTAGTCCCACCTTAGGCATGAATGCCAGCTGGGTGACTTTGGGCCAATCACTCTGTCTTAGCCCAAACTACCTCACAGGTTTATCGTTGTGGGGAAAATAGGAGGATGGAGTATTAGATATGTTTGCTGCCTTGAATTATTTAAAAAAACACAATAAAACTGGGATAAAAGTAAAATAAATAAAGAGAGGCATAAAATCAAGATCACAGAAAATATTAGTACCACTTTATAAAACCCCAGTAAGTCCACACCTAGAATACTGGAACCAATTTTGGTCACCATACTACAAAAAAGATGTTGAGACCTTGGAAAAAGTTCAGAGAAGAGCAACAAAAATGATCGAAGGCCTGGAGACTAAAACATATGAAGAGTGGCTGCAGGAATTGGGTTTGGCTAAAGAAAAGAAGAAACAGGGGTGACATGATAGCAGTATTCCAGTATTTGAGAGGCTGCCACAAAGAGGAGGGCATCAAACTATTCTCCAAAGCACCAGAGGGCAGGACAAGAAACAATGGTTGGAAATTGACCAAAGAGAGAAGCAACCTGGAATTAAGGAGAAAGTTCCTAACAGTGAGGACAATTAACCAGTGGAACAGCTTGCCTTCAGAGATCGTGGGCGCTCCATCACTGGAGATTTTTAAGAAGAGACTGGACAGTCACTTGCCTGAAATGGTAAAGGTTCTCCTGCTTGAGCGGGGAGCTGGATTAGAAGACCTCCAAGGTCCCTTCCAGCTTCTGTTCTATTCTATTCTATTCTATTCTATTCTATTCTATTCTATTCTATTCTATTCTATTCTATTCTATTCTATTCTATTCTATTCTATTCTATTCTATTCTATTCTATTCTATTCTATTCTATTCTATTCTAAAATGGCCACACATCCCATGTCCCCTCCCTGATTTCACCACTGGTTCCTATGAATGTTGTTCCTGGCCCATGCTGTACACCTGTAAAACTTCCCACTTGGGATTGGTGAATAATATTTCCCCATAGAGGAAATTCTTGTTCATCACTCCACAGATTGGGCAATGTCCTCCCCGCTGTGGATGCTACTCCTCTGAGACTTTTTGCAACCATCTTTGTAATCACATGACCAGATGAGGGGACCTCACAGGCCACCTGAAAAGAATGTCCCTGAAACCTAGAAGAACGGGATTGATGGAATCACCCCTTTCTTTCCCTTCTTGAAGTACATTTTAAAGTCTCTACAAGTAGCTGAACATCCTTTGCAGCTACAAATGTAAGAAGCCAGATGAAGATCCAAGGTCTCTAGGAAGATTCAAATCTCACCCTTAATGCAGGAATGATGCAAGAGTTTAGGGTACTTCAGAACCCCAAGTTCCATACAGACAAACGTAAGATTCAGAATCAATGTCGAATATAATCTTGTATCAGAATAACAGAGTTGGAAGGGACCTTGGAGGTCATCTAGTCCAACCTGCTGCTCAGGCAGGAAAACCATACCATTTCAGACAAATGGCTGTCCAATCTCTTCTTAAAAATGTCCAGTGTTGGAGCATTCACAACTTCTGGAGGCAGGTTGTTCCCCTGATTAAATTGTTCTCACTGTCAGGAAATTTCTCCTTAGTTCTAGGTTGCTTCTCTCCTTGATTAGTTTCTACCCGTTGCTTCTTGTCCTGCCTTCAGGTGCTTTGGAGAATAGTCAGAGAATAAAAAGGAGCATATGTTCAGGAAGCTAGAACAGAGGTTAGAACATCATTTGCCAAGAAACCCTGACTCCCACGCACTTTTTTTATAGCATTGATGTAATCTTCCCTGTTTTTCCAGCGGATTCAGCTTGCACTGTCTTTCTGCAACAGGGGGCTGATGACCTGACTGCTCCAGAATTGCAAGTATTATTCTATCTGAGATGCATCTGTGGATATTTAAGAGCCCCCTGGCTCTCGAGTTGCAAGGTCAGAACCTATTCAAGCCCTGCTCTTCCAATTAGAAGAGGAAAGACTGGAAAGTGCATCGTATTAGGTCATATTAAGTAGCCATTAAACCCAGAGTTAAGCTTGCTGGATAATAATCTGTTTTAGTATAAGGAAGCTTCCTAGGTCCTTTCCACAATAAAATCTCACCTTCTAACATCGGTAGAGCTTTCTCCAAAATTGTCATCCTAACCAGGTAGAGCAAATTAAAAATCAATTCCATAGGAAGACTAAGGATGACTTTTATTGAGAACAGCTATGAATAACAAAATCCTGCAAGTCTGATTGTCCTCCCCTTTTTATACCTGCGTGAATTGTGGCGTTGTCCATCAAGGCCATCTTCCTTATTCTCTGCAAAAAAATCTACTGCACCTGATAGCGTGCAGCAGTTTCTTTGACATCCAGGAGGAAAATTCCAGCTGCAATTGGTACTCATTTTCCATTAACAACACTGAAACATCTTTCAAATCTGAGCTACTGATAACAAGTGTAGCAGTAATCAAGAAGAATGATACATTTCACACATGAGTTTTACTTCCATTGAGACTTTGGAGGTAAAATATATATGCCTTGCCAGAGCAAATTATGAACATGTGAAACTTCCATCTACATTCATCCACACTTAGAACAGGCAACTGTTTAGAATAGAATAGATCTGGAAGGGACCTTGGAGGTCTTCTAGTCCAGGGCTTTTCAACCTTTTCACAGATTGTACCACTTTTAGGACATGACCACCAGTGCTTAGCAAGGTGTCAAAAACTTAAAAAAAAAGGGGGGGTGGGCTTTACTGGTTAGATTCATTTGTTGTTATAGAAATGGCCAGATTATAATATTATGGAAAAGTAAAAACTTGAGGTTCAATGTTAATGCTTCCTTCTACTGCAACAGAGGAAGTCAGAAGTCAATGCCTTTTCTTTTTCCCTTTTCTCCCTCACTTTCCCCTTTTTCTCTCATCCTTTGCTCACAAAAGCCCCTCTCTCACTCACTCACACTTTGCTCGCAAAACCCCCTTGCTGGCTCTCTCGCTCTTTCACTCACTCACACTTTGCTCGCAAAGGCCATTCACTTGCTCTCTCACTCACTCTCTCATTCACTCACACTTTGCTTGCAAAGGCCATTCACTTGCTCTCTCACTCACTCTCTCACTTTGCTCGCAAAGGCCCCTCACTCACTCTCTCCTCACTGCTTCACTAACAAAAGCCTCTTCTCTTCTCTTCTCTTCTCTTCTCTTCTCTTCTCTTCTCTTCTCTTCTCTTCTCTTCTCTTCTCTTCTCTTCTCTTCTCTTCTCTTCTCTTCTCTTCTCTTCTCTTCTCTTCTCTCCTCTCCTCTCCTCTCCTCTCCTCTCCTCTCTTTCTCTGTGTTTTTTTCCCTCTTCTTCTCCAGCCAAAACCTGCTCCTTTTATAGCTTCTCCTCTTTCCACCCTCCACCTCCTCTTTTTCTCTTTTGGGTGCACCAGAAGCTCCAATTAGCATGTAGCCATGCACGTAAATCCTGGGGCTTCAGCTGAGCCTTGCAGCTCCAGCTGATCTCCTTCAGGCTTGTGTAATGCCACTTTAGCTCCTTCCCTCCCCTGCTGCATTCAGCTAGGGGTTGCGTACCACCTGCCAGGTGCTAAAGTACCACCAGTTGAAAAGCCCTGTTCTAGTCCAGCCCCCTGCTCAAGCAGCAGAACCTATACCATTTCAGACAAGTAACTGTCTAGTCTCTTCTTAACTTCTCCAACACCTCATATGGAGATATTTTTTAATTGGTGTTTCAGGAAATGAGCCAAGGTTTGTTGTGACAAAGGCTGGCATGGAATGTGGGGATTCCTAACTTTCCAAGTTCATTGCACTAGCATCCTTAGCCAATCATGATGAAATCAAAAAGATATTGACACAATGAAGTTATGAAGTAATTCAGTGGTGGGATTCAGCCAGTTCGCACCACTTTGTCAGAACCGGTAGCTAATTTTTTGTTGCCCAGGCCCAAAATGGACTTCTGGAAGTGGCATCCACAGAGAGAACCGGTGGTTCACATATTTGAATCCCACCACTGAAATAATTCCACTTAGTTGTACCTGCATGCTAATACTGGTTTCAGCATTTCTTTTGTGATTGCCTCCTCTGCACACATTCGTGTTTCACAATGTTCCAATATTCAATTCAGTGCTCCAGTACATTTCTACTGAGTAAAAAGAAAAAGTAAGTAGAACCCAGGCACAAAAATTAAATTAAAGCAACTTTAATATTCAGGGGGAACCCAATAATATATAACAAATTAAATTGTGAAGAGGTTAAGGCATGACTAACCTAGCTATTGATCTCTTAATTAAGAACAGAAGAAAGATCCCTCCAGAGACATGCCCTGTAACAGAAATGTTTATTAAGCACCCTTCCTACAATAATGTTATTAAAAGTACAAAAACAAAGCTGAGAACCCAATTGGCCTTGTTCTGGCAACATTGTACCTAGCTAGCATAGTATATTTTGGACACTTTATGCAAAGACCTAGAACTTTTGAGACGTCTACAATGCTGGGAAAATAGAAAAAGAGAACTAGCTGCACGGTGGATGGATCTGATTACAGCAATGATGCGTGCACCTTTGAAATATCTGAAGGACCACATAAGGGAAAGATCATTGTTGAGAAACGATGAGTTATATGGTAAGTAAGCACTGACACCGACCTGATGGTGCACATCATAATCAGAGAGCTGAACAGCTGAGAATTGTAGAAAATCTTTCTTAATTCATTATATGATCCTGATTGGACAAAACTGAAAGGTTGTTTTTTACTGCTTGGTAGAGAACATGAAGAATCTCTAGTAGACCAGATCATGCAAAGACCAACGTCATTACTATTCTTTCATAGAATCGTGCAGTGTAAAGTGTCTTTGATCTTCCTGATATATCCTAAAGATAAGGCAGAGATGAAATGTCATCAAAGGCATAAACAGAATCTTTGTTCCCCCTTCCCTGTTAGGCTTCGTTGGACCCTCCTGGTTTTCAGCAACACTGTGAAAGCAGCAATATGTGAGGTTGGTAAGAACTTTCCATCATATTCATCAGAAGATGTTTAAACAAACTGTTTAATATCCAAAACACTTAGCTTTCATCGGCCAAACTGCCAACGTTGTCAGAGCAAGAATAGGAGATCCGGGAGTTTGCCTATATAGCTGGCTGCTTTTGCACCCTGCTCATTGAGCGGGTCACCGGTCTCTTGACTTCAAACGGCCATAGCATTTCTAAATGTCCTGCATTTCTTCGTGTGCTTGCGTGCCAGGTTAATGCATCCTAAAGAGCCACTCCCCGATGAAGAAAGATTGTCAATTATATATAGGACTCAACGTAAAAATTGCCAATGCAATTGTTGGGGAAATAACTAAGAGGCTCAAAACCAGGCACCATGAGCATGAGTTGGTGATCAGGAGACAAGAACAACGTTCACAGGTGTGGGCACATATAGCTAGTTACAGCCATATGTTTGATTTTGCCAACGCTGAGGCCATAGCCCGGGATAACACCAAGGGCGGCCGGTTGCTCAAGCAGGCCTGGCTATCTGACGAAAACTCCATTAACCGTCATATAGACCTTTTACCTGCTTACCAGATGCTCAGGGGATGGGAGGAATGATGCTATGACTTACGACGGGCACAACAAGCCTGCTCTTTGCAGGACCTGAACAACGCTGCTACAGGCAGAACAACAGCGATCCCCGGGAAGGATGAATCTTCAATATGCCCTGTGTCAGACTTTGGGACATGCCCTGTATTAGATCCTGATTTGGAGGGCGTAGCCACAAGAATAATTCCAAGGAAGGACGAATCCACAATATGCTCGGCTTTAGGTCTTGAAACGAGGCTCAGGGT
Source organism: Vipera berus (assembly GCF_964194415.1). Taxonomy (NCBI): domain Eukaryota; kingdom Metazoa; phylum Chordata; class Lepidosauria; order Squamata; family Viperidae; genus Vipera; species Vipera berus. Next base: position 148,243,663 of record NC_138203.1, on the reverse strand, counting down.
CAACCAAAGAAGGGGGGGGGTACAAAACAACTGCGGCTGGGTAATTGGCTCCCTGATGTGTAATCGGGTAATCGGCTCCCTGATGAGCGACCATGAATAAAAAACCAACTTCTGATCCTGCAAGCAGGCGAAGAAATGCGGGACATTTAGAAATGCTACAGCTGTTTGAAGTCAATAGACTGGTGACCCGCTCAGTGAGCAGGGTGCAAAAGCAGCCAGCTATATAGGCAAACTCCCAGATCTCCTATTCTTGCTCTGATGACGTTGGCAGTTTGGCCGATGAAAGCTAAGTGTTTTGCACATTAAACAGTTTGTTTATTTTTCTATTCTGGTGCTCGATTCTTTTCTTTCTTGTATATGTATATGTATATGTATATGTATATGTATATGTATATGTATATGTATATGTATATGTATATGTATATGTATATGTATATGTATATGTATATGTATATGTATATGTATATGTATATATAATGTGCATTTAATGTTTTATCTTTCTATATTGTTTGCCTTGAGTTTTCATTGTATATAAAGACAAATACTTGAGTCTCGCATCTGCAAATTCCTGTATGAATTTATCCAATCTGCACCTCATAGGCAAATATTATCTCCTGGATATAATCTTTCTTTGGACATTACAGCTTCTCCAAATGCGACGCTTAGCCATTTTAAAATATTTTAAAGTGCAAGGTTAAGTAATCTGTCCATTTAAAATCATGTACTATTATATTCAAATAATACTTAAATTATACATTCAGTTTGTTGAAGAGCCCATCCTAATCATTTGTAGCAGGATTTTTCTATTTGCTTTTTTTTTTTTTGAACAAGTACTAAAATAAAACATATTGCAAAGGTAATTTAGAGGAAAGAAATCATTTACTTGGAGAGTGCTCTGATCTCAAATGTGCCAAAATACTATTGCCCTGGTTGTTACAGTCTGGTTCAGCAGAACATGACTTGTCCTGGACAAGTATGTTGTTGTTGGTGTTTTCATTATGAACAATGAGGGATTGGTAGGTGCAATATTGAGCCTAGTCAACTTTCTCTTCAAATCAGAGTTTTGTTGGAATCTGGATATTAAACTTTTTCCTCCCCTGCCTACAGACTTACCCACAGCACATCCTCTTGCCAGGTGTTCTAAGATTGATTCTCACTTTGGAAAATAATGGCTTGGTACCAAAGGAATATAGAGGATTTCTAATAGACTTGTGCAAGCAGACTTAGATTTCCCTTGATAAAACAGCTTCATCATTTTGTCAAAACACAGAAAACATGATTTGCCTTGACCATGCAATTTGTATCACGTTGAAATGCCTCTGGACTTCATGCATTAGAATAGGCTGTGAGGAATGTTCTTAAGACTTCTTCACTGACATCTGGCTCCTCTGGTGATGAGCTATCTCACTAAAAGCTAGGTGCAAATGCTACCTCTTTTTCCTTTGGAAGTGACTGTATATGTTTGAGCGCTCAAAACTTCGTAGAAATGAAATACCTCTACGAGGGTTTGCACAATCTAATATCTAATACTATGTTCCTCTATTCTGGTCAGGTCTGTACTTTGCCTCCAATCAAGCAATGGGATGCCACAGAATTCAGGGACAAAAGGATTGACCTTTGTAGCATTTTTTTTAAGAAGCACTTGCTGGTTAAGGATCGTTCTTTAAGTTAATTTTAGTGTAAAGAAATAAGCTAATTTTAAGCTAAATGAGACTGCAGAAAGTCTTAAGGTTGTCTGGGTGCTCTGTTTTGACAAATTTTTGTTCAAAACTATTGGGGGAGGCGATGAAGAACCAGGAATGAAGAACTGGAGGCTTTTAAGAAGAGACTGGACAGAAGGTTGGAGTAGAAGACCTCCAAAGTCCATTCTATTCTATTCTATTCTATTCTATTCTATTCTATTCTATTCTATTCTATTCTATTCTATTCTATTCTATTCTATTCTATTCTATTCTATTCTATTCTATTCTATTCTATTCTATTCTATTCTATTCTATTCTATTCTATTCTACCCTACCTTACCCTACCCTACCCTACTCTACTCTACTCTACTCTGCACCGCTCTACTCTACTCTACTCCACTCCACCCCACCCCACCCCACCCCTTCCCATCCCATCCCATCCCATCCCATCCCATCCCATCCCATCCCATTCCATCCAGTGATGGGTTGTTTGATATTGGTTTGAATAGTCAGCCAAATCCTGCTTATCAAGGACTTAAAGAGGGATGCTACTGGTTTTGGTTTTGGTCTACAGGTGCTGTTTCATTCTCCAGCCAGGATTAGCCATTGTCTGATGTGTGCATATGTGAAAAAGAAATCCAGTTTAAATTATTACCAACAGAAGCAGACTAGCCTCTACTTAACATATTCAATAAATGAAACCCCACCACTTCTCTATGTAATTGATGCCATCTTGCCAGCACTCAACTTTTGATTACCTCCATTGTCATTCTTTCTTCCACTTTTTCCAATTTCTCCTAAAATTGTGGTGTCCATAACTGGAATAATTCCTATGGTAGGACCTGACCAAGGCATTTGCCTTCCTTGCCCCCAAATTATACTGCCTGTTCATATTCAGACTGCAAGCAACCAGTATTCCCATATCTTTTTTGCAAGCTTATACTTGTGCGTTTGATTTTTGTTTCCCGAGTGGAGATACTTTACATCTCTATTAACTGTAATTGTTACTTCTCAGTTGATTTCTCCAGTTGATCAATACCATTTTAAAAGTAATTTCTGTTTTCAAGAATATTAACTATCCCATACAACTTTGTATCATCTGCAAATTTGACAAATGTTCCTTTTGCCACTTGGTCCACATCACAAATGAAAATATAGAACAGCAGAGGACTCAAGACTAGCTCATGGGGCACCCCATCTGAAGCTTGTCTCCAATTTGTTGAGCAACCATTAATGAGAATTATTTGGGTATCATTTTCAGACCAACTATATGTTTATCATTATATACATCTCTGATGTCCAGCTCACCAAACATGCTTGCTAATCAGCATGCTATGTGATCCTTGCAAGAAAACAACCAGCTCAGAGAGCACCAAGACCCCTCATTTCAACCCTGAGCTACAAATATTCTCCTTTATTGTCTACAGAGATTCTCAGTCATCCAGGCCATGGTTGTCCCAAAGGTTCTTTCTTTTGGAAGATGTTTTGCTTCTCATCCAAGAACTTCTTAAGAGCTGAAGAAGCTTCTTGGATGAGAAGCAAAACATCTTCAAAAAGAAAAAAGAAAGTCCATTTGCCTCATGAAAAAGCACCTTTTGGATTCTCCTTTATTGGTACGACATGATCCCTTGTCAAAAACTTGGCAGAAGTGGAGATATGATTGCCTATAGTTCCCTCAATCTAGTAAGGAAGCTGAAAACAATACCTCCCTATAGCAATGGAAAGATAAATTACTCAGGAGTGTCTGAGTTGTTCAAGAGTGTTGATTAGTAAGAGTAGAAGGGGGAAACTACACCTTTATCAAGTAGCAATCCTATCCGTGCACCCTAAAATGGCACTCCAATCAACAAAGGAACCGCAGGGCCATTTCACATCAGCTGGAAAATTCCTTCATCACTGTCCTCAAAGTGGTCAGCAGGTATGCTGTGCTGAGAATGATGATGTATCCTCATTATAGAGAATAACCCTCTATTTGGCAGCATCCTCCATTTGAAGTGCTGTCGGTTTAAATCCACTTTAAGCATGAAATATAATAAGAACAGAGTCCTTGAAATTGCCCATCAGTAATTATCACCTGTTCAGCAGACTGAGGAGATAGATTGGATATTGGTCATAGCCTTCTCCACCACACTGAGATATCATGTATTTCTTTAGCAATTATAATAATAATGATATATCAGTGGGTATTGTACAAAGTGGGCCTTGGAGAGCCATCATTAATTTCTTTATTGTTATGGAACTATCTCCCCTTGCAGAGGGAAAGTAGATGCTTTGCTTGAATGTTGTGGAATGGCTGATACAATAATACACCTAATCAATAAGCTGTGTCTATAAATGGTGAATATATATCTGGCCAGCAGAATTTGAAGTGTACACTCCTTGCTATGTCTAATGGGTTTCACATGCTGCCTCTTCAGATTTGCTTCAGAGAAGCAAAAGAAGAGAAGTTACTGCTTCAGACCAACTTTTCATTGTGAACTGCTGAATTCTGTCCTGCTTAGTGGACTCCAATTTGTCCTGATCTGATTTGCAAGCTATCACACTCGTGTCTCATATTTTGCCTCAACCACTTATTTGGCCATCCCACAACTCCAGGGATTAGAAATCCCTAGAATGTTCGTTCGTTCGTTCATTCATTCATTCATTCATTCATTCATTCATTCATTCATTCATACCATTTCTTTTCTTCAGGGAGGTCTAAGCAGTATCATCCTTCTACTAGCCCCCATAGCAAAGGACTTATGAAGGTAGGATGACTGAGAATAATTGACATAATATTACTTATGGCTGAGGAAGAATTTGGACTTCCCTGTTTCTAACCCTGCAAATATATGAATTAGCAAAAAAAACCCAAAAAAAACTATAATACAAAACATTTGAATAAGTCCTGCTTTGAGCAAAATGTAATGCTTTCTCTTTTTTCTATGACTCCAGAGTTATTTGCCAAAGTAAAACTCTACAAATTATGTGGCAAATATAGTTGCAAGACATCTAACTCCAGTCAAAGAACGTTATGATCCGAATACAGCTCATTTCCCATCTAACATGGGTTGTGGGATTGAGTAAATGTGCAGTGTCATTGGTAGTTATGAAACATACTAATATTTTAGATCAAAGAGAATTATAGATTCTGAGTAGGAAGAGTACACTGCTAATGTTGAACTCTACGTGCAGGATATGTACTGTTTTTTTATTAGTGGAACTTATCAAAATAGTTTTGAAAAGCAAGAGGAAATATCACAATGCCATAGGCAATTCTCATAATATTTAAAAGAATTTCAGACCGAATGACACTTGTATATCCAACTAAGTGGATGGATAAGTAGCCTGATTGTATGTATGTCCTGAAGTCCTATGGCAAACACCAGGATTAACATCCAAGTAAGGGTGCCTATTAGGGCTGCTTTTTGAGAGCTATCTTATTTTTCACTGTCCTTGTAATGGGTATACATTATAGTGCCCATAAAGAACTGATAAAAACATCCAAACTGCACAGCTCTCCCAGGAAACTGAAATTCAAATTACTGTGGAGAATGAATTTATTGAAAATTACAGCCTGAGTTTAACTGAAGAATAGCACATAAGGTAGCGAACAATAATAAGAATAAAATAAACGCAAATTAAAGGCATGATTAAAAATGATATGCCACTCTACCAGTTGAAACCCAGCAGTAGACAAATCAATGAAATCATCAAAGGCTGCCTGAATGAAACATTTAGGATTGCAGTAGAAAATATCAAAGTTTATCTTGGCCTCCTTTATCAGAGAGTTCCAAATCTGAAAGATTTTTCTCAAAGTTTTAAATCCCAGGGCAATTCATAAAAGGGTATGTGGATTTTTCAGTATTCACTTTATATGTTACAGCTCGGACTGTGGTTCAGAAATAGACCGATTGAATAGTAGACAATGAAGTATTTTTTAAACAAGAGAATTACCAATTTCCTATAGGTAGCCCCAGTCATAATCTGGTGACAATGTTCCTGATTACTGGCGGTTTCCAAACATTTTCTCAGTCCAGCAAAAAGTTCATCCTAGTAGTCCAAACAAGACCAGCATAGAAGCTTGAAGCAAAGATGGACATCTAATATTGTTCCTAGTTGGGAAGGATTAATTGGATTGAAAGTGAGAAGAATCTGGTAAGAATTTGTTAAAGTGCAAAGACTGTACAGGTAGTCCTCAACTTACAACCACAATTGAGCCCAAAATTTATGTTTCTAAGTGAGAAATTTGTTAAGTGGGTTTGCCTCATTTTACAACTTTTCTTGCCACATTGAATCACCACCAACTGATAAATTAGCAACATCGTTGTTAAGTGAATCTGGTTTCCCCATTGACTTTGCTTGTCAGAAGGGTGCAAAAAGTGATCACATGACACTGCAACTATCATAAATGTGAGTCATTTGTAAATCACATGACCAAGGGGGTGCTGCAATGGTCATAAGTGTGAAAAATGGTCATAAGTCACTTTTTCAGTGCCATTATAACTTTGAACAGTCACTAAGCAAACTGTTGTATGTCAAGGACTACCTGTAGTATATATTGAGGTTTGCAATGAAGCTTTTTTTAATCTGACATCTTTACCCAATATTAGTCATGTTGTTATTTGTTTATATAACATGTTATTTGTTTATATAAATAATTACTTTGACATCTTTTTATAAGTCTACAGAAATATTAGCTTGTTTCTAGTTACAGCATAATTTCCTTGTGTTTGCCCTAGAACCAAATGACTGTTTCTATTAAAAGAAGCCATTTTTCAGTTTTCAAGCCCTGTGCACACTAAAGGCTGCTTATGATATCTCATCGTTTAGCTTCTTCCAGAGATCCAGCGTTCAAGAATTTATGACCTTCACAAGTCAACTGATAGTAGAGCATTCAGAGCTTGGAAGCAGACATTCACGCTCCTTGACTGGTGAGGAGGTTCCACCGACAGTATCCTAGGAAGCTGGGAGGGAGGCCACCAGGGCTGTTGCAGAAAGTGATGGATCCAACCCAACCATGGGAGGAGATAGAGATGGACTTTGTTGTGGAACTGCTGGAGAGCTGTGGTTACATGTTGATCTGGATGGTAGTCGATCTTTTCTCTAAGCAGGCCCATTTTGTACCATGTAAGGGGTTATCGTCTGTGCAGAAACTCGCTAAGATGTTCATTGCACAGGTATACTGCCTGCATGGGGTGCCCCGGCGGATAATATCGGATTGGGAGGTGCAATTTACAGCCTGCTTCTGGCGCAAGTTCATCCGTTCCATTGGGTCATCTCAGGGACTCAGCTCGGCGTACCACCCCAGTACCAACGGGGCAGCAGAATGGGCCAACGCGATGGTGGAGTGATATCTATGGTTCTACGTCTCCTATCAGCAGAACGACTGGGCTGACATTCACAGAAGTGGCATACAATAATGCAGTGCACAGCAGTACTAGTTTTACCTCTTTCCCCCCCTACCCCGACTGCCTGTCCCAGTGAAAGGAAAGCCTCATGGCTGCAAGGCTGGAAGTGCTGGTGGGGGTGCGGGTTGGCACTGATCTACAACCTGGTTGCGTACATCAAAGCCAGAAAGCACTCAACCTAAGATCCACTGGAATCAGCAAGGAGCTGCCTTGCCACCTCTGCCCCGCCCCCCGAGTGTGCGCACAGCAGACGGCCAGCGCCAGTGTCCTGGGTGAAGTCAGCATGCGTGACAAGACAGCCATCAGGGACACTGGACTTTGCTTGCATGCGCACGCAGGGGGCAGGGCGGGGCTGCCCTGTGGATTTAACGCTGAGGGCGTTCTGGCTTTGATGGATGCAATCAGGTTGTAGATCAGCGCCCGGTCGGCCTGGGCTGGGCCGAGGTGCAGCGGGCCAGTCCTTTGCTCTTTTCAGAGCAGGTCCCCGGGCCAGATGGAACCACATGTCAGTCCACATCCAGCCCGTGGGCCTTGTGTTTGACATGTCTGCAGTAGCCGTTCGGCTTCCTGGGGAAGATACATGTGGTCTTTCATTCCAGCCTGCTGAAATTGGTAGAGGGGACCCCCTTGAGGCCTGTAACAAAAGCCCCGGGGCCTGTTATGGGGGACCATTATGAGGTGCAGGAGATACTGGACTCCTGGCTCTGGCAGGGCTGGTTGGAGTACCTGGTGCAGTGGAAGGGATACCCTATCACAGAGGCCTCATGGGTGGGGGACATTCAGGCTCCTCGGCTGGTGAGGAGGTTCCACCGATAGTATCCCAGGAAGCCGGGAAGGGGGGGGTAGCTAAACTATCTGCCACAGCGGGTGATTAATCACATGTGTCTCCTTATTTTCCAGGTGTAGCCCTGGTAGAGGGGCCGCCTGTCAAGCCCTGTGGGCTTGCCACTTCAGGGAAGGGAAAGGGAAGGGAATCCCCCTTTGCCTGGGAATCCCTCTGCCTGACCTCCGAGCAGCTGAGGCTTCTGGCTGCATGCTGACTGCTCTCTCTCAGGCTGCCAAACAGCTGAGGTTCCTGGCTGCATGCTGGACTGCTGGAGACGACGCTGGAGTGGGGAGGCAGAGGCCAGCTATACTGGTTTTAGGGACAGACACCGGATGCTGGCTGGTTGGATGGGGGGTGGAGCTAAGGGGATTGTCTGTATATTAGGCACTGGGAGCAAGTCACTCCCAGTGCTGACTTTATTTGCTGTTATTTGCCGTCAATAAACACTGGTCAGAACGTTCCTGCCTAGCCAGCTATCTTGTTCACCATCATTTATCATTTGTGGAACCAGGGCTGGTAAGGACTCTGACGTCAGTGACAACCATTAAAATTGCCCAATTGATGCAGCAATCTCTAAAGAAAGGGCTAATCTGAGGGTCCTTCTGGATTCATGACTCCTGCTCAAGGAGCAGGTGGAAGTCATGGCTAGAAGGTCTTTGCTCAACTCAATTTTGTGCTCTACTTGCACACTTTCCTGGATTGGGAAACCCTTCTCATAGTCACACATGCCCTGGTCATCCCCCATATGACTACTGTAATGTGCTGTACATGAGACTACTACTGAAATATATCCAGAAGCTGCAGATGATGCAAAGTACTGCGGCATGAGCAGTTTTGAGTACTCCTATGGTTGTGCATATAACACCTCTGCTGTGTGACCTGCATTGGGTGCCACTTTGCTTCTTGGTCTAATTCAATGTTTTGGTTATCACCCACCTGGTCAGTCAGGAAAGGCATGTGGTGGAACCCCATTGGCTAAAGAATTTTGACAGGTGAGCTCAAGGAAGAGAGCCTTCTCTGCCATTATCCCTACCCTATGGATCAACTTGTCCCCTAGGGTGAACTTGCCCCCATTCTTCTGGCCTTCCAGAAGAGAATTAAGACCTGGCTTGGTCAACAAGCATGGGGATCCAAACAGTGGTCTGGTATGGAGTGATTAAAGACTTGGGCACTGCATCTTTTCAATTTTTCAGTTTTGGTTTTGTTTTGTTTTTTAACTTTGCCTAATTTTGTATAGATTTTTATTTGTAAACCCACACTGTGTCACTTAGATAGTGAGATAGGTGGTGCATAAATGTTATAATTAATAAATAAATAAATGCCATCATCTGTGCTAGTTACAAGCCAACCTTGGAACTCCTTTAAAAAATGCTGAGCCTTTTTAATCCTATCTTAAAAAAAATAATTGATGAAATAATAGGTAATGTACAAAATGTCAATTTTTACAGTGAAAATCTTTTTTTTTATTAAAGAGTTTTACAATATTTTACAATGTATCCCCAAATTCCTCCCACCCCAACCCCCCCACTTCCCCCCCCCCACTTCCCAGAGCTAAATACAGGATTATAGTTACAACAATCATATTCTAAATAAAAATTTACACAATATACAATCAACCAAATTCGTACTGCGCTTTAACTCTCTCTTAGCATAACTACTAACAATAACAATATCCCACTAAATTCTACTCATAAGCTAAATGGAACTTTTTGGTCCCATATTTGTTTTCAATATAATTTATCCATCTCCTCCAAACTGAAATATATCTCTCCTGTGAGTGATCCTTTAAATAAGCAGAAATCTTGGACATTTCTGCAAGATTAGAAACTTTAAACACCCATTCTTCTACCGTGGGCAGATTGTCCTTCTTCCAATATTGTCCCACCAGTAACCGTGCTGCCGTTATCATATTCAACATCAGATTAGTCTCTTTGACATCACAATTTACAACGATACCCAGTAAGAACAATTGCGGGGAAAACTTTATCTTCCTCTTAAAAATTTTACAGTGAAAATCTATACTTGAATTTAGTTTATTAGGATTTTCTCATGACTTTGAAAGAATTGTAATTTATCAGATGGTTCCCTATGGCTCTAAACTCCGTTGCTCTTTCCTTCCCTCATCAATTTATTTGCAGTCAGTCTTGCCCGCAGGAGGGTAAAAAGGGTAAAAGCAGAGGTGGGGTTCAAATATGTGAACAACTAGTTCTCTGTGTGTATGCCGCTTCCAGAAATCCATTCTGTGCCTGGGCAACAAAAAATTAGCTACCAGTTCTGCTGAAGTGGTGCTACCGGTTCTGCCGAAGTGGTGCGAACTGGCTGAATCCCATCACTAGGTAAAAGTACTTTTTTGTCTTCTCTGTTTTTGCCATCTAAAAATTTCACTTATATCTACTAAAGTGAAGAAACATATATGAGATCTTTCATAGTGGGGAATATATGTTGAGACCATTAAGACAGGAGTAATCCTCACTGAAAATTTAATTCATTTGATAGCTGAATGATAACTGTATTATAAATGTGATCTAAATGGTTTCTGGATATCCAATCAGACACGTACATGTAGAGTTCAAGATAACTACAGTATTTCTTAACAGAAATGTGACAAGGACGGCACTACTTCATTGGATGTCCTAATGTGAGCTTCTTACAGACATTCGCCTAGTATACCAATTGCGCCCCTTTCTGGACCGAGATGCCCCACGTACAGTCACCCACGCACTCGTTACCTCCCGTATAGACTACTGCAATGCTCTCTACATGGGGCTGCCCTTGAAAACCACCCGGAGGCTTCAGCTGGTGCAGAATGCGGCTGCACGGGTAGTGATGGGAGCTCCCCGATACTCCCATATAACACCTCTGCTCCATGAGCTGCATTGGTTACTGGTTGCCCTCCGGGTGAGATTTAAGGTGCTGGTACTTACCATTAAAGCCCTACATGGCTTAGGCCCAGGATACTTGCAGGACCATCTGCTACCGGGAACGAATTCCCATCGCCCAGTACGCTCACACAGAGAAGGCCTCCTCAGGGTACCGTCGGCTAGACAATGTCAGCTGGCGAACCCCAGGGGAAGGGCCTTCTCTGTGGGAGCGCCAGTCCTATGGAATCAGCTCCCCCCTGAGCTTCGGATGGCCCAAGATCTCCAGTCCTTTCGCCATGGCCTCAAAACACTCCTTTTCCACCTGGCTGACCTGGACTGACAGGCATTTTAATTATGTTTACAATTTTTAATTTATTTTTAATTTTTAATTTTAATTTATTGCACAGATGACTTTAATTTTAATTTTATCTTAATTTCTGTACTTATTATATGTTATTGTTGTTAGCCGCCCTGAGTCCTTCGGGAGATAGGGCGGGATATAAGTCCCATTAATAAATAAATAAATAAATAAATTTGGTTGGCTGTTGTGGGAACAGAACACTAGACTTAGCTCAAATACAGCTGTTAATCTCTTATCAGGTATATCAATCTTCTATATTTTTCTACAAATGTGGAACAAAAATATAAGAACTATTATATGCAAGTTTGTTAGTTACATGCCTTAAAAAAGGGTCCTTATGATGCCACCTTGGTTGTTGTTGGTGGTGCGGTATTTGACCCAATATACAGATAGTCCTCCTCTTACAACAGTTCATTTGGTGACTTCGAAGTTACAATGACACTGAAAAAATGACTGATCACCATTTTTCAAACTTACAACCATTGCAGCGTCCCCGTGGTTATGTGATAAAAATTTAGATGCCTGTCAACTGACTCGTATTTATGATGGCTGCAGTGTCCCTGGGTCATGTGATCCCTCTGTGCAACCTTCTGACAAGCAAAGTCAATGGGGAAGCCAGATTCATTTAACAACCGTGTTACTAACTTAATAACTGCAATGATTCACTTAACCACTGTGGCAAGAGAGGTTGTAAAATGGGGCAAAATTCACTTAGCTATCTCACTGAGCAACAGAAATTTTGGGCTCAATTGTGGTCATAAGTCGAGAAGCACCTGTATATTGAGAGAAAGGAAGAACAACATTTCCATGTAACTTTTATTAATATGAATCAATATTGAAGTGACAGTTTTAAAGAACTCATTTTCTTAGGCTAGTGAATTTATTTTAGTTTAGAAATGTATCAGGCTGCTCAATTCTACGATACCCCCAGGGAGTGAATGCAAAGATCTTTTGCAGTTGCTTGATACCTGATGACGGCATCCACACAACCTTTTTGGCAACAGTTATTGGATTAGATTTTCCACTGCCTTATTCCAGAATTATCACTGTATTTTCAATTTGTTTATGTCACCAACTGTCCTGGAACTCCCTTGCAAGTAATAACCAGCATTGATTTGTTTCCAAAATCAGCAAAGGTGGATTAGGCACAGAGAACTCCTGAGCATCTCTTTTTTTTTGGACTATGGATTCCTGATAATAATTATGCAGAAAGTTTTAAAAGTTGTTTCTGATAAGGGCATATCTATAGGCTAATTATATCTTGGGTTACAATGAGGCAGACTGAGCTTGGTTTTGGAAGGATTGTCCTCAGCTCTGTGGCTTTTTGTCCCTGTAGTTATCCCAAAGCTAACAAGAAGCAGCCTGCTATTCCTTCAAGCTGAGGGAAGCAACCTGTACAGTTAATGAGCATACAACAATATGCTGATGGAATATTACTCTGTGTTTACTATGTCTGAATAGGGAAAGGAAAAACAAAATAGATTTCCAGCAGTTTGCAGGTGTGCAGGTGTGTGTGTGTTAAGCAGTGAATGAGTTCTGCTAAAAATTGTGAAGGTAAATGGTAGGCTCAAAGAGAGCATAACATAAGAATTAAATGTAGGGTGAGAAAAACCTTTTGCATATTAAATGATGATCACTGAGATAATTTATCTCCCTAAAACATTTTCACTCCATAATAATATTACGTTTGAAAACCCATTTTTAATGATGTTTATCTTTCATGTGTTAAACTGGGCACGATACACTAAGCCTTGCCAAACCATCGTGCTGTAAAGTAGTTTACCAGCAGAGCTTAGGAGCAGAAAAGGAGCACAAAACTATTTCCCCACATTTGAATAGACTGGATACCTTGAAATAATATGGATTCATAGAATCCTTTGTTAAACTGAGTCAGACTATTGGTCCATTTAGGTCAGTAACAGCTGTATTGTAGGCTGCAATTAAATAAAAGTTTCAAGGGATATTTCGAGAGCCAATGTAGCCGCAGCCAAACCAGGTGCCGCCATCTTGAAAAAAAATCCCTATGCCATCCATCTGGTAAACTCACAAATTTGTTTTTCTCACCATGTATATGTATACACCCGAACTAGACTGGTTTGTTTCTCTGGGCCATATATGAGTAAGTACGTGGATATATGCATAATTTATTTTTATTTTATTTTTTATGTTTATGCAGTGTATATTGGAGGTGGTTACCTTTCGAGAGCTGTGTGCAACAAAATCTCATTTTAACATATGCTGATTAGTGTACATTTAAAGTGACAATAAAGTTATTATTCTATTCTAAGAGAAAAATCAGTGTAATTCCTCCCCCACTTCCCAGCTAAAAACCCAAACTACAACATAGAAAATATTATCCCATAGATGCCACAGACTTTCTATCTTAAACATTTTGAAGAGAAGGGTGAGGGGGTGACATGATAGCAGTGTTCCAATATCTCAGGGGCTGCCACAAAGAAGAGGGAGCCAAGCTATTCTCCAAAGCACCTGAAAGCAGGACAAGAAGCAATGGATGGAAACTAGTCCAGGAGAGAAGCAACCTAGAACTAAGGAGAAATTTCCTGACAGTTAGAACAATTAACCAGTGGAACAACCTGCCTCCAGAAGTGGTGAATGCTCCAACACTGGAAGTTTTTAAGAAGAGACTGGACAGCCATTTGTCTGAAATGGTATAGGGTTTCCTGCCTTAGCAGGGGGTTGGACTAGATGACCTCCAAGGTCCCTTCCAACTACTTCTTCTTCTTCTTCTTCTTCTTCTTCTTCTTCTTCTTCTTCTTCTTCTTCTTCTTCTTCTTATTATTATTATTATTATTATTATTATTATTATTATTATTATTATTATTATTATTATTATTACGGTATTATTATTATTATTATTATTATTATTATTATTATTATTCTGTTCACATTTTGCTGCTTCATGTTTTTTTAATAATAGAAATAAGATGGTAACACAATTATTTTCCTGTTTAATTCAAAAAGGAGGACATTGTGCAGACACAGTTTTGAGACACTGAAAAAAGAGGTTGCAGATAATGACTGCTTAGTTTCTGAATTGCTGATACTTTGTGTCGACTGCTCTTTTTGAAAGCTATTTGGGATTGGCTTTGGATGGTGTTTGGATGCAAGACCACTGAGTATTATCAGGGTTGTAGGTTAGATTGGGAAGTGAAACAAATTCCAGAAAAAGGCAGTGGCAAACACTTCCATAATGTTTCCAAGAAAAGTATATAAATGTGTCCATATAAGGCATTAGCTACCAATACACAGGTAAATAACCTTGCTTTTAGATCAACAAGCATCTTATAATGCTATTCAATATATGTGCAAGACCTATTTTGTTCAGTGGATATCCAGTCTATGCCATGAATGTTTATCATGTTAATTCTGATTTCTTCCAGTGTCTGTATGTACCATATCGAACCTTGGTTTTGATCACAGTTGTCTCTATTTGACAAGTTGGTGGGGGACCAGCTTCAGTTGTATCATAAAGTACATCCCAAAGTATACAGAGTTTGACAAGAAATATCTTAATATGCAATATTTTGTGTATGTTGCCTTATGTATACAGACAAAGGTGTGAATTTTGAAAGACGTATAATGTATATATAACTTGGTAGAGGAGCCATTCTCTCTAAATATAACTTGGTAGAGGAGCCATGAAGGTCTTGGAAAAATTGTTGTGCAAGTCACGGTATTCCCTGTGACAGCCTAAGAAAACAAAAGAAGAAGAAGTGGGATATAAAGAGTATCAACAGTTTTGAATTTTTATGAGGTTTCATGAGAACCTGTAAAGAGTCAAGAAACAAATCAATGGATTGTTGAACAAATCGTTGAACAAATCAATCCAGAGTTGTAACCCGAGGCACAAATAATCACATTCAGGTTTTCCTACTTCTGACATATTATGCAAAGACCCAACTCTTTGGAAAAGTCTCTAATGCTGAGAAAACTGAAATGAAAGTGAAGAAGAGGATGACCAGGAGGAAGGTGGATGGAAAGTGACAGTGCTCCAATCATCCATTCATTACAGAGGCAATGGGAACACCACTGGAAGAGATGAAAGACCAGGCTAGGGACAGATTGTCATGGAGAAAATCTATGTGGCACTAAGAATCAGCAATGACCTTATGGTACATAACCAATTAAATTCAATAACCGAAGTAAAATATATTTCTGCCCCATTCCTAATTGTAACAAATAATTGATGCCAGAATTAATTATGATGTATGCCTGAAGACTCCTAGTTACATTGTGATTTGTGAGGGCTTTATATGCCATGTTATAAACTACTAATTATAATTATACAAATGTTGGTGTTTAATTTATACATTAAAATATTATCCTACATAGTTATGTTTATTTTTCTTAATCAAATAGTAAAATAAAGATATAATAATAAAATAAATATATTAGAATAGAATAGAATAGAATAGAATAGAATAGAATAGAATAGAATAGAATAGAATAGAATAGAATAGAACAACTTTGTCATTTTAAATGTACACTAATCAGCATATGTTAAAATGAAATTTCATTGCAACCAGCTCTCAAAAAATATCATTATGCATATACTCACACACACACACATACTGTATATGACACAGAAAAGCATCCCAATCTAGTTCGAATGTATACATATGCATGGCACAAAAAAAAGACTCCTGCAAATTTACAAGATGGATGGCGTGAAGAACAAAGCTGTTACAGAATCCAGTTGTTCTGCTATAAATCCTTTGAAACCTCCTCCCAGAGAGAAGCAACAGAAACAGACTATAGAACCTACAAGCCATATCCTGAATAATGGGAAGCAGGCTTCCTATCATCTTCTCAGCTGTCCTTACCACTCTCTCTATGGACCATCTAGATATCTGAGGCACTGCTACCACCAAACCAAACAGTGATGAAATTTGTTAAATTGCTCTCAATTGTGCCTCTGTAAAAATGGCCAGGAGAAGAGTGATGTGCTTTCCTTTCAAGAAATGCAAACGCTGGTTTGCACGCTTCACAATATAATGTTTTATTTCTATAAAACATGGTTTAATTTAATCCATAGAATTTGTCTGGGTGTATCCAATCAGGTGAACTATTTGTAGGCTTTACTCTACTGTATAACTCTAAACTTTAACATACTATACAAAGCTGATAGTGTAATATAGCTTTCATTTGATCATTTTCTGTACTTAATATAACACTATTCTTTTAAAAAAGCATAATTCCTAAGAATTTCAGACAAGAATGCATTGGAATTCACACTTTTTTCACATTCAATAATCTAAAAGAACTTCAAATTAAAACCAAAAATGAAAAGGGAAGAAAGCAGACCTGATAGATTTCTCACCCAATCTGTTTAATAAATGCTTGATATATTAGATGAGGAGCTAAGTATTTATCTCTTAGAAATCTCTTTTTGAATCCTGAGTGTTCAGCTGAACTGAGTTGCCATCTCTTACATTCACCTCAGGCCTTTCATCTTCAAACACCTACCTAAGAGAAAGGCAAAACAAGTTATTTTCTTTGTGTGAAATTCTACTTATTAACATCAAAGTTGCCAAGAGTCATCTTGCAGGGGAGATAGGCAGCATTAAAAAATTAATAAATAAGTTGTAATAAAATCAAACATATGTAAGTAGATTAAACTTTCAGGTTTTTAAAAGTGAAGAGTGCAGCCATAGGTGCAAATGTTGGCATTAAAGCAACGGAAAAATTTATTTCTTAAAATGAAAACAAGTAGTTCTCGACTTACAACACTTCATTTAGTGACTGTTCAAAGTTACAATGGCACTGAAAGAGTGATTAATGATCGTTTTTCACACTGAGAACCCTTGTAGCATCTCTATGGCCATGTGATCAGAATTTGGACGTGTGGCAACAGACTCATATTTATGATGGTTGCTGTGTCCCGGGGTCATGTGATCACCTTTTGTGACCTTCTGACAAGCAAACTCAATGGGGAAGCCAGATTCCCATCACAACCAGGTTACTAACTTAACAAACTGCAGTGATTCACTTAACAGCTGTGGCAAGACATGTCGCAAAATGGAGCAAAATTCACTTAACAACTGTCTCACTTAGCAACAGAAATGTCAGGCTTAATTGTGGTCGTAAGTCGAGGACTTCCTGTATAAGGAAAAAGAAAGAGAATGATTTTGTCCAGCTTTTTAAACTCTGTGGTGTTTTTACTTACTGGCAACAGTTTCCATGGATTGTAGACTGGAGTCTTTGCCATCCCAGACTAGAAATGTGGAAGAGATTGATCAAAGGTGCCTCCAGCCACTAAAAATACAGTGCAGGGAAATCCTGATAGAGCAGAGCTCAACACAAAAAGTTGTGCATCACTTTTCGTCATTTGCATAATGTTACCATTACTCACATGGTGGCATTTCATGTCATCTGAGTAACAACATCATACTCCCAATAATATAAATTGGTGCATATTTTGCATGCTAATGTTCCCACACAATGAAATGAATCATCATAATGATAAACAGTGTAAATAATGCATGTCCCTACCTTCAGTTCTTACTCTGAAGTGAGGTCTTACTGTAGAGAAAAAACGTCAGTACTAAATGGGGCACAGTGAGCCAAACATGAACAAATCATAGTAAAAATTATCAAAATAATGGGATCATGGCTTCTGGACTAAACTGCCTCTTCATGACTACCATTCATATTAGGGGTCTTCAAACCTGGCCCTTTTATGACTTGCTTAGATGGGGGAAACATAATGAAGTCCAAAAAGTTCTCTCTTGAGTCATGTAGAGGTGAATATAAATCAGGGGTTTTCAAACTTGGCCATTTTGTGACTTGTGGATTTCTACTCCAGGCTGGCTGAGGAATTCTGGGAGCTGAAGTCCACAAGTCATAAAATGGCCAAGTTTGAAAACCCCTGATTTATATTCACCTCTACATGACTCAAGAGAGAACTTTTTGGACTTCATTATGTTTCCCCCATCTAAGCAATATTACACATACACAAACACACACCAAGCCTGCTATTAGGTGTTACTGAAATTCTACCTAACAGAAAAAAGGAAGAAAATTTGAAGATGAACTATTTGACATACAACAGGAGAATCATACATCAGAGTTTTAAGGGGATGGGAGGTATCTCAGCAGGCCTCAGGGATTTTTTAAATTACTTCTAGAATCATGTTATTGTGATGCCCAGTAGAGCTTTTGAAAGTTTTCAGCAGATGCTTTGGGTTCTTGCTCAATCTGTTTACTCTATAGCTCCACAGGTGCTTTCTGCTTTAGGATTGATCTCCTGCTTTGCTTGCTATATCCTGAGAACTTTTTATGGGAGCCTGGTTAATGAGATTAATGAACAAATAGGAAGAGAAAAAAGATAAGTCTTAATTTTATAATTAACAATTATTCAGAGTCCCTGACAAAGAAGATTCCATTGGAGGAGGAGGAGGGGGAAGGGGAGAGGGAGGAATCCCTGGACACAACAGAATAGAAGAGAAAGAACTGGACAAGATCACAGAATATAAAGACCTGGAAATAGAAGTAGAATGACCATGGCAAAAGAAAACACAAATAGCAAAAAAGTGATAGGCACCTTCGGTGCAATCCCAAATCATCAGGAGCACCACTTGAACACCATTGACCCTGACAAAAATCACCATTAGGCAATTGCAAAAGGCAGCTGTACTTGGGACAGTTTACATCATGTGACAATATTTTTAACACCATCAAACAACAACAGATGCCTACCTTAGGTCCTTGGGAAGGACTCAATAGGTTGATAAGAATGCCAAATTGAATCTAAAATCTGGTTGTCTATGCGACCAACCATAACAATAATAATATTTCAAGGAGACTCACTCTCACTACTATTCTTTGCCATCGATTCCCCTGTCAAAAATACTAAACGAGTCATGCCATGCTGTCAAACATGAAAAATAACTGCCACCTCCTTTACATGAACAATTTGAAACTGGCAGGGAATCATGATTTTAAAATGTGCTGTTTATTTTTTTTAAGTCCTATTTCATTACTCATACCCGATAATCTTCAAGGTCACTCTAATAATATTCCACATTAATCTTTGTGCCATTCTTCTCCTATGTAGGTGGACATGGTGGTGCAGCAGTTAGAATGCAGTATTGCAGGCTAACTCTGCCGACTGCCAGCAGTTCGATCCTGACTGGATCAAAGTTGATTCAGCCTTCCATCCTTACCAGGTTAGTAAAAGGAGGGCCCAGATTGTTGCAGGTGATATGCTGATTCTGAAAACTGCTTAGAGGACTGTAAAGCGCCTTGAAGCAATATGTAAGTCTAAGTGCTAAGTGCTATTGCTATGTACCATTTTTCAGTTGCAGCAGAAGAGATTCAGGCAGGTAAGTTCTTTAAATGAAAGAACTGCATCTCTCCCCCCCCCCAAACACACACACACTCTGGCACCTTCCTCACTTTTTGGAACGATTTCTTCAGACTTACTATCTGCTCATTGTTAACAGTTTCTGAGGCAAATGCAGGACGCCTACACCAGCTTGTTATCGAAGCAAGGATAACTAAAACTTCTGCTCCTCTCAGTTGCTGTGAATCCCAGCTTCTGATCTATTTCTGATCAAACTCTTGACATCTGAGGCTCTAAGCCACATTCTCTCTTCACTTTCTAATTTGTCCAATATGAGTTTTCTTTTCTCCTACAAGTTCTCTTTGTGTGTCTGCATACCAATGATCAATTCTTGTTGATGTTTCTTTGGGCTACTTCATAATGACCCACTGCAATACAATTTAACAGACAACTAAAATTCATGACTGGCCCAGCTCTGTATGACTGTTTCTAAGGGAATTGCCACCTAGACTTTCTCTTTCTCTCCTTATGTCTCTGAATGAAAACACACAACCAGTAGGCTGGCCACAGTATGTATACTTTTCTTCTTAGTTTTATAATTATGCCTAAAACTCAGATCTCACTAAAACAAGTTTTCCTGTAAGGCAGACATGTCAAACACAAGGCCCGGGGGCCGGATCCGGCCCGCAAAGTGGTCTCATGTGGCCCGTGAAACCATCCTGGAAACAGTGAGGGAACGGCCCCCACTGCCTTGGCCCTGGCCCAGAGACCTTCCTTCTGCCAAAGACCCTCAGATCTGTCCCACTCCTTCCCAGGCCCCAGTAGGCACCCTTGATGCGAACAAATGTTGTAGAGCTGGCCATGCCCACCCAGTAGGCCATACGCGCACTAGCCATGCCCACCCAGTAGGCCACGCCCACCCTGGCCATACCCACCCGGCCCTTTGAGGGCAACCGCAATGCTGATGCGGCCCTCAATGAAATTGAGTTTGACACCCCTGCTGTAAGGCAAAAGGTAGAGATGGGCCATCTGTGACCCTTCAACTGTTGCTGAAGTATAATTCCCACAACTGAGCACGCTAACTGGGGTTGCTTTAAATGGTAGTTCAGCAACAGCTGGAGAGTCACAGGTTGCTCATTTCTAAATAGAGCCGGTGTAAACAAGAGATGCTGATCAGAATCCAAGACTGATGAAGGTTGGCTTACACAGTCCACTCTGTTGGATTGATAATGCCTGTGCTGGATGGTGCCCAGTGTCTTTATGCATAATAAACCTGGCTTTGATGAGACTCCTTCATTTCTACTTTATGCCATCTCCCAAGCTTCTAGGCCCAGGAGGACTTTGGTCTCCCTATGGAGAATACCTCCATACACTATCCATCCAATAGATCCTTAGGAAAAACCCACTTTTTTTTCAAACCTGCATAAATTGTATTACCGGATAAAGTTATTAGTACAGAGAATAGCCCTTTAGAAAAGCTTCAACGAAATTAACCATGAACATAAAAAAAATCTTGCAGTATTGCACTGAAATGTATCTCTTTTGGCTGGAATTTTCTAAAGCTTTGCTGCATCTCTTTTCAATTTCCGAAATGAGCCTTGATTTATTTTTCAAGAATACTGTGGAAGATAGCCATTCCTGGAGAATGGGAGAATAGGAGCATGTAGATTAGACTAGAGCTCAGAAATTTGAGCCTTAAATGCATTGCATGAAGAGACCTGTGCCATTCAACTATGTTTATGTGTATTATGCTTTAGTTATCTTAATACACTGTTGAAAACCAAGGAGATTATTTTGACATCTGAGCTTGTACCAATATCATGATACATTTGAAAAAACAAAATCATTCAACGACCAGGTTAAGTAGCAGTGGGAATTCTGCTCTGTTTTGGTAGTGGATATGTGAGATAGTATTAGCATTATAATTTTTATCATAGCTGTTCCTTTTGCTTTGTTTTTTCTCATCAGGCATCAAAATTAGGCAACATCTTGAAAAAAAAGAAGTTTATTCTTCCTTGTCAGTGGGAAGTAATACTTTGAGCATCAGACAAGAAAGAGCAGCTGAAGCTTGAAATTTCCATTAATCTATGAAACTCTATGAGTTTCTTTAGACTACTGCTTTTTCTTCCAAGTGTTTTTCCTACAAGTGCTGGATCTGCCTTCCCGCCCCCCACCCCAAATCAACCAATTGTTGATCCATTAGTTGTAACAGGAATTGACTAACCAGCTTGTCATTCAAGTCTGCCATGTTTTTCGAGCAATTGTTTGTTCAACAAAGCATCTTGTCTGAGCTGATGAAAATTTCTGGATTGCAGCCATCTAATATATTACTCTTTTAAGGGTACCTACGTATAGGAATCAGGTGGGAATTAAAAGAAACACAAGTAACCAGAAGAACAGCAAAGAAGGGGTCATGTCATCACATGTATTGTTACATTACTAAGCAAATTATGCAAATGATGAATGGATGGACTGTAAGTCATTTGCTTTTTTCATGGCTGATGCAAATAACAAAGGTTCTCGTCATTTACACAACTACATCATGTGTGATGAGATTATGGCTTCTACCAGATGCCTATGTGAGGAACTCTGGCAACAACAAGAAGCTGCAGCATGCTAGGTTTCTATTTAATTAATTTTAATTAAATCTGGGGAAAAAAGGCTGATGAGTCAAGAATCAGGTAGATTTTAAGGGAAATATCCTATGATACAGAACCCTGTCATCTCAGCCACCTAGCATAAAGGGAATAGGAGGGGAACGTGATGTGTTCATAAGCTTCTTCTTGTTATTATTATTATTCATCTTGATATCTTGCACAATCATATTCTGCATATTCATGCCATGTGTGTACTTAATTATCACAAATGCAATCACGTTTCTGTTATGTAGTTCTGACCAGCTGAACTGCTTCAATGATTTATTAATAGGATAAAAAGGTCACCCCACTTCAATGCAAAAGCTTGCTTCTCCTCTTTTTTCATGTTTATCACAAAAAAGTCTTTCTCACTGCAGTGTCAAGAGACAAGGATATGGTGCTGGATTTTCTCTCATAACAATGGAGACAGAAATGGGAAGCTCAGACAGAATTCTCCCTTAAAATCTTCTGAAGCACAGACAGGATTTTGTAAAAGAATAATAGTTTTTTTAAAAAAGGGTATGAAATGCTGGGAAGATCCCTATCACAAGGTTCTGATCCCATAAAGGAGTTAAAGAACAGTTCACTGAGGTGTCCATCGGGGTAAGAGAAAGAAAAAAAAAGAGAAAGACTGAGAAAGCAAATGCTAATCAGGAAGGATTTTCCCTCTCAAGTGGGTTTTTATGAGAAAAGGGGGCGGGCAGTCTCCATTTTTGTCTTCCGACATTTGTATCCCACCCACCCCCTCACCCTCAATGAAATCCAGGTGGGGAAAAGCCACAGCAACTATGTTGTAATCTGGTTGAACTGGAATCAGTAACACTAATTGCAGCATGTATTCTATTTTCTTTTATGGCCATATGTTTATCTTTTTCTGCCCACCGCCTCAACTTAGGCAAATAGGAAAAAAAAATGGTTTGGAAAATACCACTAATAAGCAAACTTGAGTGGATACCCTATATTAAGAGAATTAAGAGTTTTTCTAATTCTAAAGGACAGTGACAGGCAGGGATTTTCCATCTGAACAATATTTTATACTTTCCCCTTTATTATGGCAGCTATATCTGGGGTGCAAATATCCAGATAACCACTAGATGGACCTAGTGAGCTATAGAAAAAAAAACACTCTGTTGCTCTGTAGCACTAGTCCAGAAACAGGCTCCGACTCAATCCTGCCAAGACTGAGTGGCTGTGCGTACAAGCATCTCGAGTGAACCATTCTATTTCATCTTTAATGATGGGGGGTGAGGTGTTACCCCCCGTTGATAGGGCTCACAACTTGGGTGTCCTCCTGGATTCACGGCTCAGTTTTGAAGATCATATAGGAGCCGTGACCAGGGGGGCCTTTGCTCAGGTTCACCTGGTGCGCCAGTTGCGGCCCTATCTGGACTGAGATGCCTTGCGCACAGTCATTCATGCGCTCGTGACCTCCCGGTTAGACTACTGCAACGCTCTCTACATGGGGCTGCCCTTGAGGACCACTCGGAGGCTTCAGCTGGTGCAGAATGCAGCCGCGCGAGTTGTGATGGGGGCTTCCCAATACTCCCATGTAACATCTTTGCTCCGCGAGCTGCATTGGCTTCCGGTTGCCCTCCGGGTGAGATTCAAGGTGCTGGTGATGACCTATAAAGCCCTAAATGGCTTGGGTCCAGGATATCTGAGGGAACACCTGCTGCCGGCATCAAGTTCCCTTCGTCCTGTGTGCTCCCACAGGGAAGGCCTTCTCAGGGTGCCGCCGGCAAAAGATTGCCGGTGGGCAACACCCAGGGGGAGGGCCTTCTCGGTGGGTGCGCCTGCCCTTGGAACCAGTTACCCGTAGAGCTCAGGACTGCCCCTGATTTTCGTTCGTTCCGCCGGGACCTGAAGACCTGGCTCTTTGAGCTTTCCGGCATGGACTGAGAATTTTAATTTTTAACTTATTGTAATTGGGTTTTAATTAGAGTTACAGGGGTTTTATATTTTACTCAAGGATAATTTAATTATTTTAATTGCTATTAACTTTTTTGTATTGTAGTGTTATTTTAATTGCCTTGTGAACCGCCCTGAGTCCTATGGGAGAAGGGCGGTATATAAGTTCAATAAATAAATAAATAAACATTTGCAAGAGGGATTCAAGAACCTTGTCCTTTATAACAGGGGTCCCCAACCTGTGGGCCATGGCCCACTACCAGGCTGTGGCCTGCTGGCCAGTGAGTGCACGTGTGTATGCGTACTCACACCCCCACTCGCAGTAGTGCTATGAAACCAGGACACCACTTGGCAAAAACGGGGCAGTGCTAGCACCCAAGCGGCAAAAACGGGGTAGTGCTAGCAAGTGTCACATGGGCGCTAGCACTGTCCCGTTTGCGTCGCGTGTGCTCATGGTCGTGTTTGTGTATATGCATGTGTGTGCACGTAAAATGCTTCCTCCTCCCTTTCCCTCTGGTCTGCCAACCGAGAAAGGTCGGAGACCTCTGCTTTGTAATACCTCCCAGCTGATAGCCGGGAATGATAGCTTCTCAAGGTGACATTGTGTTTTTTAAGAACGTTTTCTTCTTTTTTTTTCTGGTAAACCGTCAGCAATTTAGCTCTTGAATCAATCCACAAAATGGTTTTCAAGAGTAATCAATGTGTTTGCTATCAAGAAAAAAAACACAGGGTGATTTACACTCCATGGAGCCAAGAGTATACAAAGCAGAGTGCCATTAAAATATACATTTAGAGATTATGCATAGGTGTGCATATGCATGCATGTGTATGTCTATGTCTCTGTGTGTGCTCATTCCTCCATAAAGTGATTTTCTAGGGAAGCATATCCTTCCTCCTTCACCAAAAGCACAGGGAATTTTTTTAAAAAAAATGGTTCAAAGGTTTGTATTTATTTATGCATTTGTGCTTGTTTTTCTTCCTTTGACTTCATATGTTTGAGGGAATGTTACTGAATGCCAGATTAGGACCATAGCTTGGCTTTAACAAACCTCTTAAATCTACTCTTGGTAAGGTATACCCACACTTGTGAAGATGTGATTAAAAGCAAGCTGTTACCCTTCTCTTTTCTTTATAGACTCTTTCGTACTCCCCTTGCCTTTTTTTCTTAGTCCCCCCCCCTTACCTACTTTCTCAATCTATTTTCTGCTTAATCCCTCTTTACCCCTCTTCCTTTCTATTTGGGGCCATTAGAGACAAAGTTCTTTAAAACAAATTTGAATAAGATTCCAGCTGTAAAGATAAGACTTCGCCAGCTACTTCTCTTTCCCAGCTACAAACAGCAAAGAAAGGCCAAACCAGTATCTCTTATTTTTCCAGTGTCAGAGCAAAAATGGAAAACATGTGAGAGCTAGTGGGGCATACTAGGTTAATATGCATGCCTAGAAACTGGGAGACCATGAATAGGAGCCCTCCATTAGGTACAGAGAGGCAGCTGGGTGACTTTGGGACAGTCCCTCTCTTTTAGCCAAGCTTTACAGGGTTGTCACTGTGGGGAAAATAAAGGGTGGGAGCGTTAGGTCTGTGCACTGCTTTGAGTAGATCAGAATAAAAGCGGGAGAGAAATCTAACGATAAATAAAAGTGTGGATATTTGTCAGAGCTGGAGATAGGCCTGCTTTTTAAATAGGAAAGTGAAAATGGATCTGACCCATTTCCAAATATTTCCATTTATTAAATTTCCACTTCTCTTCACAAATCACCACAGAGTGTGTGAGTGTGTTGTGCAGTTTTACTCTCCAGCCACACCCTCAGCAACAGTCTTTTTTCCTTCTCATTTTTCTCTCCTTGTTTTTTCACCTCTCTCTTTCTATCTCAGTTTGGAGTTTGAGTGGCAGCGTATTCATCTATCAAGAGACGGGTGTCCCTCCAGAGATCTAGTCTCCAGTACCTGGATATCAGACAGGACCAGTGGGCCTGCTGTCTCTACCTCTGCCCACCGCAGCCTTGGCTAGCAGCTAGGTCAAGTCATCAGCCCCTGTGACATCATGGCTGCCCCTCAAGGGAAGGACTGAGCTTCTTCTCCCCTTTCTCTCCACTTTTGCTGACTCACACCAGCACAGCAGCAGCCCTATCAGGCCGCTAAAATTCATATGTCACGTGTAGCTCAAAATACTATACAGGCAACCCTTGACTTAAAACCAGAACTGAGCCCAAAATTTGTTAAGTGAGTTTTGTCCCATTTTACAACCTTTCTTGTCACAATTGTTAAGAACATCAGTGAGTAACACGGTTGTCAAGTGAATCTGGCTTTCCCTTTGACTTTGCTTGTCAGAAGGTGGCAAAAGGTGATAACATGACCCTGGGACACTGCGACCGTCGTAAATATGAGTCAGTTGCCAAGTGTCTGAATTTTGAACACTTGACCAATAGGGATGCTGCAATGGCCATCAGTGTGAAAAAGTGGTCATGAAACACTTTTTCAGAGCTCTTGCAACTTTGAATGGTCAGTAAATGAACTGTTGTAAGTTGAGGACTACCTATATGGGCTAAAAGTCACAACTCCTTCTGTCCAGGAAAATATAGGAAACTGCACTCTGTGAGCGATTAGAGTAGGAAGTTCTCAGCATCTTCACCCTGGCAGAATCCCTAGAATTCCATTTTTACTAGCAAAAGTCCTTAGGCCTTCTGATTTTCAGAGAAGTTGTAGAGAAAAAAAAATGTCCATCATTCCGGGCTTTTAGAATGCTGTCTACCCTCTTTGAGCCAGCAAGATGGAGTTTTCACAGGATGGAAGCAACTATTTTCTGCTTCTCTCCCACAGAAGGATTCTTATTTCTCACCTGCCTACAGAAATCAACACTTTCCTTACATCTGGGAAAGCCATTCTGGCTACAGTTCAGTTGCGCTGTGATATGGATATGAAACAAGTTCCCTTTGGATTTGTTTGACAGCAAAAGCCCAGGATCCACAGAAATGCTTCTTGGCCACAGCACAGATGGTAGCAATGATGGAGTCCCATACCATCCAGCATTCAGTTAAAAGGTGGTAAAAATCTTGAGGGCTAAGCAAGGTAGTGTGAACAAGTCAGCATCCTCTTTAGGAAACTGTGTTGGTAAAAAAAAATAGGACTGAGGTAATTTTGTTTTAAAAAGTGGCTGCAGGTTGTTCTCAGTAGCAGAATATAAATGGCATGGGCCCGGATTATTTACGGGAGTACCTTTTGCCGGTGTTAACTTCCCATCGTCCTGTGCGCTCCCATAGAGAGGGACTCCTCAGGGTGCCGTCAGTCAAGGAATGTCGACTGGCAGCCCCCAGGGGGAGAGCATTCTCTGTGGGCGCACTTGTCCTCTGGAACCAGCTTCCTGTTGAGCTCCGGATGGCTCCCGACCTTCGCTCTTTTCGCCGCGACCTGAAGACTTGGTTATTTGAACTTGCCGGCCTGGACTGAGGGATTGGGGTTTTAGATTTTAAATTCCAAATTTTAAATTTTAGAACATGTTTTATTGCTTTGGCTATTTAGTTTAATTTATTTTAACTTTTGTATATTATGTGCTGTATATTGTGTTTTAATTGCCCTGTACTCTGCCCCGAGTCCTTCGGGAGAGGGGCGGTATATAAATCCAAATAATAATAATAATAAACATAATTGTGGGGAAAAAATCTCTTAAAAAAGGCTGAAACTATTTGCAGATAACCCGCCATTTTTTAAAAAAAAAATAATTGCATAAAAATTTCACAGAACAATACAGATAGTCCTCAGTTTGGAACGATTTGTTTAGTGATCATTCAAAGTTACAAGACTACTGAAAAAAGACTTATGACTGGTCCTCACACTTATGACCACTTCAGCATTCCCTACAGTCACATGGTCAAAATTCAGGCCCTTGGCAGCCAACATGTATTTATGACCCTTCCACCATTCTACGGCCACCTGATTGCCATTTATGACATTATTAGGGGATTCTGACAAGCAAAGTCAATGGGGGAAGGTGGATTCACTTAATGACTGTGCAAAAAGGTCAGAAATTCAGGCACAATTCGTTTAATGACCACGTGTCTTAGTGACACAAGTACTGATACCAATTACAGTCATATGTTGAGTACTACTTGTATGGTGTGTGGTTATAGTATAGGCTGTGCTGACACCATCTGATTTTTTTTTCTGATCCACACATCCCTAATCAGGCTTCATTTTTGCCTACATGTGTGTATGTGTTTGTGTGTGTGTGTGGGGGGGGGTTCTGTAAAAAAGAAAGCAGTACCTGACGGGGGCATTTAGTATGGAAAAACTTCTCACATATCTACCTT
This sequence comes from Vipera berus, assembly GCF_964194415.1. Classification (NCBI taxonomy): domain Eukaryota; kingdom Metazoa; phylum Chordata; class Lepidosauria; order Squamata; family Viperidae; genus Vipera; species Vipera berus. The sequence goes on along the minus strand of NC_138203.1, from coordinate 148,215,387 downwards.
TTCCCAAATTTATTCCAGAGGAATGTGGAAAAGGCAAGCAATAGAGAGTCATACTATGTAAGCAGAAGTCCACTTTCTCAGCAGTGAATATTATCCACTGGCATATAATAAATCAGAACAGTCATAATATTTTTTTTAAAAAATTATACTGTACATCTGTCCCTGGAAATAAAATTTTAAGAACTGGCAATCTAGACAATCTGAAGCAAGGAATGAAAATAGCCCCAAGTCAAATAGGCATTGTGACACCAAGTAAGATCTGAAGAATCCCAAGATTCTAGGTTTGTATACCTAAACCAGTTTGTTTACCTAACTTGCAGACCAAGCAGCTTTTCCCCCACCCCCACTCCTCAACCCCCACAAATGATGAAAACTCAAACAGTAACCAGCATAGGGAAGTGGTTAAGGTTTGGGACTAGGAGCAGGAAGATACTCTAGCTTGCCCTCTCTACCTCCTTGGAGTGTTGCCATAGGGGAAAATGAGAGGAGGGAGTTGCTATTTATTTATCAAATTTCTGTACCACACATCACACTTGTATGCCCCTGAGCTATGTATGACACCTTGTGCTCCTGAATGCATGGTGAGTTGTAAATCTACTATATAAATACATTTCACATAATGCCAGAATTCTCCTTCATTTCTCCCAAAAGAAAGTCAAGCTGGCATGCACAGATTGCTGCCTGTGTAGTAATGTCTCCCCAATTAGGCTTCTTGTGTGCACATGGCTTGGGAAAGATTTCAATGCAGCTTCACTTAAGATACATTTTCAAGTGTACCCCACTTCAGCAGGGACCGACTAAGCCTTATGCTGTACATCTATCTCGATTACATATAGTATACTTGCTTGCTTCAGAACCTTTATTCATAGAAGCGAGGAGGCCTAACATCTCCTCGGATTCAAAACCCCAAGAGCTGCCAAGAATTTTACTGAAGACATCCATTCTGTTGAAACCATGACAAGTTGAGTCACTCAATAAATGAGAGGAATCATATCTGTACTGGCAATATTGGCATGCTCCCTTTGAATGGAAGAATCACTCCCTCATTTAGCTCCCAATCTTAAATTTATTCATATGGTACTTCCCAAAGTGAGAATTTATAACACATCCATGTTATAGCTGGCAGTGCTTAATTTTTCAGGACCAAGCTTTTCGAAACAGAACACAGTAGATTATTTAAAATCAGGCTTAATGGCCTTGTTAGAAGAGCCAGCAAATTCCTTTAGGGAAGTGTCAATTAATTAAAACAACGATAACCATTCCCAGAGGAGCAGTAATCTGAGCTTCTGGTTCTAACAATCTCAGAGCACACTAACATGATTGTCTTTGTAGCTTCTTAGTATAAAGTGTTATTCACTGATCCTTGTTAGTTATAAGCTCTTAATCAGTAACTTGGGTACAGCTTCTTAGCCAACTAGGGCATCTGAAGTGTAAAACTGAGTTAGAATAAGATCAATATGGCACATAGATCATTCTTTGCAGTCAAATAAATAATGCTCAGGATCTTATCTTTGCATTATAGGAGACATGTGATCCTGGCCAAAATGCTGCTTTATCTTCTAGTGCAAATAACACTTTTGTTGGGAATTCGAAACACTTTTTACAACCGCCCTCACTCCTCTCTCTGAATAAATTTAAATTCATAAAAATCAAACACAGACACAGACATATACACATGACAAATAATACAAGGAATCGGAACATTTTAAAATCTCATTTGACCAGCATTCTGCTCTGCAGGATGGAGAGTACAAACTGACATTTCCCTAATCAAAATTTCATGCATACAAAAAGTAATTTACGCACCTCTATAAAGTAGTGGCTGATGATAAACCACACGCACATAATTGCCTGGTTGACTTAATGCTAGCCTCTAGTGACAGTATCTCAAAAAAAAATGCAGGACCACCTGCTGTGCTTCTTAATACCTCCTCCATTAGGTAAACTATTTGGAACTTATTTATGAATCCAGAGCTTTCAATCAGTGTCCTCAATGGTTTGGGAGGCGTTCATGCTGTCTGCCCCAGTGGTGGGATCTGATATTCGTCCAGTTGCTTCCCTGGCAGAACAGTAGGGGGGGAAAATGGCTTGCCCGGTTGTTATTGTCTGCTAAAATGGGTTCGGCAGTTGACAAATGTAAAACAGGCAAACACCCCATAAGACACAGTCCACAATGTCTGGTAGATGCCCTCAAATAACCACTGGGGTCGTTTTTGGAAGGTTGGAGATGTTATAAGGAGCTACATAAGGGAAAGAAAGATAGAAAGATTCATTAGATAAGGTATATCCCACTCACTGGAGTTGAAGTTTACTCTGTGTGAAAAGTTACTTTGAATTATTGTTTTTTATTAATGCTTTGCTTTTCTCACCTATAAAGCACAGCAATGTTTTTATGAAACGTTTAACTTTCCATAATGTATGTTTAGCAGATACCAACTTGGCATAATCTGGGGTTGGAATAAACAGTCTGAGCATTCTGTTCCTTCGGTTAAAGTGGACACAACTTTTCCAGAACAATAACAGAAGAACAGAGTTGGAAGGGACCTTGGAGGCCTTCTAGTCCAATCCCCTGCTAAACCAGGTGACCTTACCATTCCAGACAAGTCACTGCCCAGTCTCTTTTTAAATAAAAGAAACCTCTTCTTTTCAATTAAACAAACCCGAGCCATTTGGAAATCAAGGTGGGTGAAAGAAGCAAGCAAGGGACATTGTAGGAAGAATGAAAATACTGAGGATAGAAGCGGGATCTAAGAAGTTAATACTGTTGAGAAAGCAAAATAAAAGAATAACATTTTGTTGGAACTCAACAAATGTACTGGCTTTCTATATTTATTATTGCACTGTGGGCAATAGAAAGAGAAATGTAGGGCCAGATGAAAGCAACTGATACCCTAAACGCAGCCCAATAATGGAAACATAACTCTCACACCATGAGATAGAACAAATATGATATCTGCTGATGCCTTCAAAACAAACTTTTAATGAGAAAGAAAAACTTCTGATCAAAGAGAGAAGCAACCTGGAATTAATAATAATAATAATAATAATAATAATAATAATAATAATAATAATAATTATTATTATTATTATTATTATTATTATTATTATTATTATTATTATTATTATTATTATTATTATTATTATTATTATTATTATTATTATTATTATTATTATTATTATTTTATTTATATACCGCCCTTCTCCCGAAGGACTCAGGGCGGTGAACAGGGCAAATGTATAAAATACAAAAATACAAAAGTTAAAAGGAATTACTGGTAAACATAATGCCCAAGGTAAAAACAATAAATACAAATATTAAGAACAATAAAAAACCCAATAAAATTAAGGAGAAACTTCCTGATAGTGAGGACAATCAACCAGTGAAACAGCTTATCCCCAGAAATCGTGGGTGCTCCATCACTGGAGATTTTTAAGAAAAGACTAGACAATCACCTGTCCGAGATGGTATAGGTTCTCCTGCTTGAGCAGGGGGCTGGACTACAAGACCTCCAAGGTCCCTTCCAGTTCTAATTCTATTCTATTCTATTCTATTCTATTCTATTCTATTCTATTCTATTCTATTCTATTCTATTCTATTCTATTCTATTCTATTCTATTCTATTCTATTCTATTCTACTCTACTCTACTCTATTCTATTCACAATGCAGATTAAAGTTGAACACAGCAGATATGAAGAATTGCAAAAAAAGATTAAAATTTACTTTGGCAGTGAAAAAGTAAAGGGTATGATAGCTACAGGGGGAAAAAATTGTGGTACCCCCTTCCTTTGGTACTCCGAGCATGTGCTTATTTTGCTTAAAGGTCAATCCAGGGCTAAAGAGATGGTTGGCAGAGAGTCACTGCTTTTTAATCTACTTTCCCAATCTAAAAAGATTCACTCTGCATATTTCTATGTCACATACCTTCTGTAGAATAAGAGACATGGCCCTGGAGATGAAATTCAGTGACTGTTAGGTAAACACCAACTCCGGCCAGATAGACAGAAAGAAATGAGAAAGAAACTCAAGATATTATAAATTGACAATGTCAACCTCTTGCAAAGAAAATCTATACAAAATGTTTTATAGATGACACTTACCACCAGCAAGATTAGCAAAAATGTTTTAAAATATGTCAGATAAATGTTGGAAATGTAATTATAAACCAGGTACTTATTATCATGTGTGGTGGACATGTGTAAAAGCAAAGAGATATTGTACAAAAATACATACCCGTCTAGAAAAGATGCTGGGAAAACATGTAGATTTTAAACCTGAACGTTTTTTTTATTGAGTATATTGCCAGAAAAGTTTGATAAACAAAGTGTATATCTGATTTTGCATGTGATAACAGTGGCAAGAATTATATTCGCACAATATTGGAAAAATGAAGAAATACCATCCGAGAAAGAAATAATAAAAAAAAAATACTAGACTGCGGAAATGGACAGACTTACTCTGAGGTTGAAAGAAAAAGAAGAAACAGAATGTTTTCATACTTGGGGCTTATTTTATCAGTGGTTGGAGAAACTTACTAGGGATTAGGAATTTAATTTGTATTAGTAAATGATAAATTCAGACAACACATTTGTTGAATAAGCATGGTTGAACTGTATTTAAAAAAAAATAATAAAAACTTATAAAAAAGAGAAAGAAACTCAAGATTGACATGCCTTTATTTTCTTTAATATAAGAGGGAAGAGAGTATTTCTGCCAGGCTTTCAAGATTCTGTTGTGATACCCTATCATAACAAAGCAGAGCTATGGAAGTTCACCTGGTATCTCTTTCCAGACATGATCAACCTCAAAGGATTGACATCTTCTGTTGCTTGAACTGGAATTTTCAGGACTTTCATCATTCCCTGCTGCTCTTAGTTCACTTCCATTTTCTCTTCTGAGTTTGAACTGTGCCATGCAAGTTTTTCACCTGTTGTTTCACTTGTTCTCTTTACATAAGAACACAATACAGAGTCTGAACGGCAAACAGCCTTAAGTAATTCAGGCTTTCCCATCACTATGTTGTTTTCATCTAAAGCTTATCTTCATTGCCTTTCTCACAAGCACCAGTCACAACAATGTTTTATTTACAATCCTAATTTAATGTTTCTCTCTCTGTGCACTCTTTCAGTTGTATAAAGCCACCTGCTATCTGACAATTTTAAGAGATATCTCTTCTTATTTGCAGGTGATTATATATGTAGAGCAGTTTCTGTATACTTCCAGATAAGAGTTTAATTGTGCTTCTTTATTTTTACCTCAGTTAATTTTATTGCTTTAAGTATCTTCTTTTAAATAAGCCCGAATCATGCATTTCTCAAAACTGCAAAAATTGAGTTGTATCAGGAGCTTTTTCAAGGACACCCAGTCATCCAAAATGATATATTTTGAATACATAATTGTTTTACACAGTGATGTAAAACCTATAACTTGCCACTGTATACGCCCCTCCTTTTCATTTCGCAGTCTTTATTCAATCTGAAAAGAGAAATTGCTTTGAAGGACTCTGAAGACCACTCAGAAGCTGCAGGGGGTCCAGAATGCAGCATCACACACATATAAACACACACACACACACACACACACACACACACACACACACACATTCATGGATCTCGGTGCCATATCCACTAGAACTTTTATCAAACCATTTCAGCTTAACTGTTGCTTGGCAGAAAAATAGAAGTTGGAAGGTCGTGGTTCTTGTAGATTTCAGGCAGAAGAAAATTTGGAGTGATTCCAAGCTGATGATATGGGATCAGTAGGGTAAAAACTAATATGTACAACTCCCTGTCCCTTCCTTTCTTTAGCAGCTGCTGTGTGACATATCTTGTCAATCCACCAGCCCCTGGCCTTTCCATCATCTTCCATTCCTTCCTTCCTTTCCACTCCTCCAGCAGCGTCACTATTATTTCAGTTTGGCATATCCCATTGGCCTCCTCCCACCCACCCCAACGCCTAATGTTCCCAGTACTCTACCTTCCCTTCTCTCACTGGTCATCTACCTCACCACTGTATCTCACCAGCCTGCTGCCCCCCATCCTATAACCCCAGTGCCTTCCTTTGCTCCCTTTCTCTCTTCAGCTGTCCCTTCGGCTGCTATTTGGATCTGTGCACCTGTTCCTTAGTGCAACACTCTCATAGCAAAGAAAAGCTCCCAAAATGACATACTCCACCTGCCCTTGCATCGCCAATCTTCCCAATCCTTTCTCCTCCTCTCTACTTTCTGCTTCTGCTTCTATGTTTGGCTTCGTCTCCTTCTTACCCCCTAATTCTCTACGTGTTTTCCAAGAACACTGCATTTTGATTCCTATGCAGGGGAGGAAAAAAAAACCTCTTTCATTATATGCACAGATCAGAACATCTGAAATAGATGTTTCCTGTTCAGGCACAAACAACTAAATATTAGCTGAATAGTTCATGACCAGAACATTTTGCTCATCCCTTAACAACAACAACAGAACATCATCTTAGCACATTAAAGAGGTATTATGGCAGTAACAGCATAGGGCGATGTTACAGTTAGACAGGAGACTATAGTGATAATACAGAGTAATTGGCTAAGACTGCCATCCTTGTTTGGTTCACACTTGTGCAGTTTCCAAGGTGCACGACAGGGGGTGAACTAGTTCCACACCGGAAAGAAACACGAGTGGCTTTCCTGCAGCGTCATCAGGGGCACTCTCCCTCCATTGAAGCTGCCACAAAACCAGGTGTCGCAACTGAAAAGGTTCAGCATCACCAGGATTCTAACCATCTGCATGAGCCCCAGCTTGTCTTCCCACCCAAGTCTATTCGCACAGAGCTTGCTTTTGAACTGCTAGGTGGGCAGACATTGAGGCAAATGATGGGAGCCTACCCGACCTTGCAGTGCTAGGACGTGAACCACTGGAGCGAAGACCAGTGTCATTGGGGGACTGGAGGCTAAAACATATAGGGAACGGTTGCTGGAATTGGGTATGTGTAGTTTATTGAAGAGAAGGGTGAGGGGTGACATGATAGAAGTGTTCCAATATCTCAGGGGCTGCCACAAAGAAGAGGGAGTCAAGCTATTCTCCAAAGCACCTGAAAGCAGGACGAGAAGCAACGGATGGAAACTAGTCAAGGAGAGAAGCAACCTAGAACTAAGGAGAAACTTCCTGACAGTTAGAACAACTAACCAGTGGAACAACCTGCCTCCAGAAGTGGTGAATGCTCCAACACTGGAAGTTTTTAAGAAAAGACTGGACAGCCATTTGCCTGAAATGGTATAGGGTTTCCTGCCTGGGGGTTGGACTAGATGACCTCCAAGGTCCCTTCCAACTTCTTCTTCTTCTTCTTCTTCTTCTTCTTCTTCTTCTTCTTCTTCTTCTTCTTCTTCTTCTTCTTCTTCTTCTTCTTCTTCTTCTTCTTATTGTTATTGTTATTATTATTATTATTATTATTATTATTATTATTATTATTATTATTATTATTATTATTATTATTATGCCGCTGAGCCACCACGCCTCACATTAAAGAGTCATATTAAAGGGGATATAAATATACACTTTCCTACCAGATTTTGGTGGTGTGGAAAATTTTGAAGAGGGGCCTTTCTCGAAATAAGGCAAATATACATGTCCTAGGATAATGTTGTAGGATCCAGTTGGTCTTCTGAGGTTTTGGTCATCTTGATTTTTGTACTCCAGATCTAATAGCCATCAGCCGGTTCTTATTTTTCCACCAACTTGACTTCCTGCAGATGTCATTGTGGACCACAGCAATTAAGGAGAATTCTTTTTTTTTCTCTTTCAGAATTTGGCTTTTACATAAAAAAAATTAAAATATTAGCAAATGGTAAAACAGCTCAAGATAGTTTGTCACCACCTAGGGGGTGAAATTCAACCTTAGTTTATAAGACTTACTTTATCATTAACCAAGGTTCCCTAACCAGAAGTCCTGCAGGTGTGTTGGGAATGCCTGTCAGCAGTGTCATTTTGGACTAATGCATCTATAAGGCTTAGATACATTATTGCCTGCTTTCTTGTAACTTCCAGAATGGATTTCAAAGTTCCCTAAAATTAACCCCCGTAATGTAATTGCACTTAATGACACCAATGTAGCATGGCAGAATATTCCACACCCTTAGTAAGATGTATATGTGTGGAGATGTGTGTTTGTATTTGTGCTGGCAGAGTTGCTGCCACATGCTGATTTGAAAAGAAGGTTTCCATTCAAATGGTTCCCTATGGCTATGTACTACCTACAGACTGAGAAGCTTCTTTCATTCTTCTAAAGCTTTTTGTTGCTTTTGCTCCACTACAAGCAACAACAGTGGCAAAAGCAGAATTCCAGCATCGACATCGCAGGTGCTCTTTTGTATCCACTCCACATAACATTTTTCTGTTCCCCCCCCTTCCCTCAAATAGGAACAAGCCACTTTTGATGTAATATCTATCTGTATTAGAAATTACTGTTCTCAAATGTGAATACTTTGCCAGTGTAGTCTCCTTAAATAATCTAAACTCTTCCACATAGTTACGTTGCCTTTTAAAATGAAAATTCACTCATACATCCAGGAGAAAATCCGTTTATGATTTTCAGATACAAAGAATTTTTTTTCCTTATACAGAAGTGCATTCTATTCTAGAAATTCTTTTATACAAGAAGTGACATGTCATTTTTATTAGTATATGCTGTGGAATATTATCTTTGCAATTGAATGTTATAACATTTGGGATAGGCAAAGGGAGTGAATGTTGATTGTTTTGTCCTAGAAAGACATTAGATATGCCTTCTATTTTAAAATGTTATTTATTTATGTGTTTTTGAGTTAGTGTCGATTCCTGGTGACTGCGTGGACTAGTCTGTGCAATTTTCTTGGCAAGATTTTAGAAGTAGATTTTAAGAGAGAATTGACTGGTCCAATTGTGAGTAGAACTCACAATCTCTCAGTTTCCAGCATGGTGCCTTAACTATTACCTTAAGCTGGTTCTCATTCCTTCTGTAAAGGATCACTCTTTCTTTTCTTTTCATCTCTACTTTTCTACACTTTTTATCCTCTCATTTCCTTAGTCCCTTCCACATTTTTTTCTCTTATCCATCAACCTGTCAAGTTCCTCTTTCTCACAGCCAAAGTCAGCCTGATAAGATTGTCCAGGGTTTTTTCCCCTCAACATTTAATGAAAGGGAGCCTTGAAAGGCCTTTGATTAGCTGCAAAAAAGCAGCTGGGAGCAGTGGTGTGTATGTGTGTGCCTGTGAGGTTGCCTGAAGAGCTTCTTCAATGTTCTCTACTCAATTGGCTGGTTTGGAAAGTGCCACTGAACACAAAAATGGCTTAACAGATATACTGTAGCCTTCAAGAGCCTTGGCACTATGCTGGTGAAGCTGGATTTTCTGTACCAGGCTGCCCTAAGGTTTTGGTCATAAGCTGCTTCTGGGGATGAAGTATCCCCGTACAACTGTCTTTTCACTTTAGCTTGTTTCAATTGCACAAAAAAGCATGGACTGATGTGATAGTTGAATAAGTTCAGGGTCTTCTTCTTTTTTAAATGTAGAAGCATTTCAAAATAAAACCATCCAACCCTACCCAAAACATCTCAATCAATCAGAATAGAATTGGAAGGGACCTTGGAGGTCTTCTAGTCCAACCCTTTGCTGAAGCAGTAGACCCTATACCAGTGGTGTCAAACTGCCGGCCTGCGGGCCAGATGCGTCATGGCAAAAGCACGCCCAGCCCATGGCTGGCAATGGAAAAAAAGTCACGATACATCATGACATGTAACGTGACGCTGCGAGTTTGACACCCCTTCCCTATACCATTACATTACAGTTCACAATCAGTTCCCTTCTTCTCCCAGGCTACTATGGTATTTTTTTTTTAAAAAAAATAAAGAATAGTTCTCATAAATGACTGCAGGGAAAGAAGAACGCATCCTAGAAATGAAGCACATTTCATCTACCTCCAGCTGAGCAAATGTTACATAAATTCCAAGGCCAAAAAGAAGGAAGAGGAGGTGAAGGTCTGGCTCAACAACTACCACATGAAGGTAGAGAAAAGAGAGTCCTTCCATTCAGATAACCTTCCTACCCCCCACCTTCCCCCATATACTACCAAACCACATGGTCAAAGAGGAAATATGTCAAGTTTCTAAGCACGGTTTTGTTGCTGTAACAATTATTGCTTCTCAGCTTACCAACAAACTTGGATTGGAAAGCAAACTTCAAAGATTAAGAAAGCAGACTGTGAGAACTAAGGTCAGTTCACCAGGTGTTTGGCCAGACCCAGAGACACTTTCTCATAACAATATTTTCTCATCTAATTGGGCAATGTGATCTGATCAAGAGGAAGGAAGGCGAATTCTATGCTTTTATTATATGGGCTTGGGTGGGGTTTTGCCAGAGCTGTTTTTGCTTTTGTACGTGCCGAAATGATGTACTCAATAAATGTCTCAAAAGTGCTTGCTTGGTTGGGTTCATCAGTCGGAACCTTGACAAAATATTCATTAGTCACAGAATGAGCATCTGAAACAGTTTGGGATTTTTTCCAGCAAAGAAGAAATTGTTAAACCATATGCCCATTCTGCCCAGAGGATTTATATAAACTCTTGATTATTTTCTTAACATTCTGACATGACCTAAAGCTTATAATTTTTGTTTTCAATTCCTTTTGATAGAGAATAGGGGTGAAAGGTCTTCAGAAAGCACCTATAGTTTCCAGCTCTTTGGAAAGTACCAAACCTCAAGAGGAAATAGCTATCTTAACCACAAAAGTAAATAGAATAACAGGAAAATACCTGCAGTTCCAAGCACCTACTACAGTTTAGCCACAAGGACAAGCACAATACGCAACCGAGCATGCTTAACAGGCTAATAAGTATTATCTGACACACTTTGCATATATTATCTACTAATTATAATGTACACGTGATGTATGATTTAGTATGTTTGGGGAGGGTCTCGGGAACCATGTAGAAGGCACTCAGAAAAAGTGTAACCTCATAGTACCTCAGCCAATGGGGAACGAGGAGGGATGTGGTAGCTGGTACAGAGGTGTATAAAACGGAATATTTTGAGTAGGAACTTTGGAGAGAATCAAGCTATGATAGCTTCTCCCCATTTGTTGCAATAAATGAAACAAACATCTTCACTGTCTTGGCTGGTTATTGGTCAGGTGAACTACTGGTTGCGAAGGAAAACAGCCAGAAGCACATAATGCTTTCTTTTCTTTTTCTTTTATGAAAAAAAGCTTTAAAAAAAAGCTCAGTATACCTGGACCCATAAGGAAATGAAAGGCAGTTCATTGTTCACTGTAAAATGAATGGAACTTTCCCAATGCAGCAAGTTGGGTCCCTCTTGCTGTGTTTCACGTGTTGTTTTATTCTTCCCCGTGTGGAGGACAGGATAGTTTCTGTAAATAAAAACAGATGTATAATAGCCAAAGGGCTCTCTCTGCAGCACAGAACACAGAAAATGCAAGAGTTGTCTTCCGTCTGCATGATCTAACATGGTTTGCGGAAAGAAAGAAAAAAAATCAATAAGTATCATGAAAAATTCTCAGAGGGGAAGTCTGCATATTCGTATCTTGGAAGCCCTGAAAACAACAATGTGGATTATTAATAGACGGTCTGCAATAACTGTATATTTGCAACCCTAGACCTATACCATTATTGCAAACAATGTACTCATATTAATTGTACCCCAGCTTTTTCCTAGGATATATTTTCATTCCATCCTAGCGCACACTGGCATACCAGCTGTTTTCATTAAGTGGTAGGAAAAGAAAATAATTGGCCACATTAACTGCAAAGATCATGCCTCTCTTTTCACAATATAAAGGCTTGGGTTTTGTTTGTTTGTTTAAAAAAAAGGAAAGGAAGGGTGACAGAAACAGTTGCCTAATCCCAGATTGCATATTGTCTGGATTCTGGTTTCAATTAAACACACTCAGAGTGGCTATGGAAATTAACAATTTACTCAAGGTCAAGAGATAATAGCAGACAAGGAATGCCAACAAAAACAGAATCTCTGAAAGCAGCTTGCCTGAATGATTTTATTTTTAACAGGAACACACAGAAGAATAGTCTAAATCCAGTCCAGAGTCCCAAAATCCAGATTAGGTTTAGTCCAGAATTCAGAAGTTCATGAGCAGAACGCACATCACCCTTGAGATCAGACAGTTGATGCCAACAAGGGTCAGGACTGTCTCTTAAAGCAGGCCAGAGCCAACAGCCTTTAATTAAGGAATTTACTTTTTTCCTTGGCAAGAAGCCTCATAGAATGCCTTGGCTTTGCTCTTCACCCACTTTGCCAGGTGTTGTTGTGATTCCTTGCCACCCAGTGGATCTGACAGCTATGTCTGAGGACTCAGATGAGGAGGAGGGGCCTAGAGTGACATTAGAGTCAGAGGAAGGCTCTAAGGAGCTCCAAGACTTACAGTCGGACAAGGAGCCTGGCCCCTCTACTCGTGCTCAGGCTGAGGCACAGCTGTGCTGGGACCCTGAGTTGCACAGTGATGAAGAACAGTTGGGACAAATCCAGGATGCACAAAAGTGCAGGCAAGAGAAGCATATAGGACAGAGGAATGCAATGGAGTGGCTCCAAAGGCAAAGGAGAAGGCATTAGGAAGCCATGCCTTGGCTGAATTATAAAAGGGAAGGTGTGGGAGGTGCTGGTTCCCGAAGGCAACCATTTGTGTTGAGAATCAAGTTTCTGTGGACTGTGTATGTTTGCCTTGGACATTGACTCAGGTCTGTGAGAATAAAAGGGGTTGGTTTTTTCTTGCGGTTCCTGCCTGTTTCTTGGAAGAGGGGTTTCTCCTTGTGAGCATAACAAGGACTTAGTAGGCTGGGACAGAACAGGTGTGGTGCCTGGGAGGCAAAAGGTGTGGTGTTCTAGTTGTGATGATGCTGGCCTCCCACTTGGAAGGTTGAAAGTTCCATCCTAGATAGCAGCAGATGTTGCTCTCCTAGGGTGCAAAATAAAAATATATACTGAGAACTCTGCATGGCATCAGGGAGGGCATCTGGTCAGTAAATGCTCAGCTCCATCCAGTCACCCCAACTCTACCCTGAATTAAGAGATTATAGGGTCATAAAAAGAGAGCTTTTTGGAGGGGCTGGGAGGCCTCAAATGATCATCATGTGACTGTTTCAGCTGCTTAGATGGTGCCTATGTTTGATCAACCTCAGGTGATTCTTGGCTTTAGGTCTCCCGAGGCTTACAATCCATGTATTTTTCTGGAGCCTCTTTCTCAGCGTCTGAGTTGTCTTTGACCTGACCATTTCACATATAAAGGGATTATTTTTCAAAGAAATGTTTGAAGATCAGAACAGTAGATATTTGAAATATCTAGTTGATATATCTACTACTAGATGTTTCTAGTAGTAGAAATACTACAAGAGTATTTCTTGCTCCTTCATTAAGTGATTGCTTTTATTGGTCTTCTAATGGACATGAGAACAACCTTATCCCTTGCTGGAAATGTTGGTTAAGGGAAGTATCAATTGGACAAAACTGCAACATGAGTTTCAGAAGAAAACTTGTCAATAGCAGTTGAAAAACTTACTCTAGCTGACAGTCACCATTTTAAATTCCCCAGATTACCCTATTATGGCAGGATTAAATTTCTCCACCTAGAAAGTAAAAATAAACAAAAAAAAAATGGGCATTTCTTTTTTTTATAGATTGCTCTTTCTCTCCTTTAATATTTTTTCTTGGGATGGGATAGTCAGATATCAGCTATTACTTGGAAAGAGGGCTGAAGAAACTTCCTTGAAAAGTGTAAAAATTGTCAACATTCTCATTATTTCATGGAGAAGAGGGCACAAAACTGGGACAGGGTTCATCCTCAAATGCTGGGATAAGATTGGATAACTGCACATTAGATGACTGAGCACTACATTTTGTTGGTTTTAATGTGTTTATTTTTATAGTTTTAATATGGTTTTATATGCCAGTTTAACTTTTGGTTAACCCACAGCTGGTTAGAAGATAGGCAACTATATAGATGTTTTAAAAAAATATATCTAGTCCTGTGATAATGATTTCAAGATCCTTGCAGTTATGGGGGCAATTTTCACATAAGAAGAAATGAAGCTTTCTCATATCGGGTTGTGTTAAAGTGAATGCAGTGGCAATTTGTTAAGATCCATTAGAAGTGTCACCTGGTTGCCTGAAGCATCTTGTTGTTACTACTTAGGGAAGACATGTAAGATTTAGCTGTGTTTCATGCTACAGTTAGCACTTTTAGCTATTTTCCAAAGAATCATCCTACTTTCATTATAAGCCATTCTCCATTCTCTACTATGACACAGATCAAACTGAGCCTAACCCAGAATAGTCATCAGTGAGAAAGAGAGGGCCTTCTTCACAACATATTTTCAAATCATCCTGAATGGTTGTTTTAGCTGTATTGATTCCAAATGCTTCTCTATATAAAACACACGTTCTCCCGCTAAATAGAGATTGAACGAGTATTCAGTAGGTAGCCCTGACTTATGATCACAGTTGAGACCACAGTTTTGGGACCCAGCAAACAAGGCAGTGGTTAAGTAAATCGTACCTGCTTTTCTAACATTTTTTTGCTATAGTTAAATGAATTACTGTAGCTGTGAAATGAATCACAGGTCATTAAATGAATCCAGCTTCCTCCATTGATTTTGCTTGTTGGAAGCCAGCTGGGAAGATTGGAAATGGCAGTCACATGACCCTGGAATGCAACAAACATTGTGAATACATGCTAACTGACAAGCACCCAAATTTTGATCATGTGGTTGTAGGGATGCTGTGATGGTCGTAAGTTGAGGACCAGCTATTTTTTCAGTGTAGTAACAACTAATCAAGGACTAGCTGGTAAATGATAAGCTGACTAGGAATGGTAATAATTCCCTGCCCCTTTGATAAATTGATGCTGGACATTATTGAATAAGAAATGTTTATCATATTTGAATTGATAAATCAACTATGATAAACATATGATTCCTTTGGCTTCCGGATAAAAAAAACCCCAATATGAATTGGTGTGACGAATATCTGTTAGTCTATGGTTTTGTTTCATTCTTATAGTCAGTATTCATGTTCCATTCAAAGACAAGGTATAGTTTCTGATGTCAGAAGATTTTTTTAATGTGAGAAATTATGCATGTTAAACTTTGCTTATGAACTCCTTATAGTATGGGTATATTTTAAACAGGCCCATAATATACAGACTCCATTAGGCACAAAAAAACACAGTGTCAAGGGCCTAGAAAATGTTTTAAGTTTTTTTTTAAAAAACAAAATCCTGAAAATATGAAAAGTAGCAATAACATCAACATTTGTATAGCCTAGAATCAAATACACATAACATATTATTGCTATTTTTATTATGCATATACCTACTGTGACTTATTCTTTGCAATATATTGAATAATAGATGCCCAGGGGATACTGTTATAAACTCAAAGCATGTGGGTGATAATCACAACTAGGACGTACAAAGATAAATGTGGCTAGGGCTTATAAAGCCTGATTTTTACCACATTTTGAAGGTGAATAAGGATCTAATCTAATAAATTAATTTTTCATTGCAATTCTGTTAGTATAGGGAGAGTAATATAAACTTTATGAACTTATTTATATACCGTAGTCAAATATTAGGTAAGTTGATAAGTTGCATGCAAGTTCATTTCTAATTGCTTAACTGCATAGACAATTTTGTTGTATTTTTCATGGAGAGATTTATTCTCTGCTCTGGAAATATTACAATAATTTGCAGGAAAAATTTAGCTGACTAACATGCTAAAATGCACCACTGATAAAGTGTTATAAGTGCAGTACCTACATGTGATGTTACCAAATTGTCAAACTGCTAAGATGGAGAAAAGGTAGCATATACAATTAATACTGGAATGATGAAAATGTAGATTTTCCTTTTTTAATTAATTCAAATGGGAGATCTCCAATTATATTCTTGCACTGTGTCCAAGCCCAGATTCATAGAAATACCCGTCTTCCCATTTTTGCCTTGCCTCATGTGAATCTTTATAGCATTTCTGATATGAATGAAATCTAGTGATGATGATCATGATTTTGCCAGCCATTTTTTTCCTTCCCCCAACATCAACGTTGTATCTCTGAATATATTCTTTTTCAAAAACCATTCTTTCAAGATCACAAGGGATGGAACATTTTCCTATTCTGCTATCGTCACCACTAGAGAGAAAATTCTTCCTGAATTTCACCCTCCACTGGAGAAATCAGCCAGATTTATTTATTTTATTCACTTGCAAGCACCTTCAGTTGCCACTATATTGTACAGGCAATATACAAAGATGACAACAGCAAAAGCTAGCAAAACTTTGTTTTTTTTAAAGAACTCGTGTTGCAGACCTAGCACAACAATTGCACATTTAGTGTGCAGGAGTCAGTGCCAGTCAGATCAATATCCAAAGCAGGATTGTAATGGCAATTGGGAGAAAAGAGGAAAAACTACAGAGTAGACATCTCTTACCCCCAACCCTCACCTTTACAATTCAAGAAAATAGGGAGGGTTCTGTCTGTGACCTTTGCCATGCCCCATTCCTTGTGCAGGCTCAGTTGCCTCTTATCTAATTGTTGTTCCATCAACAGTTAAACATGTAAAACCAATCACTTACTGCATTAGTGTTTTGTTTTTAATCCAGTAGAAAACTATTATTAGAAGATCTCATGTATATCAGACATATAGTATAACTTTTTATCCAACTTTATAGAGGATAAGATTTTTCAGAAATATTATCCATTAATGGGAAGCACCTGTGCAACTGACCGAGCATACAGATCACCTAATAGTTTTCTTTTTCCTATTGTGGCTGAAGGGTTCTGTAACTGGAATAAAAAGAAATTGTTTAGCCTAATTATTGTTATCTCGCTTCTGTAATCACCATTTGCGTCAGGGACAAATTTCATGCAATGTGGGAAACATGTACATGGATGGGATGTACTGAAGGAGGGAATAAGGGAGCGTACAGGAATGATTGATGTCTTTCTTATGATGTAATGGCTCTGTTGTCTGATTTTCACTGGCTAACCAAGTTTATAAACCAATGCTACTAACTTTCTAAGGTGTGGCATTTCTGGATGTAACTCTGCCAGTGTTCCAGATTGTTTGCTACCCAGCTGTTTTATTTGATCAATTAAAGCACTGATTCCTCAAGAAGTCTCTGTTTGAGTTACCTGGTTAGACTTTTAATGGTATCTCAAATTTAAGTAAGGACCAGTGATCTTACATGACTAAATATGATTTTTAGACTTTCTTAATACAGATAGTCCTTAACTTGCCACAGTTCATTTAGTGGACTGTTCAGAATTACAATGGCACTGAAAAAATTTCACCACAACAACAATTCTATGAGACAGTGACTGGTTCAAAGTCACCCAGCCACTTTGAGGCCTTCTGGTTTCTAGGCCAGCACCTTCACCACTACACCAAACTGGCTCTCTTTGCAAACATTTCTAATCCATATCTGTGCACTTGTATTATCTCTTGGGGAAAAAATGATGTAAATCTGTCCTCTTTTATTCATTTTTTTTTTGCTTCTGCAGCCCATATTGAATGCTTTAAAGCAGGGGTGTCAAACTGGCGGCCTGCGGTCCAGATGCGTCACAAGCAAGCCACGCCCACCCCAGCTCCACAAAGGCAAAAAAGTCACAATACACCACGATATGTCATGTGATGTGATCGAGTTTGACACCTGTGCTCTAAATTCAGTGTTCTCTAGCACTGATGATGTCACCTAGTCAGGTAATGAAATGCCTGCAAACAAACAACTAAGCTCAGAGAGCACCAAGGTCTTCGTGTTTCCATATCACAGAGTGGGTCATTTTATAGCTAATGTTAGTTTGTGGACTAGCACTGGATATATCATGACTATAGGATACCTAATACTATAATCTTTTTATTTGGGGGTGGGTGTTTTTTTTTCATAATTCCATGCCTATCTCATTCACATTTACTCTGTCATTGTAAATTGCCAAGTTGGTAAAAATGTTATGTCACCAAACTTAATAAAAACTGGAAGATTTAAACATCGATTGCCTCTATGATGGACAGACATACTAGAATAAATGACACACAACTGGAAAAATAATTTAACTCCCCTTAAACCACACAAAGCACATGCTTTTTCTTGAGGAGAAAAAGCATGTGCAAAGCAATATACAACTTTCTTTGATATTTTGATTCATACAGTGTATTACTTACTAAGAAGAGTAAATGGTGTATTGTGTATAATTGAAAAAAGTCCATAATTAGCTTTACCTGACCCCTATTTTAGTTTTCAATTTGAGAGTGACAAATAGAGACATGAGTAATCTTTATATGAGTTCATTAGTAAGAACAGCAATTAACTGGCACACAAGAATCCCTTTCCTCATTTGGGCTCCTACTGAAATTGATAGAGTTTATCTGGATTGCAAAAATTTTAATTCATAAACAGGGAGGCATTAGGCTGCCCACTGTGATATAAGTAAACTTCTTCAATCCACCTTGCTCTCCAGCTGAACAGAGACTGTAAGAATCTTAAAGGAGGGCAATTGGCTATTCCACTTTCCCCCTGTCCTACTTGGCATCTTTATATATTTGCTTCTTTATTTTTCTTTGAGTACATTCATATCTTACCTTTCCTGCCAATGCTTAAGGTGTCACACATAGGACCTTGCTGTAATTTTATTCTTTTAAGAACCCTGTGAGATAATTTGGATTGAGAAAGAATAACCCAATGCAATCCTGCCTAAATGGGAATTTGAGCCTTTAACGTCTCCTCTTTGTTTCCTGTACACTTAGGCTTCCAGGCGCCAAAAATTTGCAATTTGAGCCTGATCCATTATAATTTCTAATTAAATTATTGGGTCATTGGCCAGGGAAATGTAGCCATGCTGTCTCCACTCCTGCCCCCTTTGATATAAACTGTCTCTGCCTAAAGTTTTGCCTCGGCTTTTCGTCTCTGTTATTCGACCCATATTTTCAACTTTGGATTTAATAATGCACCTAACTTTAATATGGAATTTCAGTTGAAAAGTTCAAATTCTCTTTACAAGGAGGCCAGAATGCTACTGAGTTTGCTGTTTTATTCAGTATTCTCCTCAAAAATTTACAGTAGAGGAATGACAATCAGATAAGCCTTCTGTTCAGATCAATGCTGGATCACAGAAAGTTTGAAGAATAGACAGAAAAGAGAACAAAGTTTTTATCCATTTCCCTGTACAAACCTCTTGTCATTCAGGATCTAACACCATGTCTGCAAAATGTCTACAGAACTCTAGCAGAATTCAAAATTATTAAGGTATCTCAGGAACATTGTAAATAAATATAGTTGCAGTTAAGGGTGGAGAAATCTTACACTCTTTTCCTCTTTTTCCAAGCTTAAGTTCATACTTCTAAATTTACAGATCACTTTACAATTTTTTTAAAAAAACTGCACGAAAAATCAGTGTTTTCTACTAAAATACTTTCTATACATTTGTTCATATATAATTTGTTCATTTTGCAAGGTGGCTTTATTGATAGTACATCCATTTGTGATAATAGTGTTTTATACAAGACCTCATGGTAAATCAGCAAGCAGACCTGGTGTGAATTTCTGAGACCTGATTGGACATTGTCCAAATGCCTAGACCAGGGGTCTGCAACCTTGACAACTTTAAGACTTGTGCACTTCAGCTCCCAGAAATCCTCAACCAGAATAGCTTCAAGTCCACAAATCTTAAAAGTTGTCAAGATTGCAGACCCCTGGCCTAGGCCCAGGAAGACTCGTGAACAGGAACTCATTGAGGATGATTATGCATCATCAAGTTGCTGTCAACTCTTAGGAATCTTATAAATAGATTTTCTTTGGGACACTCTGTCCCCAGCCTGGGCCTTCAGACTCCCCAATAGTGCACTCACCACGGATGTAACTGAATCCATCCATCTTGCTCCTGCTCATCCTCTTTTTCTCTTTCCTTCTACCTTTCCCAGAATTATAAATTTCTCAAAAGAGCTAGGTCTCCACATAAAGTGTCCAAGGTACAATAATTTGAAACTGGTTATTTGTTGTTTCGAGTGAAAATGCTATGATTGATTTGTTCTCTGACCTGTTTGTTTGTTTTCTTCTCTATCCATGATATTCTTAGGAGTCTTTTCCAACATCAAAGTTGAAAAGTATCAATATCTTTCTATCCAACTTTTGTTCCTGTGGAGTATCACAGGGAAAATCATGGCCTGTGTGATCTTTGTAGCTGTTGACACATCACAACATCTGAGTACCTTCCCCCCCCCAGCTTTTGTTGCTCCTTTACCAAGTGCTCTTCTGCAGTGCATTTCTTGAGTGCTGTCAGTTCTAAAAGGTAGGAGCTATTGTTACCAACATTTTCATTGTGAATTCTAAGGCAGGTTATTGTATCTGTTGTCACTATTTTGGTCTACTTTATATTAATCTTAACCTCATTTTTAATTGTGCTCCCTGACTTTCATTAGTACAGCTATAGATAATGTGCATTTTCAGCTTTGGGAGGGATAGTAAGGGCTATAGGCCACATGATCAGGAAATTTTAATGTGTTTGAGCAACATGGTGGAACTAAGGTAACATACGACATACGACTGACAATCTTTGCTGGCATGGGCTGTTTCCAGAGGAGGCAGAGGAGGAGAGGACCTGGAGCTTATGGAGCAAAGGAACTGGATAAGGCTGTCGGCAGGCCCAGAGGAAGAGAGAGAGGCTTTTGGAGGAGTTGGTGGCGGCGGCAGCATGCTCCAGGGGCGAAAAGAAGCAAGGCCTCTTTAAGGAAAAGGTGGAAGAGTCAGGATCAGAAAAAGGAAAGAAGGTGAGGTTGTCAGAATACAAGCAAATTTGAGGGCTAATCCACATGGAGCCCCATTTCCATCTGTCCTGTGTGCCATCGTTCACTCCCTAGAGACTAAAATGGACAATGTGAAATTTGAGCGGGCCACGAACAAGAAGTATATATCGGAGGTGGTAACCCTTTGAGAGCTGTATGCAACAAAATTTCATTTTGATGTATGCCGATTGGTGTACATTCAAAGTGACAATAAAGTCATCATCATCATCATCATCATCATCATTATCATTATCAGGATAGTGGAGATTATTTATATATTTTTTCTATCAATTTTAAAAGTATGCTCACCTTTTTCCAATCTAGCTTCCTTCACTATACAGGTTTAGATATTTGTATATAGTATACAGGTATTCAGCATACAGGTTGAATAAATAAGGGGAGAGTATATAGCCTCGTCTTACTCCTTTGACATCCTAAAGCAATTCTCTTTCACCATGAACCCTGTGGTGGTTTGCTGACCTCTGCATAGGTTTTGCATGAAGATAATGAGATGATATTGTGCGATTCCTATTCTCCTAAGCACATTCATAGCTTGATATGAGTGACACAATCAAATGTCGTTCTATAATCAATGAAGCATATTGACTTTTGAGGGGCAGGTATTCTCTGTCTTTCAAAGTTAGCCAGCATACATGATCAAGAATGTTTCTTGGTCCTTGACCTTTCCTAAAACTTGCTTGAACATTTGGCATTCTGTTAAGGTTCTAATCTGCATTGGATGATTTTAAACATTATTTTGCTGGCATGTGAACTTAAAGATATTGTATCATACTGTGCACACTCTATTAAGATTCCTTTGCTTGATGGTGCTGTGTAGTATGACTTCTTCCAATCTGTTGGCCATTACAGCATTATCCAGATTTGCTGGCATAGTTTGATGCGAATATTTACAGATTATTCTTCTGGTGCTTCACATATTTCTGTAAATATCCCATCAATTTATGTAGCCTTCCAACTTAGTAAAAACTACAGTGCTAATTTAACTTCATCTTCTAGTACTAAAAATTCTTGCATGTAGGGGGTATTCAAGGTATCTTGAATATCACCTGTATCAAATTCCAGTATAATATAATACAGTGTAAAGTATAATAGAGTATAAATTCAACTGGGTTTGATTGTTAGCCCAGCCTATCTAACAGGATGGTGGGGAAATAGTGGGAGGAAAGAGTATTATGTATTTTTTTTTTATTGAAAAGTTTTAACATACAATTTTTCCCTTTAAAAAAAATCCCCCCTCCCCCTCCCTTCTCCCTCCCCCCCTACCTCTCCCCCCTCCCCCCCTCCCCCCCCCGACTTCCCAGAGCTAAATACAAGGTATATAAACAACCATATACTAACAACCATAAACTCTAAAATCCAACACTCTCTAGCTTATATAGGATAAAACAAACCTTAGTAATATTAAATATATATAGAAACAAAAATAGAAAAAGAAGAAAAGAAAGAAGACTTATTCAAATGCTACATGAAACTTCTTAACCCTATACTTGTTCTGGATAAACTCAATCCATTTTCTCCATTCCATAATATAGCGTTCTTGCGAGTGATCTTTTAAATAGGCCGAAATCTTCGCCATCTCAGCCAGGTCGGAAACCTTTAAAGTCCACTCTTCTATAGTCGGCAGTTCCTCTTTCTTCCAGTACTGACCTATCAAGAGTCTTGCTGCCATAATTAAATTCAACATCAACTTAGTGTCCACAACTGTAGCATCTATAATTATTCCCAACAAAAAAAGTTGCGGACAAAACTTTATCCTCTGTTTAAAAATCTTCTGCATGTTCCACCAAACTTTTATCCAAAAGGCCTTAACCTTTTTACAAGTCCACCATATATGAAAATATGTTGCGTCTTCATCACCGCACCTCCAACATTTAGGCTGATAATTCGGATACATACTTGCAAGCTTTTTAGGATCTAAATGCCATCTATAAAACATTTTTTAAAAATTCTCTCTTAGATTTTGAGCTTGTGTAAATTTTACATTCCTCACCCAGATCTTTTCCCACGTGTCCATTGTGATAACTTCCTGGATATTTTGGGCCCATTTTATCATACAATCCTTAACAAGTTCTGTTTCTGAATCAATCTCTATCAACGCAAGATATATCCGTTTAATATGTGCTGGTCCCTGATTTCTGATTTGCTTTATCAAATTTTCATCAGTCATTGTAAAACCATTTTTCTGGTCTTCTTTCCACCTGGCCCGTAACTGAGTATATTGAAACCAATTTTGAACAACCTTCTCTTCTCGCAAGAGGCTATATGATTTCAAACACCAAACATTTCTTTCCAAGCTTAGGATCTCCTTATACGTAGTCACATCATGTTTGAAACCAGCATGTATATTTTCTATTGCGTGTTTTGGAATTGCCCACAGTGGTATCTTGTAATCTAACTTATGTCTATACTTCTTCCAAACTCTCAACAATGCCTGTCTTAAAATATGCACTCTAAACACATTGTCTACCTTCTTGTCATACAACAGATATGCATGCCAGCCAAACAACAAATCGTGGCCCTCAAGATTTAATAATCTCTCTTGTGTCAAATTAATCCAATCACTTATTCCTGCTAATGCAGCAGCTTCATAATATAGTTTAAAATTAGGCATTTTAAGGCCACCTCTCTCACGAGTATCCTGCATAATCTTAAGTTTAACTCGTGGCCTTTTCCCTGCCCAGACAAATTTATTGATACCTCGCTGCCATTCCTCCAAATTAGAATCTTTCTTAAGAATCGGTATCATTTGAAATAAAAATAAAAATTTAGGCAGGACATTCATTTTCACTGCTGCAATCCGTCCCAACAAAGACAATTGCAATTTTTCCCAACTTTCCAATTCTTTTTGAATTTTCCCCCATAATTTTTCATAATTATTTTTATATAACTTTGTATTAGAGGGCGACAAAAGCACCCCCCAAATATTTAACCCTTTTAACAATCTCAAATCCAGTTAATCCTTCTAAGAGAGCCTTTTGCGAAACTGTCATGTTTTTGGCCAAAATTTTGGTTTTCTGTATATTAACTTTAAATCCAGAAACCTTCCCATATTGTGTTATTATCTCCATCAGGTCCACAACAGAGTTCTCTGGCTGGGTCACTGTAACAACCAGATCATCTGCAAATGCTCTCAATCTATAATCCTGATCTCTAATTTGTATCCCCTTAATTTTTTCCGAATTCCGTATTTTAACCAATAATATCTCTAATGTTAACACAAATAACAAGGGCGATAACGGACACCCTTGCCTTGTGCCCTTCTCAATATTACATGCTTCTGTCAGACTATTATTAACTATAATTCGGGCAGTTTGTTTTTGATATAATGCCCTAATCGGTTGTAAAAAATTTTCCCCAAAATCCATTTTATCTAAAACTTTCATCAAAAATTGCCAATTCAATTGATCAAAGGCTTTTTCAGCATCTAGAAAAATTAGCACCGCAGGGATCTGGTTGTTCCTTTCCAAAAACTCTAACACATCAACTATATGCCTCACATTATTTTTCATTTGTCTACCACTAATAAACCCCGTTTGGTCCCCATGAATCACCTGTTGCAGAACCCTCATCAGTCTATTAGCCAAAACCTTAGCAAATATCTTGTAATCTGTATTTAATAGCGATATCGGTCTATAATTTTTAACTTGAGTAACATCTTGATCTTCCTTCGGAATCAAAGAAATAAAAGCTGTTCTCCAAGACGGTGGCACCTTTCCCCCCCTCTGGATTGTCTGGAACAGTTCCTTTAACGGTTTGATCATCTCTAATTGTAAATTTTTGTAGTAAGCCACAGACAAACCATCCGTACCTGGTGCTTTATCCACCTTCAATTCCTTAATTGCTGTAAAAATTTCTTCTTCTGTAATTAATTGGTTATGTAGCGTTCCAACTTAGTAAAAACTACAGTGCTAATTTAACTTCATCTTCTAGTACTAAAAATTCTTGCATGTAGGGGGTATTCAAGGTATCTTGAATATCACCTGTATCAAATTCCAGTATAATATAATACAGTGTAAAGTATAATAGAGTATAAATTCAACTGGGTTTGATTGTTAGCCCAGCCTATCTAACAGGATGGTGGGGAAATAGTGGGAGGAAAGAGTATTATGTATTTTTTTTTATTGAAAAGTTTTAACATACAATTTTTCCCTTTAAAAAAAATCCCCCCTCCCCCTCCCTTCTCCCTCCCCCCCTACCTCTCCCCCCTCCCCCCCTCCCCCCCCGACTTCCCAGAGCTAAATACAAGGTATATAAACAACCATATACTAACAACCATAAACTCTAAAATCCAACACTCTCTAGCTTATATAGGATAAAACAAACCTTAGTAATATTAAATATATATAGAAACAAAAATAGAAAAAGAAGAAAAGAAAGAAGACTTATTCAAATGCTACATGAAACTTCTTAACCCTATACTTGTTCTGGATAAACTCAATCCATTTTCTCCATTCCATAATATAGCGTTCTTGCGAGTGATCTTTTAAATAGGCCGAAATCTTCGCCATCTCAGCCAGGTCGGAAACCTTTAAAGTCCACTCTTCTATAGTCGGCAGTTCCTCTTTCTTCCAGTACTGACCTATCAAGAGTCTTGCTGCCATAATTAAATTCAACATCAACTTAGTGTCCACAACTGTAGCATCTATAATTATTCCCAACAAAAAAAGTTGCGGACAAAACTTTATCCTCTGTTTAAAAATCTTCTGCATGTTCCACCAAACTTTTATCCAAAAGGCCTTAACCTTTTTACAAGTCCACCATATATGAAAATATGTTGCGTCTTCATCACCGCACCTCCAACATTTAGGCTGATAATTCGGATACATACTTGCAAGCTTTTTAGGATCTAAATGCCATCTATAAAACATTTTTTAAAAATTCTCTCTTAGATTTTGAGCTTGTGTAAATTTTACATTCCTCACCCAGATCTTTTCCCACGTGTCCATTGTGATAACTTCCTGGATATTTTGGGCCCATTTTATCATACAATCCTTAACAAGTTCTGTTTCTGAATCAATCTCTATCAACGCAAGATATATCCGTTTAATATGTGCTGGTCCCTGATTTCTGATTTGCTTTATCAAATTTTCATCAGTCATTGTAAAACCATTTTTCTGGTCTTCTTTCCACCTGGCCCGTAACTGAGTATATTGAAACCAATTTTGAACAACCTTCTCTTCTCGCAAGAGGCTATATGATTTCAAACACCAAACATTTCTTTCCAAGCTTAGGATCTCCTTATACGTAGTCACATCATGTTTGAAACCAGCATGTATATTTTCTATTGCGTGTTTTGGAATTGCCCACAGTGGTATCTTGTAATCTAACTTATGTCTATACTTCTTCCAAACTCTCAACAATGCCTGTCTTAAAATATGCACTCTAAACACATTGTCTACCTTCTTGTCATACAACAGATATGCATGCCAGCCAAACAACAAATCGTGGCCCTCAAGATTTAATAATCTCTCTTGTGTCAAATTAATCCAATCACTTATTCCTGCTAATGCAGCAGCTTCATAATATAGTTTAAAATTAGGCATTTTAAGGCCACCTCTCTCACGAGTATCCTGCATAATCTTAAGTTTAACTCGTGGCCTTTTCCCTGCCCAGACAAATTTATTGATACCTCGCTGCCATTCCTCCAAATTAGAATCTTTCTTAAGAATCGGTATCATTTGAAATAAAAATAAAAATTTAGGCAGGACATTCATTTTCACTGCTGCAATCCGTCCCAACAAAGACAATTGCAATTTTTCCCAACTTTCCAATTCTTTTTGAATTTTCCCCCATAATTTTTCATAATTATTTTTATATAACTTTGTATTAGAGGGCGACAAAAGCACCCCCAAATATTTAACCCTTTTAACAATCTCAAATCCAGTTAATCCTTCTAAGAGAGCCTTTTGCGAAACTGTCATGTTTTTGGCCAAAATTTTGGTTTTCTGTATATTAACTTTAAATCCAGAAACCTTCCCATATTGTGTTATTATCTCCATCAGGTCCACAACAGAGTTCTCTGGCTGGGTCACTGTAACAACCAGATCATCAGCAAATGCTCTCAATCTATAATCCTGATCTCTAATTTGTATCCCCTTAATTTTTTCCAAATTCCGTATTTTAACCAATAATATCTCTAATGTTAACACAAATAACAAGGGCGATAACGGACACCCTTGCCTTGTGCCCTTCTCAATATTACATGCTTCTGTCAGACTATTATTAACTATAATTCGGGCAGTTTGTTTTTGATATAATGCCCTAATCGGTTGTAAAAATTTTTCCCCAAAATCCATTTTATCTAAAACTTTCATCAAAAATTGCCAATTCAATTGATCAAAGGCTTTTTCAGCATCTAGAAAAATTAGCACCGCAGGGATCTGGTTGTTCCTTTCCAAAAACTCTAACACATCAACTATATGCCTCACATTATTTTTCATTTGTCTACCACTAATAAACCCCGTTTGGTCCCCATGAATCACCTGTTGCAGAACCCTCATCAGTCTATTAGCCAAAACCTTAGCAAATATCTTGTAATCTGTATTTAATAGCGATATCGGTCTATAATTTTTAACTTGAGTAACATCTTGATCTTCCTTCGGAATCAAAGAAATAAAAGCTGTTCTCCAAGACGGTGGCACCTTTCCCCCCCTCTGGATTGTCTGGAACAGTTCCTTTAACGGTTTGATCATCTCTAATTGTAAATTTTTGTAGTAAGCCGCAGACAAACCATCCGTACCTGGTGCTTTATCCACCTTCAATTCCTTAATTGCTGTAAAAATTTCTTCTTCTGTAATTAATTGGTTATGTAGCGTTCCAACTTAGTAAAAACTACAGTGCTAATTTAACTTCATCTTCTAGTACTAAAAATTCTTGCATGTAGGGGGTATTCAAGGTATCTTGAATATCACCTGTATCAAATTCCAGTATAATATAATACAGTGTAAAGTATAATAGAGTATAAATTCAACTGGGTTTGATTGTTAGCCCAGCCTATCTAACAGGATGGTGGGGAAATAGTGGGAGGAAAGAGTATTATGTATTTTTTTTTATTGAAAAGTTTTAACATACAATTTTTCCCTTTAAAAAAAATCCCCCCTCCCCCTCCCTTCTCCCTCCCCCCCTACCTCTCCCCCCTCCCCCCCTCCCCCCCGACTTCCCAGAGCTAAATACAAGGTATATAAACAACCATATACTAACAACCATAAACTCTAAAATCCAACACTCTCTAGCTTATATAGGATAAAACAAACCTTAGTAATATTAAATATATATAGAAACAAAAATAGAAAAAGAAGAAAAGAAAGAAGACTTATTCAAATGCTACATGAAACTTCTTAACCCTATACTTGTTCTGGATAAACTCAATCCATTTTCTCCATTCCATAATATAGCGTTCTTGCGAGTGATCTTTTAAATAGGCCGAAATCTTCGCCATCTCAGCCAGGTCGGAAACCTTTAAAGTCCACTCTTCTATAGTCGGCAGTTCCTCTTTCTTCCAGTACTGACCTATCAAGAGTCTTGCTGCCATAATTAAATTCAACATCAACTTAGTGTCCACAACTGTAGCATCTATAATTATTCCCAACAAAAAAAGTTGCGGACAAAACTTTATCCTCTGTTTAAAAATCTTCTGCATGTTCCACCAAACTTTTATCCAAAAGGCCTTAACCTTTTTACAAGTCCACCATATATGAAAATATGTTGCGTCTTCATCACCGCACCTCCAACATTTAGGCTGATAATTCGGATACATACTTGCAAGCTTTTTAGGATCTAAATGCCATCTATAAAACATTTTGTAAAAATTCTCTCTTAGATTTTGAGCTTGTGTAAATTTTACATTCCTCACCCAGATCTTTTCCCACGTGTCCATTGTGATAACTTCCTGGATATTTTGGGCCCATTTTATCATACAATCCTTAACAAGTTCTGTTTCTGAATCAATCTCTATCAACGCAAGATATATCCGTTTAATATGTGCTGGTCCCTGATTTCTGATTTGCTTTATCAAATTTTCATCAGTCATTGTAAAACCATTTTTCTGGTCTTCTTTCCACCTGGCCCGTAACTGAGTATATTGAAACCAATTTTGAACAACCTTCTCTTCTCGCAAGAGGCTATATGATTTCAAACACCAAACATTTCTTTCCAAGCTTAGGATCTCCTTATACGTAGTCACATCATGTTTGAAACCAGCATGTATATTTTCTATTGCGTGTTTTGGAATTGCCCACAGTGGTATCTTGTAATCTAACTTATGTCTATACTTCTTCCAAACTCTCAACAATGCCTGTCTTAAAATATGCACTCTAAACACATTGTCTACCTTCTTGTCATACAACAGATATGCATGCCAGCCAAACAACAAATCGTGGCCCTCAAGATTTAATAATCTCTCTTGTGTCAAATTAATCCAATCACTTATTCCTGCTAATGCAGCAGCTTCATAATATAGTTTAAAATTAGGCATTTTAAGGCCACCTCTCTCACGAGTATCCTGCATAATCTTAAGTTTAACTCGTGGCCTTTTCCCTGCCCAGACAAATTTATTGATACCTCGCTGCCATTCCTCCAAATTAGAATCTTTCTTAAGAATCGGTATCATTTGAAATAAAAATAAAAATTTAGGCAGGACATTCATTTTCACTGCTGCAATCCGTCCCAACAAAGACAATTGCAATTTTTCCCAACTTTCCAATTCTTTTTGAATTTTCCCCCATAATTTTTCATAATTATTTTTATATAACTTTGTATTAGAGGGCGACAAAAGCACCCCCAAATATTTAACCCTTTTAACAATCTCAAATCCAGTTAATCCTTCTAAGAGAGCCTTTTGCGAAACTGTCATGTTTTTGGCCAAAATTTTGGTTTTCTGTATATTAACTTTAAATCCAGAAACCTTCCCATATTGTGTTATTATCTCCATCAGGTCCACAACAGAGTTCTCTGGCTGGGTCACTGTAACAACCAGATCATCAGCAAATGCTCTCAATCTATAATCCTGATCTCTAATTTGTATCCCCTTAATTTTTTCCAAATTCCGTATTTTAACCAATAATATCTCTAATGTTAACACAAATAACAAGGGCGATAACGGACACCCTTGCCTTGTGCCCTTCTCAATATTACATGCTTCTGTCAGACTATTATTAACTATAATTCGGGCAGTTTGTTTTTGATATAATGCCCTAATCGGTTGTAAAAAATTTTCCCCAAAATCCATTTTATCTAAAACTTTCATCAAAAATTGCCAATTCAATTGATCAAAGGCTTTTTCAGCATCTAGAAAAATTAGCACCGCAGGGATCTGGTTGTTCCTTTCCAAAAACTCTAACACATCAACTATATGCCTCACATTATTTTTCATTTGTCTACCACTAATAAACCCCGTTTGGTCCCCATGAATCACCTGTTGCAGAACCCTCATCAGTCTATTAGCCAAAACCTTAGCAAATATCTTGTAATCTGTATTTAATAGCGATATCGGTCTATAATTTTTAACTTGAGTAACATCTTGATCTTCCTTCGGAATCAAAGAAATAAAAGCTGTTCTCCAAGACGGTGGCACCTTTCCCCCCCTCTGGATTGTCTGGAACAGTTCCTTTAACGGTTTGATCATCTCTAATTGTAAATTTTTGTAGTAAGCCGCAGACAAACCATCCGTACCTGGTGCTTTATCCACCTTCAATTCCTTAATTGCTGTAAAAATTTCTTCTTCTGTAATTAATTGGTTATGTAGCGTTCCAACTTAGTAAAAACTACAGTGCTAATTTAACTTCATCTTCTAGTACTAAAAATTCTTGCATGTAGGGGGTATTCAAGGTATCTTGAATATCACCTGTATCAAATTCCAGTATAATATAATACAGTGTAAAGTATAATAGAGTATAAATTCAACTGGGTTTGATTGTTAGCCCAGCCTATCTAACAGGATGGTGGGGAAATAGTGGGAGGAAAGAGTATTATGTATTTTTTTTTATTGAAAAGTTTTAACATACAATTTTTCCCTTTTAAAAAAATCCCCCCTCCCCCTCCCTTCTCCCTCCCCCCCTACCTCTCCCCCCTCCCCCCCTCCCCCCCCCGACTTCCCAGAGCTAAATACAAGGTATATAAACAACCATATACTAACAACCATAAACTCTAAAATCCAACACTCTCTAGCTTATATAGGATAAAACAAACCTTAGTAATATTAAATATATATAGAAACAAAAATAGAAAAAGAAGAAAAGAAAGAAGACTTATTCAAATGCTACATGAAACTTCTCAACCCTATACTTGTTCTGGATAAACTCAATCCATTTTCTCCATTCCATAATATAGCGTTCTTGCGAGTGATCTTTTAAATAGGCCGAAATCTTCGCCATCTCAGCCAGGTCGGAAACCTTTAAAGTCCACTCTTCTATAGTCGGCAGTTCCTCTTTCTTCCAGTACTGACCTATCAAGAGTCTTGCTGCCATAATTAAATTCAACATCAACTTAGTGTCCACAACTGTAGCATCTATAATTATTCCCAACAAAAAAAGTTGCGGACAAAACTTTATCCTCTGTTTAAAAATCTTCTGCATGTTCCACCAAACTTTTATCCAAAAGGCCTTAACCTTTTTACAAGTCCACCATATATGAAAATATGTTGCGTCTTCATCACCGCACCTCCAACATTTAGGCTGATAATTCGGATACATACTTGCAAGCTTTTTAGGATCTAAATGCCATCTATAAAACATTTTGTAAAAATTCTCTCTTAGATTTTGAGCTTGTGTAAATTTTACATTCCTCACCCAGATCTTTTCCCACGTGTCCATTGTGATAACTTCCTGGATATTTTGGGCCCATTTTATCATACAATCCTTAACAAGTTCTGTTTCTGAATCAATCTCTATCAACGCAAGATATATCCGTTTAATATGTGCTGGTCCCTGATTTCTGATTTGCTTTATCAAATTTTCATCAGTCATTGTAAAACCATTTTTCTGGTCTTCTTTCCACCTGGCCCGTAACTGAGTATATTGAAACCAATTTTGAACAACCTTCTCTTCTCGCAAGAGGCTATATGATTTCAAACACCAAACATTTCTTTCCAAGCTTAGGATCTCCTTATACGTAGTCACATCATGTTTGAAACCAGCATGTATATTTTCTATTGCGTGTTTTGGAATTGCCCACAGTGGTATCTTGTAATCTAACTTATGTCTATACTTCTTCCAAACTCTCAACAATGCCTGTCTTAAAATATGCACTCTAAACACATTGTCTACCTTCTTGTCATACAACAGATATGCATGCCAGCCAAACAACAAATCGTGGCCCTCAAGATTTAATAATCTCTCTTGTGTCAAATTAATCCAATCACTTATTCCTGCTAATGCAGCAGCTTCATAATATAGTTTAAAATTAGGCATTTTAAGGCCACCTCTCTCACGAGTATCCTGCATAATCTTAAGTTTAACTCGTGGCCTTTTCCCTGCCCAGACAAATTTATTGATACCTCGCTGCCATTCCTCCAAATTAGAATCTTTCTTAAGAATCGGTATCATTTGAAATAAAAATAAAAATTTAGGCAGGACATTCATTTTCACTGCTGCAATCCGTCCCAACAAAGACAATTGCAATTTTTCCCAACTTTCCAATTCTTTTTGAATTTTCCCCCATAATTTTTCATAATTATTTTTATATAACTTTGTATTAGAGGGCGACAAAAGCACCCCCAAATATTTAACCCTTTTAACAATCTCAAATCCAGTTAATCCTTCTAAGAGAGCCTTTTGCGAAACTGTCATGTTTTTGGCCAAAATTTTGGTTTTCTGTATATTAACTTTAAATCCAGAAACCTTCCCATATTGTGTTATTATCTCCATCAGGTCCACAACAGAGTTCTCTGGCTGGGTCACTGTAACAACCAGATCATCTGCAAATGCTCTCAATCTATAATCCTGATCTCTAATTTGTATCCCCTTAATTTTTTCCAAATTCCGTATTTTAACCAATAATATCTCTAATGTTAACACAAATAACAAGGGCGATAACGGACACCCTTGCCTTGTGCCCTTCTCAATATTACATGCTTCTGTCAGACTATTATTAACTATAATTCGGGCAGTTTGTTTTTGATATAATGCCCTAATCGGTTGTAAAATTTTTTCCCCAAAATCCATTTTATCTAAAACTTTCATCAAAAATTGCCAATTCAATTGATCAAAGGCTTTTTCAGCATCTAGAAAAATTAGCACCGCAGGGATCTGGTTGTTCCTTTCCAAAAACTCTAACACATCAACTATATGCCTCACATTATTTTTCATTTGTCTACCACTAATAAACCCCGTTTGGTCCCCATGAATCACCTGTTGCAGAACCCTCATCAGTCTATTAGCCAAAACCTTAGCAAATATCTTGTAATCTGTATTTAATAGCGATATCGGTCTATAATTTTTAACTTGAGTAACATCTTGATCTTCCTTCGGAATCAAAGAAATAAAAGCTGTTCTCCAAGACGGTGGCACCTTTCCCCCCCTCTGGATTGTCTGGAACAGTTCCTTTAACGGTTTGATCATCTCTAATTGTAAATTTTTGTAGTAAGCCGCAGACAAACCATCCGTACCTGGTGCTTTATCCACCTTCAATTCCTTAATTGCTGTAAAAATTTCTTCTTCTGTAATTAATTGGTTATGTAGCGTTCCAACTTAGTAAAAACTACAGTGCTAATTTAACTTCATCTTCTAGTACTAAAAATTCTTGCATGTAGGGGGTATTCAAGGTATCTTGAATATCACCTGTATCAAATTCCAGTATAATATAATACAGTGTAAAGTATAATAGAGTATAAATTCAACTGGGTTTGATTGTTAGCCCAGCCTATCTAACAGGATGGTGGGGAAATAGTGGGAGGAAAGAGTATTATGTATTGTGTGTTTATTGCCTTGAGGTACTTATAAAGTAATAAAGGTGGGATAAGCATCTAATGAAATAAATAAATATGCATCCATCTTTCTTTGATCTTCTGCTTGGAATCAATTTCATCAAGTGCCCTTTGTCCAGTGCGCTCCCACAGGGAGGGTCTGCTCAGGGTCCCACCGGTAAGAGATTGCCGGCGGGTAACGCCCAGGGATAGGGCCTTCTCTGTGGGTGCACCTGCCCTCTGGAACCAGCTGCCAGTGGAGCTGAGGACTGCCCCCGACCTCCGTTCATTCCGCCGGGACCTGAAGACCTGGCTCTTCGAGCTCTCTGGCCCAGGCTGAGGAGAAATTTATTTTAATCGGGGTTTTAGTTGCACAGGGTTAAATTTAATCTTTTTTAAATTTGGTTTTTAACTTTTGTATTTTTGGTTTTTAATTCCCTGTAAACCGCCCTGAGTCCTCAGGGAAAGGGCGGTATATAAATGTAATAAAATAAATAAATAAATAAATAAATATTAAAATCCTTTAGCATACTAATTTGAGGTTAGAACTTTCTGACTTGACAAATCTTCAGAAGGATTTGTTTGTTTGTTTGTTTGTTTGTTTTTCCATGTCTTTTTTCTATCTTAAGTAGCTTTATAGATGTTTTGTATAACACTGCTTCTTGTCTCTTCTAACAGCTCCCTGCTTTTCTTTTTTTAAGTTTCCTCCTGTCTTACTTAACTTTTATTTCTCTTCTCTTTTTGGCAGTTTCGACCATTCTGACATCCAGTTTGCTTTCTTCTGTTTTTGGTTTGGGCTGTGTCTTTTCACATTAATATTTGATTTCTTTTCATGGTTCCTTTGAATCCCTATCAATAAAATTCAGACTTACCTATCAATAAGCTTTAGGATTCCTGAGGCTCTCCTTGAAAATGGTGGGTATATACTGGTTAAGTTCATATCATGGAACCCAGTTGTCTTTCTTCTACTCTAGGTTGAATTGAAACTGACACATAAGCCAAGTTCAGGTACATAAGTTTGTGATTTGTTCCCTCCAATCCCGGGTCAGGTCTTTGCTATTATAATTCAGATCTTCCACCTCCTTGTATCAATGATATAGTCAATTCTATGTTCTCCATCTAGTGATGTCTATGTATATAGGCATCATCTTGGTTATTGGAGATTTATCTTAGCAATGAAATATTGGTTTTTGGTAGCAATGCCTGTTTTGTTTTGTTTTTTGCAAAAACCTCCCTACTGAAATTACTGTAGATTTGCCCCCACCCAGATTTTATATTGGAAGACAGTAAAATCTGTACTTTTCTGTAGAGCATTTGTTGATTAAATGGTGCCATCTGGGGTTTTAAATGCAATGGGATGGTCTTTGGGTTGATTGATTGATTGATCCTATTTCTAAACAGCCCATCTCCTTCAGAGATGATTATTGCCTTACACATTAGTATCAAAATGGATTAGTATCACACTGGGGGGGCTGTACATAAGCCTTCTCAATTGATTATTGAAGCTTAGCTTATGTTTGATAGGTTATACAACTTCTATGGGAGGAGGGGGAGGGGGAGGAGGGGGAGGATTTTGCACCTTGTTTAATTCTTGGATATGGAAGACTATCTGTGCATTTCTGGCACATTCTCTTAAATATCTCTATTTTTAAGCTCAAAGCCATGATTCTGAGAGGAACAGCATGTTGGATTATCAGAAGTTACGACTAATGAAAGCAAATGAGAAAACTCATTCTCCAGTTGGCTGATAATGACAGTTTTGTAGGTGAACTATTTGCTTTCTTAAATGAGAATGGCTAGAAAGATCTGCCTAGCATGCCTATGGCGGAGGAGCTGGGTAGAACGGAAGGTTATAGTTTTAATTGGAGTAGATTAGCTGATTTTCTTTCCACATTTAATCCCAGCTACAGAATGTGACTCCAGGGAGAACCCAGGCAAAAGGAGGGAGGAACAACATAATGAGATAAATTAAAACAGAATTAAGCTAGCCAATGTCTACAGAAGCAGAGCGAGCCCCTGCTTCAGTGATCCTGTAAAATAAAACAGCTCTTGGGACTGAATATCTTCCCCCTCCCTTCTCCAAAATTAATTTCATGGAAAAAACATTTTCATTTCCTTCATCTACCTCTGATGCCTTTTTTCCCCTGATGTTGTCATAATTCTCAAGGAAAGAGACCGTAACAAATATTTTTGTAAGATAAATTCATATCTTTGCAGGTTCCTAGTTACTTTTCAGCATTTCATAGCAACATGTATCATGTTTATATGGTGCCCACACTCACAAACTCATTAATTTTGTCCTGTTTCCAGATTCATCCTTAGCTTTAAGAAAAATGCTCAAGTTAATTGCATATATCTGAATACATTTTAAAATGAATTTTCTCACAAAATACACATTTTTCTTCCTCTCAAAACATGCACTCTAATATTGTACATTTTAACAGAATAACAGAGTTGGAAGAAACCTTGCAGGTCTTCTAGTGCAACCCCCTGCTCAGGCAGGAAACCCTATACCATTTCAGACAAATGGTTGGCCAAACCCTTCTTTAAAACTTCCAGTGTTGGAGCATTCACCACTTCTGGAGGCAAATTGTTCCACCATAACTGGATGCAGTATTCCAAGTGTGGTCTTACCAAGACATTGTATCCCTCTGTTAATGCAGCCTAGAACTGTGTTGGCTTTTTGGCAGCTACAGCAGACTGCTGGCTCATATTTAAGTGATTGTCCACTAGGACTCCGAGATCCCTTTCACAGCTACTACCGGTACTATTGAGCCAGGTACCACTTATACTATACCTGTGCATTTGGTTTTTCTCACCTTACTGTTTTGACCATTGAATTGGTTGTGGTCTACTTTATCAAATGCCTTACTGAAGTCCAAGTAAATAATATCCACAGCATTCCTCTGGTCCACTAATTTTGTCAACTGAACAAAGAATGCAATAAGATTTGTCTTGCATGATCTGTTTTGACAAAACCATGTTGGTTTTTGGTTATGACTTTTTTGCCTCTATGTGTTCTCTGATTCGTTGCTTGATTATCTTTTCCAGAATCTTCCCAGGTATTGAGGTCAGGCTGATAAGTCTGTAGTTTCCTGGATCTGGTTTTTTCCCCCTTTTTGAAGATGGGAACTACATCAGCTCTTTTCCAGTCCTCTGCTGGTTCCCCAGTGCTCCAGGATCTTTGAAAGATATAGTTCAGTGGTTCTGAGATCACATCTGCCAGGTCCTTCAGAACTTTGGGCTGTTATTTATCTGGTCATGGTGATTTGAACTTGTCTAGGCTGGACAGGCGCTCACTTACCATTTTCTTGCCTATTTTAACTTGTATTCCTATTCTGTTTTTTACAGTACTGTTTTTGACAGGTTGGACTGTGTAAAGACGGATGCAAAAAAAACACTTAAGCAGTTCTGCTATCTCCCTGTTGCTTGTTACCTTTTTGCCACTTTCTTCCATTAATG
Source organism: Vipera berus (assembly GCF_964194415.1). Lineage (NCBI taxonomy): Eukaryota > Metazoa > Chordata > Lepidosauria > Squamata > Viperidae > Vipera > Vipera berus. Next base: position 148,178,209 of record NC_138203.1, on the reverse strand, counting down.
GAGCAATCATTTCCTTGACTTTTTTCTTGTTTTTTATATGTTGAAAGAAGCTTTTTTGTTGTTGTTATCTTTAACTTTTGTTGCAAGCCTTAGTTCATTTTGAGCCTTAGCTTTCCTCACTTCACCTTTGCAGGCTCAGGCTATTTGCTGATATTCTGCCTTAGTTATGTGCCCCTCTTCCCACTTCTTATACTTGTCCTTCTTGTCTTTCAACTTATCAGATAGTTCTTTATGCAGCCATGCTGGTTTCTTTTGAGAGGTGTTATTTTTCTTCTTCATTGGTATTGTACTAGACTGAGATTTTATAATCTCACTTTTCAAATTTCCCATGTTTCCTTGGTTGTTTTCCCCTTGAGGATTTTCATCCATGGAATCCTTCCCAAGGTCTAAGTTTATTGAAATTAGCTCTTTTAAAGTCCAAGACTCTAGTCTTGACTTTGTTCTATTGATTGTGCTTGCATAATGTTGAATTCCAATATGTCATGCTCACTCCCCACCCCCAAGGTTCCTGTAGCTTCAACACCTTTTATAAGTTCATCTCTATTAGTGAGAATTAAGTTCAACATGGCTGATTTGCTAGTTCCCTTCTCTAGTTTTTTGGAGACAAAGTTGTCTGCTAGGTTTGTCAGGAACCTGTTTGATCTTCCACTTGGTGCAGAGTTTGTCTCCCAGTTGATGTCAGGATAGTTAAAATCCCCCATTATTATTGTGATGTGCTTCCTACATACCTTAGTTAACTGACTAGCAAAAAGTTCCTCTATTTCCTCTATTTGGTTGGGTGGCTTATAGTATACATCTATGGTAATGTCATATCCCCCCCCCCACTTTTATATTGACCCAAATGCATTCAAGACAGTTTTCATCATTGTTGTGCTCTATTTCTGTAGAGATGTAGTTATTTCTTATATATAGTGCAACTCCACCTCCTCTTTTATTTGGTCTGTTTCTTTTAAATAATTTAAATCCCTCTAGCTATATATTCCATTTGTGGGGTTTATCCCACTAAGTTTCCGTAATGGCAACAATATCATATCTGCCCTCATTTACTTGAATTTCTAATTCACCCTGTTTAATCCTCATGCTCTGTATTGGTATATACACATTTGAGTCCTATTTGACTCACCCTGTGTTTACTTTCTACATATCCTGTTTTGTGCTTGAGTTCCCCTACTTCCTTACCACCTGTTTGATTAGTGCACATGGTATGGCACACGCTATCAAAAGCTTGATTTTCCTTGACAGCAAGGTTGATATTGTTACCTGCACAAACGTCTATGTTACAAGCACTGATAACCCTATTAGTTTTAGGTTGCTGGGGACAGAAGTATCAATTAACTCTCTGTCTCCATTGTTTAGTTTAAACATATGTTAAGGTTTCAAAGCCAGAAATGGCATCTTAACATTTGGAAAACTGAAGATGACTTCCGGTGGCTCCGCGGCGACGGAGACAGCCTTCCCGGGCTGCCCGCGGCTCAGCTGTTGTTTTTTCGCCCGAAACAGCGCCGATCAGCTGTTCGGGTGAATTTGAAGCCCCCTCCTCGGGAGAAGAGGAGGGGGCGAGCTCCCAGGTAGGGGTAGAGTTCTCCAGGGCCGCCTGAGCTTATGGCTTGGGCGGCTGAAGGATTGAACTCCCCCGTAGCCTGGGCTGCTCCCAGCTGGCCGGCGCCTCTGCTCCTGATTCTTGGAGCAGAGCCAGGCGTCTGCGACCACCCCTGCCTGAAGGAATGACTATGGATTAAAGGAGCAGGCAGAGCGATACAAGAGGAAAAGGTGATATTTTACTCTCCAGCTTGATGGCCTTTTTTGGATTATAAATCTGAAGTGAAAGTGCGTCGCATTTGGTAAAAGATGGCGGCTAAACCACCCCCTAAAACTCTTCGGAGTGCTGGAACTTCTCCTGTGCAACAATCATTACTGCAGGCGCTGCATCCTCCTGATGTATTGACATCAAAGGACTTACAAGATGCTCTTGAAAAACACGCCCAGGTAATTTTGGAATCAATTAATGCTAGATTTGTACAGATGGAGGAGAAATTGGAGAAATTGGAGGAGAGAATGGAGGAGAGGATGGAACAGAAGTTCAGAGTGATGAAGGCAGACATCTTGTCTTCAGTGTGTAAAGTGGCTCGCTGTGTGGAAGAATTGGAGGAAAAGCTAGAAGATCTGACTCAAAAGAATGCTATATTAGAAGCAAAAGTATTGGAGAATGAAGATAAAGTGGAAAAAGAACTGAGTCTTGCTCAATATTACCAGATGCAGTTTGCCATTAGAGTTAGAGGCTTAAAGGAGAATACTAAGGAAGATCTAAAGCAGCTGGTTTCTGAGGCTTTTGAAGAAGTGTTGAAACAGCCAGCATCTGAAATAAAAGGAGGCATGGATAAAGTGTTTCGTGTGAATTCATGGATTGCTAGACAGAGAAAGTTGCCTAGAGATGTGGTGGTATATTTTGCAAAAAGGGAAACTAGAGATGAAGTTATACGAGCTGCTTATGATACTAAAGTTGTGATTGCTAATCAAGAAGTTTTGGTCTTAAAAGAAATTCCTCCAAAGATTTTAAGGAGAAGGAAGGATTTTACATTCCTTGTGCAAGAGCTCAAGCAACGAGATATAAGGTTTAGATGGGAGATCCCAGCTGGGTTGATGGTGACGCACGAAGGTAAAAGGTACCGTCTGGTTACTGTGATGCAAGCGCGTGATTTCTATAATAATGTTTTAAATGCAACGCCATTAACATCTCTGGAAGCTGAAAAGGGATCTGGAGAAGGAGTGCATCAAGAGGTCGAAGGTGGTCAGATAGAAGACAACGGTGTTGGAAGAGATCAAGATACAACTTCGTCAGATGATTCAATAGAACAGAGGGTGACGCGTGCTGCTGCAAAACGAGCTAAGAAGAGAAAATAGCAGGATTTGCAGAAGTCTATGGAATTTCTACGACGTATTCATAGTCAAGTATGGGAGGTGGGAAAAGATTTGGGTGTAGACGCAATATAGTTTTTACATGTGGTGGTTTTGTGGAAAGGGTGAGGTTTTTTTGGATTAAAGTTTGGTGGAATATATAGAAGATTTCCAAATGGAGGTTAAAGTTTTGTTCGCAATTTTTTTATTGTTTGGAATAATTATAGATGTGCTGGAAGAGGAACGGCTGATTACAGAAGACTGGACTTTAAAGTTTTCTGATTTGGTTGAGGTGGCGAAGATCTTGGTTAATTTGAAAGATTATTTGTAAGAACGTTATATCATGTAATGGACAAAAAGGGATGGAGTCTATTTAGGACAAGTATAGGTTGAGAAGTATTATATAGTATTTGAATAATTCTTTTTTCCTTTTTTTTCTGCTCTTTTTTTCTCTTTCTATTTTGGGGTTCTTTTTCCTGTTTTTAATGTATATTTAATATTATTAAGGTTTGTCTTATTCTATATAAGCTAGAAAGTGTTTTTTTTTATTTTAGTTTTTTATATATATTTAATATTGCCAAGGTTTGGTTTATCCTATATAAGCTAGAGAGTGATGGATTTTAGAATTTATAGTTGTTAGTACATGGTTGCTTATGTTTGCCTTTCTTTTCTTTTTTTCTTTCTCTTTTTATATATATACCTTGTATTCAGCTCTGGGAAGTCGGGGGGGAGGGGGGGAGGGGGGGAGGCAGGGGGGGAGGAGGGAGGGAGGGAGGGGGGGAGGGAGGGGGGGAGGAGGGAGGGGGAAGGGGGGTTTTTTAAAGGAAAATTGTATTTTAAAACTTTTCAATAAAAAATAAAAAAAAAAGGAAAACTGAAGATGAGAAGAATTGTGATCTCCAGATGCTTTCAAGACATAAATATGTATATCAGGTTTCACACTCTTTCTTCTTCTGAAACAAACCCCAAAAAAACCTTGAGCAAAATTTGCAAGAACATATAACATTGGGGTCCATTTGTAAAATTGTCTAACCTTGACCTAGTATGTGGTTTGTTTTGCAATTAGCCTTCTTCAGAAGACTGGCTACTTAATTATACCATCCATTGTATTCAGATCTAGCCTTGGCAAAATTCAATGGCAAATTGGCTTTCTGCAATACTGATTGTCTGGATCACAGTTTATTCCTATTGTCTAAAACACTCATGTATTGCAAAAAAAAAAAAAAAAACAACCGTGAAAATTAATGGAATTCCCAACAGCGACCATGTTCAGAAACAAAGACCAGAAGGTGAGTAAATCAAGTAAAAAAAGGTAGGCATGTCCTTGAGTCAAGCACAACTCTTAGTGACTACTAATGCAATTTGCAGCGGCTTGCCATTATTTCCTTCTGGGAGATAAATACAATTACTTCATAATTAACATCTGCAGTGGTGAATGTTGCACACTATGTAGGCCATTACAGAGTTATTCAATAAAGGCAATCCTCTTCCATCATTCAGCCTAATGAGAGTTCCCAGCCTTCTGTACTTTTCAAGAACTGAACCGAGTCCCCTGTGTTATAATTCCTCAAGTTATATACTGTCAATGGGTGCCATAGTGAAGTGAGAAGATGTAGCAATCCTTTGAAGGTACTTCCTTATGTTTAACAGTAATTCAGACTTTATTTTACCCTAGCTTATAATGTACAGTACACCAGTCTTGTTGATGAAATCCTAGAGATTTAATAGCACATTCATCACACCTAGAACTTAAGTAAGTTGGGAGCAAACATTCAGCCAATGTGAAACTTCCATAAACAATATGATCACACTGATCATACTGAATTTTAACCCATTGACACAATATGCAGTCAAGGCTTGAACTACCTTAAACAATAATCACTGCATCCATCTGGTCCCAGCATCATATATAAGATGTTCCATCTGTTCACTCCTCAGTTTTTTTTCTCAGATTGTCCAAGAAGCCCCCTGCAGATCCTGCATGATGGGGGATAGTTAATCAGTTTCTTTTGAAGGGAAATTCTATTTATTCATTGTGGGTAGAGGAGAACTCCTCATATGAATGATTGAAGAAGCAGCTGTAACCTCACTGCTATTGCCAACAAACCTCTCTGGTCTTTCATGGCCATAGAAGAGAAATGAATAGAACAGAGCTCAATTCTCTCTGTCATTGTTTACATTATCTTATATTGAATATCATTAGTCCATCTAGCCTAGTAACCGTACCCAAGTTTTCAAGCATGCGCTTTCTGAGCAATACTTGGAAATGCTGGAGGTTGAAACTAGGAGTATATGCATGCAAAACATGTCCTTTGCCAATGAGTTGCAGTCCAAAGTAATTTTTTTCACATGGAAAGCCTCCAGAGATAAAGAAGGCTTTTTCTTAGCAAGCTGAGACTCATTAACTGCAAAAGTATATTAAGATCCCAGCCCTCTTCCTGATAGGCACACTAAGAGCTATACTAAGAGCTGTGGTGGCACAGTGGTTAGAATACAGTTTTGCAGGCTAACTCTGTCGACTGCCATCAGTTCAATCCTGCCTGGTTCAAGGTTGACTCAGCCTTCCATCCTTCCAAGGTTGGTAAACGAGGACCCAGATTTATTTATTTATTTATTTATTTATTTATTTGATTTGTATACCGCCCTTCTCCCTAAGGACCCAGGGCGGTGAACAGTGACATAAATAACAGAATGCACAAATACAGATATTGAAAACAAATTAAACCCTAATTTTGCCCAAATGCAGAAGATAGTTACCTTAAAACAATAATTACAACAGAACCCGTCAGACCAGACCAGATTGCTCAAACAGATATGTTTTTAGGTCACGTCGGAAGGAGCGAAGGTCGGGAGCCATCCGGAGCTCAACCGGTAAACGGTTCCATAGGTCAGGCGCGCCCATAGAGAACGCCCTCCCTCTGGGAGCCACCAGACGGCATTCTCCGAATGGCAGAACCCTTAGGAGGCCCTCTCTGTGGGAGCGCACTGGATGGAGGGATGTTGACGCTGGCAGCAGGTGATTCCTAAGGTACTCCGGACCCATGCCATGTAGGGCTTTGAAAACCATTACCAGCACCTTGAATCTTACCCGGAGGACAACTGGGAGCCAATGCAGCTCACGGAGTAGAGGTGTGACATGGGAGTATCGGGAGACTCCCAACACAACTCTCGCGGCTGCATTCTGTACCAGTTGGAGCCTCCGAGTGGTCCTCAAGGGCAGCCCCATGTAAAGAGCATTGCAGTAGTCTAAACGAGAGGTCACGAGTGCATGAGTGACCGTATGTAGGGCATCTCGGTCTAGATAGGGCCGTAATTGGCGCACCAAGCGAACCTGGGCAAAGGCTCCCCTAGTCACAGCTGTTATGTGGTCTTCCAAGGAAAGCTGTGAATCTAGGAGGACTCCCAAGTTGCGAGCCCTATCTGTGGGGGGTAATAACTCACCCCCTATAGAAAGAGATGGAATGTTCTGAATATCCCGAGATGCCGGTACGTACAGCCACTCAGTCTTGTCAGGGTTGAGTTGAAGCCTGTTCTTCCCCATCCAGACCCGAACTGCTTCCAGGCAACGGGACATCACATCAAGGGCATCACTGAGGTGGTTTGGGGTCGAAATAAAAAGCTGGGTATCATCAGCGTACTGGTGATACCCGACTCCAAAACCACGAATGATCTCACCTAGCGGTTTCATGTAGATGTTGAATAGGAGAGGCGAGAGGACCGATCCTTGAGGGACTCCACAAGTGAGAGACCTCGATCTCGATCTCTGCCCTCCTGTTAATACCGACTGCGAACGTCCCATGAGATAGGAGGAGAACCACTGCAAAACCGTGCCTCCCACTCCCAATCCCCTGAGACGCTGCAGCAAGATACCATGGTCGATGATATCAAAAGCCGCTGAGAGATCTAGAAGAACTAGGACAGAGGAACAGCCTCTGTCCCGAGCTCTCCAGAGATCATTTATTAGTGCGACCAATGCCGTCTCTGTGCTGTGTCCGGGCCTGAAACCCGACTGGTATGGGTCCAGATAGTCAGTTTCCTCCAGAACCGAAGGGAGCTGATGTGCCACCACACTCTTCTGATTAATGAGACACAGTATATAAGTCTAAGTACTGTTGCTATTGTTAATTCATAAAAAGAGCTTAAAACACTTGCAAATTCCACAGATAGTTAAATCTGGCCAAACTTGTCTGAGCTGCATGGAAGTGCCCATAAGGTCACCGGGAGCTGACTCAACTTTAATTGTGGGGTATTTCACAGGATATTTTACAGTTGTTTTTAATTTAATTTTGTACTGCTATTCCGAGGGACGCGATGGCTCAGTGGGTTAGGACGCTGAGCTTGTCAATCTGAAGGTCGGCAGTTTGGCGGGTCGAATCCCAAGTGCCGCGTAACAGAGTGAGCCCCTGTTACTCGTCCCAGCTTCTGCCAACCTAGCAGTTCGAAAGCACGTAAAAATGCAAGTAGAAAAATAGGGACCACTATGGTGGGAAGGTAACAGCATTCCGTGCGCCTTTGGCATCTAGTCATGCCGGCCACATGACCACGGAGACGTCCTCGGACAAGCGCTGGCTCTTCGGCTTTGAAACGGAGATGAGCACCAGCCCCTAGAGTTGGAAATGACTAGCACGCATGTGCGGGGGAACCTTTACCTTTACTTTACTTACTGCTATTCCATTTAATGATTAAAATAAAGCTAGACCTGTTATTTATGATGGTTGTCATAAACTTTTTAATATGTGCTGTACTTTTGAATTGAGGACATTTGATATGACCTTGAAGCTTGCAAAGAGAAACTTTTGGGAGGATAAACATCTTTATTTACAACACATTTTAATCACATCACTGTCTGAGAAATGTTGTCATCCATTGATTAATATGTATTTGAACAGAAGATGTATGATGCCATCTGGATTTTTAGGGTTGCATGAAAAATTGTACCTTAAGGTAATAATGTTCAACCATTCAGAGATTGAAAACAGTAGGAAAAGCTTTGTCCAGTTCTTCAAAAACCATTGTAAGAAATTCTATTGTATATGCAACTATTAGTTTCAAGATACTGTTTGGAAAGATGTGTAACTGAGAAGTATTTCACATTTTAATCAGTTTAATCAACATAAAAGTTCAGTGGAATCCAAGTATTTTCTGTCAATATATATGTTAACTTGAAAAAAGGTTATCAAAGCAAACAAATATATTACAGAAAGAAAAAGAATGTGTTTTTATATTGCAAATGTACATATGATTATATTTTATCATCACATATTATTTCTAGGATAATTACAAAATTCCCATTTTCATAAATTTAGCAGAGAAAAGCTCTCAGATTCACATAATCTCTTTTTTACTGCTCAACCATAGCTAATAATCTGGATGGAAAGTTGCTCAATTATTCTGCATTATTAGTAAAGTGGGGATGTATGAAAATAAACGTTCCAGGCATTTTCTAGCAACTAGGATGTGAACAGTTGTTATAGTGTTCTTTAATCATAGCTTATTATACATGACATAATGTATAAAACACTATAATTCTGCTACATAAATGGCTTGATTCCTTGGCCTTATAGCAATATTAGTCATCTATTTCTGTTTTATGCATGGATATTTCCCATTTGCTGGATATTTCTATTACTATTATATTAAGATACTTATACAATAAATGAATGAGTGAGTGTAGGATGATGATGGAGGAAGGAGGCTTAAGAAAACTTCAGTAGGCTTCTTGGTTCTGTTGTTTGTGGTATTTTTGAGTAAAGAATACAGTTATGAACCTCTAATAGGTTACCATTGGTAGCTGATATAGCCAGATTAACCATGGTTTTGATGATTAGATAGGACAGGTAATAGAATGAAGAAAGTAATGATGTAAATTTAGAAAGAGATAAAGTACAATTAAACTTATAATAATGGGAATAGGAATAGGAATATTCTTTATTGGCCAAGTGTGATTGGCACACAAGGAATTTGTCTCCAGTGCATAAGGTCTCAGTGTACATTCAAACAACAAAATGGTCATAGATCATAAATCATAAGACACAATCATAAATTCTAAGATACAAACAAGTGATAAATCATAGGAGAAGATAATAGGAAAGATGAGAAGATAAGAAAGATGAGAAGCATAATAGCAATACAGCCCTACTACATGGGTAAATATCTTTAGGCATCAGACAGTGCTGTGGTACTTAGGTGTTTAGCAGAGTGATGTCATGGGGGGAAAACTGTCTTTGTGTTTAGTTGTTTTGGCATGCCTAAATAAAGTATATATCATTGGAAGCCAATTCCAAAATTAAACGGTCATTAAATTTTAATTTGAAATTAATTATTCTTGTTAGCAGCATGTTTTTTATATCAGAAGATGCTATTTCAGTCAGAATGAGACTTCAGACATGGCTGACAGTTTATTCTTTATACAACATGACTGTTGACCCATGACTGTTGTGCAAGGTGTTCTGTTCCAGCCTACGACCATCCCTGTTTGTGTGTCATGGGCAACCCCCCTTTTTTTAATCAATAGGCTGGAAAAACCCCAGTCCTTTTATTTATATACAGTTCAAAATAATTAGTCCTTAAAACAAAAAGCAGCAGAATCTTTTCCTTAGCAAAATAAATGGTTCAAACAGCAAAAACAAGAGTCAAACAAGAAGATCAGCAAGAACATAAACAGACCAGGATTTCCTTTGGAGTTCTACGAATGGTTGCCTTCAGCAACCAGCACCGCCCACACCTTCCCCTTTTATTAGCAGCCCCAAGGCATGGCTTCTCAGTGCCTTCTCCTCCTTTCACTGAGTTGCCTCATAGACTTTCTCTGGTCTGCTCTGCTAAACTGCCTTCTACTTCGAGCATCTCTAAATAGATTCATCTGTGAAGCCTCAGAGTCCGAATCCTCATCCTCCTCCTCCTCCTCAGATCCCTCGGACTCAGCTGCTGGGAGCACAGGCTGAAATGGAATCACAACACAAGGTTTGCCACTAACCGTACTGTGAAGTATGCAGATGATACAACAGTAGTGGACCTTATTCAAGATGACAATGAGGATGCTTACCACAAGGAGGTAGAGACTTTGGTGAACTGGTATAATAAAAACAGCCAAGTTTTAAACGTTGGAAAAACCAACAAGATCATAGTTCATTTCAGATAAGGCAGGCACAGCCACACTCCTCTGTGCATTAATGATTCACCTGTGGAGATGGTTAGCAGCATCAATTTTCTGGGTGTGCAGCTGAGGAGTAGGCTGGCTTGGTCAGTCAACAGTGAGACCCTGGTGAAGCGGGCACAGCAGCGCCTGCATTTTCTGCGTCGCATGAGAAAAGCACATCTTCCTTCTATCCTTATCACTTTCTATAGAGGGACGATCGAGAGCATCCTGTCATATTGCATTACAGTGTGGTTTGGAAGCATTGCTGCATCAGACAGGAAGGCGGTGCAGAGCAGTGGCGTAGCGTGGGTTGTCAGCACCCGGGGCAATTTGCGCCCCCTAACCCGGTGACGTCATGGCACCGCCGAAAAGACGCGCCCCGCAGCGGCGTAGACTTTCCAAGAAGAGTCGCGCGCATGCGGGATGCTTCCGGGTCCCTCTCGAGGGCGGCTGGGCGGGGCTCCGAGTCCGACCTGCAAGAGCCGCTGCATTCAAGCTCGCACGTGAGCCCCGCTAAATAAAGCCACGCATGCCCACGAAGCTAGGCCAGCCGGCCGGCGGGTCCGTCTTCGCTCGGCCAAGCCTGCCGGGGCGCCTGCGGGGCGCTTGCGGTTGGCCTGAGCCTGGGCGGAGAGTTGGGCGCTTCTATTTATTTTATTCAGTTTATGTGGCCGCCCATCTCACCTGCCGGACTCGTTTCGCTTTGCAAGAAAGAGCAGCTCGAGAGCGGAGCCAAGCCGACTCTGTGCAGCCCTTGGGGCTCCCTGAGCAGCTCAGTGCGAGCGCGCCCCCCCAGATGTTGCGCCCGGTGCGGCCCGCCCCCCCTGCACCCCCGACGCTACGCCACTGGTGCAGAGAGTGGTGTGGATGGCTGAAAGGTTTATTGGCAGTTCACTCCCTTCCATCCAGGACATAGCAGATAAATGTTGTTTAAGCAAGAGTCCACAGGATTGTCTGGGACACTACCCATCCTCTTCACGGCCTGTTTTTCTTGTTACCTTCTGGGAGGAGGCTTCATGGTATCTGTAGCAGTACGTCCAGATTCAGTCATAGTTTTGTTCCATACAGTATCAACCTTGTGAACCCTCAGGCTTCCTCTTTTCACTTTCTGTTCAAAATGGACAGTGATTAATATTTATATGTATTTATATTTAAGGGTGTAGGTATATACATTTGTGTGTATATAGCATCTTTACATATGTGTTATGTAGGGCTTTTTTTGTCATAGAATGCCCAGAATGGAGTTCCGGCACCTTTTTTGGATGGAACCTTGTAGGGTAGGCAAGGCTGGTTGTATGACATATGTGAGTTCCGGCACCTTTTTCTTTTACAAAAAAAGCACTGGTGTTATGTATGTATACATTTTTGAGAGGAGGCAACAGAATTTCATTTTTAATGGGTGCCAGTGTGCCCACAGTAAAAAAATGACAATAAAAAGTTGTCTAATATGAAGAAAAAAGGTGGATTCAAGGTGCTGGTGATGACCTATAAAGCCCTAAATGGCTTGGGTCCGGGATATCTGAGGGAACACCTGCTGCCGGCATCAAGTTCCCTTCGTCCAGTGCGCTACCACAGGGAGGGTCTTCTCAGGGTGCCACTGGTAAGAGATTGCCGGCGGACGACACCCAGGGATAGGGCCTTCTCAGTGGGTGCGCCTGCCCTCTGGAACCAGCTGCCAGTGGAGCTGAGGACTGCCCCCGACCTCCGTTCATTCCGCCGGGACCTGAAGACCTGGCTCTTCAAGCTCTCTGGCCCAGGCTGAGAATTAATCTTAATTTTAACTGGGGTTTTATTTATGCAGGGACGAATATAATTTTTTTTAATTTGTTTTTAACTTTTGTATCTTTGTTTTTAATCACCCTGTAAACCGCCCTGAGTCCTTCGGGAAAGGGTGGTATATAAATGTAATAAAATAAAATAAATAAAATAAAATAAAATAAAATAAAAAGGAGGATGTGACATCATATAACAAAGACTTAAATACAGAACAACCTTAAACACTGCCACCTACTGACAAAGCACAGAACAAGTACTTAGGAGGGCTTGGCAGCACAAGCAAACAACAGCCATCAACACCCCAATCAACATCTAAAAACCCCACACACAATAGGCACCATATAAATACCACACACAGAACAGCACACACTCTGCTAGAGAGAAGTTCCCTGAAGATGAGCTCCAGAATGAGCCTGAAAGCTTAGCAGACAAAACCTCAGATTCTGGTGGCTGACCCAAATTGGATCCTGAAACATAGAACGTGGTATATTTGTGAGATTTTATTTGTTGCTTATGCAGGTAATCTTCACTGAGTGACTGCAGCTGATACTGGCAACTCACTTATTAAGCAAGAGTAGCTCCTAAGCAAAACTATGACTCTGCCTATGATCTTATTTCAGCTTTCCTTTGCTTAGCAGACCTGCAAACGTCATAACTCAGAGGATTGGTCATATAATTATTTTTTTCATTGCTGTCCTAACTGAAAACAGTTTCGATATAAAGCAGTCGCTAAATAAAGATTACCTGTATGACAGTGTAAACGTGCTAGTCTAACCATTCTTTTCAACAGAAATCTACACTGGGGAATTTGAATCTGAAATTTGAATATCTCAAACTCTGAAACCTATTGCCATACTAATTAGCTGGCCTCCCAAGATTTATGTAAATCTTAAGTTAGCTCTCTTCCTCCTTCCCTTCATATTAGGGAGGATGTGAGCCCTGGACAATTTTTTTTAAAAAAAGGCCTCTGGGACCACGAAAAATCTCATGATACCATTGGAGCGAATGAGATCAAAATTCTGTCCACTGAGGAATTCGGTGGATGAAATAGGTTTCTTAAGGCTGAATGTATCTAATTTGCTTCACTGTAAAAATGGAGAAAATCACCCAAATCGGTGAATTCTGGGCTTAAAGGGATAAAATGACTATCTTAAGACCTGCAAGGATGCATTCCTCAGTTCTGTAGTTATCCTGGAGAATACGAAGATGATGGGGATTTACGTGCAAATGTGTGTTGCCTACTCCAGATTAGGAAGCAGGTTGCCAGGAATCTACCTAGATTCCAGATTTCCTGGATGTGGGTGCAAATAAGCAGGGAAGAAAACATGGAATATTAATCAGGGATCCCTAAGAAGTAATGACAAGCTCAGTTAAGAGGAACTAAGGTAACAAAAGGATCTGTATCATTCTTGTGAAGAAAAAAATAATTTTGTTCCTTAATTCCCTACTGCTCTATTCCTTCTCAAATACCATAAGTCATTTATATGGTTTTTGAATGAAAATGACTTTTTAGATTTATGAACTGTTTGTATGTTACACATACAGTTTCCTAAATAAACTCCATAAATTTATGACAGATTTTGAGCTAATATATCCATAGATCCCAATTACTTTACCAAATTATTGATGGCACCTTTAGAGTTAGTAGGAAGGTATACCCTCAGCCCTATTCTTCATTGTATATAAAGTGGATGTGATGGTAGAAGATATCACATAACTACCTCACATTGTTATAGAATTACAGAGATGAAAGGAGCTATGTTGGTCATTAAGTACAAGAATCCAAATTAAAGTGGCTCTGGCAGATCTGTCACCACCAGAAGACATCCAATGAAGGGGGACCAAGCACTTTTCCAGGTAATTGGTTCACTGCTGAGTTGCTAGTATTGTACGGAACTTTTTTTCTAACATTCAATTGGAATTTAACTTCCTGCAATTTAAATCTATTATTCCATGTCCCACTTCCTGAAATGAAAAAGTACAGTTCTTGACTTGCTAGGTAGCATTCTGTCAAGTATTTGATGAGTGCAATCGTATGTCCTATCAATCTTCTCAAAAAATAAATATAACCAGATTTTTTGCTTAGACTTGATTTTTAGTTAATTGATCATCTTGTTTCCCCTTCTCAGAGCAGATGCCAGTTTTTCTGAATTTTTTGGGATTGTAACCTCAGATACGGATTCAAAGCAGGATATAGTGGAATGATTATTTTCCATGATTTGGACACTAAGTTTCTATTGAATCAGCCTAAAGATTCATTTGCCCTTTTTTGTTTTTTTGCAGCCACATCACACAGCTGATTGCTGTTCTGTTAGTAATCACTAGTATTCCAAACTTCTTTCCCAACTGTTACTATCAAGCCAGATATTTTCCACCTGTGGACCTATAGGCATCTTAAAGGAGGAGCTGTGCATTTGGGGCTCTTAAATTTCATTCATTTATTTTCGGCCTATTCCTTCTACCTCTTCATCAAATTATTAATGAAAAATACATTACAGAGCAGAGATCACAGAGCTGAATTTTAATGCACCCTACTCAATACCGCTCTCTAGTTTGATCAGGAATAGCTGCTTGCAGTATCTGAGTTCAGTTTTCAAGCCAGAAGTGCATCTACTTAATTGTCATGCTATCCAGTCATTCCTCAGGGCTGTTTCCCCACCAAGGGTTTTTCTCCTGGCCTTAAGAAGAAGGGGAAGAAAATGGAAAACAACTACTCAAAAAGTAAATCTTCCATATCTTTGAACTGAAGCAAGAGTAGTACCCATACTTTCTGTTGCTGGGTAGCTTTGTGAAGCCCATCAAGATTCCCCCTTGATGCAATCTGATTAGGTGGCATTCCAAGTTAGTACTTATTACTTGACAGGAAATATATAACCAAGCTGAGTTCTACAAAGTTGCCTAATGGAAGCCAGGTATATTTCTATTCATGCAGGAACATTACTATTAAGAAATATGTTACTATGTTGATAAGTGATGGTCACTATAGTTGTTGTATTAACTGTTGCACGAGAAATAAAAAACAAGCAACGGTAAAAACAACGCTGCTTTGCTAGGAGAATATATGAAATTGGTCCCTAATATTGTAGTGATTGCTGTTGCACAAACTGTCATGTGTGAATTAAGCTAGGGGCCCTCAACTCCTGGCCTGCAGACCAGTACTGTTACGTGGCCCATTGGGAACTGGGCTGTGCAAGTGGCTAGCAAGTACATGAAGCTTCATTTGCACATGGATGGGTTTAAGTTGCATGCATAAAAGCATTCCCTCCCCTCCTGCCACTGCTGTCGCTGCCACAACCACTCCATGGAGCCAAAAAGGTTGGGGACTGCTGAATTAAGCAGTTTAATAACTCTGTCCCACCAAATCATTCTTCCATGTATGTTTATAAGTTTCTTCAATGACAGCTATAACTATAGAGCATCTTTTCATATATCTACAGTTAATTATGGTGCAACACCAAAGAAACTTGAATTTTTTGTTGACAATTGTGATTATTTGAAATACTGTGGCTTTTTTTCCTGCTGTGTGATAGAAATGTCTTAATGAAATTAACAGAAGTGTATCAGACTGTTTTTTCCTGACTTGTTTATGGTACTGCAGCATTGTAAAATATGAAGTTGGTTCACAATTACCTGTCTTGTTAAAAAGGACTACAAGACTTGATTTGTTTAACACATTCTCATAGTAGTATCTAACCAACTATTCTGTCTCTGCAATAACCAGGTTTCCCCTACCAATTATCTAAATATTTACTTCTAGCCCATGTTCCATTTGCTGCTGGATCTGAGTTTTCACTAAGTTCTTTGTGATATCCTTCCTCAACATGTCATCAATGTTTGGGAATATATGGTATTTCAAAACAATTACATTAAGACAAAAAATGAATTTGTGACTGATGGGTTTGACAACTAATTGGGTATGGGTAGCACATGATGTAGCCTTGGAAAGATGGGATAATATATTTATGCTTTTATAACTGTGGTCAAAAAGATTGGTAGCTGATTTTTATAGACTTTTTTTTTGCTTTTCTGCTTTTTCTTTTTCAAATTTTTACTTATTCACTAGTCTATTTTTTTCTTTTCTTATATTTTTATTTATTTTAATCTTATAAAAATTCAATAACAATTATACTAAAAAATTTGGAATTTTGATCAGGAGTTTAGGAATTACAGTAGATAAATAAATCCTAGGAATTTAGGGCATCAAATTCCCTAATTTGAGTGATTTTTGAGGGTCATTTCTATGTTTAAAATAACTCTGTATTCTGGATTGCCAATAATCACACTCAAACCTAATAGCTAGATGGATCTCTGAATTCCAGAATGTCCCAGTTAGGATTGTATCCTCAGAAAATCAACTGATTTTCAGAAAAAGCCAATGTATTCTTATTGTGCTCCAAATAGCCTTACTTAAATACTATGATAAAAAGTTAGTTAAGCATAATATACAGTATGTAATACTACCAGTAGTATAAAAATTAAAGTGCTTAGATAAATAATGCAAGAAGTATAGGCTTTACACATTTTTTATTTAATGACTCTTTCACAATGCCATATAGTAATGCATGAAGTCAGTTGATGACTGGAGGACAGTAAGTTTTTAATTGGAACTTAATTAATTTGATGCAGGTACTGTCATCTGATATTCATATTAGGTTAATTATATCTATCAGATTTGTTTGTCAGACTTTTTCCTTAAAGGTTTCTTATAGTTAAGATATATAGAATTTTGCAGTACTATTGGTTTGTAGCCTCGGATTCTAAGTAACACTGAAATCTCCAGTAGAATTCTTCTGATTATGCTTAGTTTGCATATGGTCTAGGACAAAAGGACATTCTCCACTACAAGATACTGACAGAAAGCCCTTCTCATCAAAATGAAGGAGACATTTTGAGTGGCCAAGTGTGTCTGTAGAACTGTGGAGATAGCTAAACTGGAGATAGCCCTGTGATGAAGTAACATTAAGCTTAGAAGCTGGGGGCTTGTACACGAGAGGAAGAATCATAATACTTTTTAAAATTGCCACATGATAATACAAAAAGAGAGAATGGATTGTATTTCATTTCACACCTGCATCCAACAAAGCAGCATAGGCTTTGAAGTAGTAATTAAAATACTATTAGATTAGCCTTGACTCCTGGTGATAACATGGACATCACCATGCAGTTTTCTTAGTAACAATACAAAAGTGATTGCCATCACTTTATCCCAAAGTTTCTTTTTCTTATATTTCCCAGACTAAGATTTAGTAGATGAACACTCTTGTTCATCTAAGTGTAGAAACCAAAATGAATACTTCCTGACAAGTCAGACATGAACAGGCAATCCTTTGGAGGCATGAAATACCTTGACAATGTTGCTGGAACATCTGAGATGAAATTTTCCTATTATGAATATTGGCAGCAGAAATGCTACTCTTGCTGTGAGCCCCATGAAGGTTGACTTATTATCTACTTTCACTCTTCCCTCAGCCTGATTCATCCTTCCAACTTCCTGAAGAAATAAGAATGCAAATGAAAAAATGAAATCCCTGGACAAGGATGCTCTGCCTTTATTATTTCACTGATGAGTTGATATTGGTGGTGGAGGTGCACACCTGATCTTGAGACTGTCAGGTTTTTTGACTAAGTTATTGTTCCGTGGATTTTAGCTACTACATTGTAAACTTGTAGTTGTTCTACTGTCTTAGAGCACAAAGAGGATTTGGCTGGAGCTGTTCAAATTCTTTGATTTAGTCATTCTTTTGAATAAAATGCTTCTGGGAAATGTATGTATACAAATGGATTAATTGCAATATTTCCATATGAGCTCAGTCTGAATTATTTTAAAATTACAACATATAAATACATAATCAATAGATACTTCTCTTTCTGCCCAATTTGCATATTCTAGCTAGAAAACAAATATTTTTGGCTGGGATATTAAGACTATAAATATTTGACAAAATCTCTAATCAGAATTGACATTCTTGATCAAATAAAGCTACTTCAGATGCCTGAATTGATATCTTTGAATCAATTTGGTGCTTCTATGCATAAAAAGAAATGGCTGTTCAGAAATTAGAATTGACTTGATTCAATTCAAATATCCATACTGAATTCAATCAATTTTCCATATCAGTTTGAATTATTGAATCAGATTAATTTTCTGACATTATTTGAATTTTCACACTGAATGCGATTTATTTTCCAATTTTTCAGTTGTTGATTCAGCAAGTTCAATTGAGTTTGCACTGATCTGTACAAGCCTATGAAATGGGGCATCATTGGAAAACTATGTTTCAACTTAAGCTCCTGGATTCACTCAATCGAAAGATTATTGAGAAAATACCAATCTCCTGGCCTCTATATTTTCAATCAAAAGACCAGAACTGAAACCCCCATCTTGTCATCCATCGTCATGATGATACTAATGTAATATTAAAATCTTCAAGAACTAATGGAATGTCCAGAATGGCATGCTCTACCCCTTCTTTTCTTCTTGGAAAAACATTTCAAAAGCAAAATCTCTTTCATAAAATTGAATGAACTCTACCAAGAGGTTAAAAAAAAAAGACAGATTTCTCCACACAACTTAGGTTGCACATCGAGACAGGTCAGAACATCTGCAGGCCTCCTCTAGATATTGGACTATAGATATGAAATGGAGAATAGTACCAATCCTCAACTACCAGCCTCTTGGCTGCCCAAGTAAGTATCCAGTAATGCAATGTTTCTCAACCTGGGCAAGTTTAAGATGGGTGGACTTCAACTCCCAGACTTACCCAGCCAACTCTGCTTTGAGTTGACTCTAGAAAGAGTACAGAGAAGAGTAACAAAGATGATGATTATTATTAATATTTATTTGATTTCTATACCGCCCTTCTCCCCAAGGGACTCAGGGCGGTTCACAGGGCATATATAAATAGCAGTACAAAAATTAAAAGAAAATTAAACCAATGCCCAATTAAAATACAACAATGATAAAATAATAAAAACCAATTAAAAAACCCATAAACCCCTATCAGGCCAGACCAGCTAATTCAAATAAATGGGTCTTCAGCCCGCGACGGAAGGATCGAAGGTCCGATGCCGTCCGGAGCTCAACCGGCAGTTGGTTCCATAATGCCGGAGCACCCACAGAGAAGGCCCTCCCCCTGGGGGCCACCAGTCGACATTCCCTGACCGGAGGCACCCTGAGGAGGCCCTCTCTGTGGGCACGCACAGGGCGGAGGGGAGTTGACGCCGGCAGCAGGTGTTCCTCGAGGTATCCCGGACCCATGCCATGTAAGGACTTAAAGATCATAACCAAGACCTTGAACCTCACCCGGAAGACAACTGGTAACCAATGTAGCTCGCGGAGCAAAGGTGTAACATGGGAGTACCGGGAAACTCCCAAGACAACTCTCGCGGCCGCATTCTGTACCAGTTGGAGCCTCCGAGTAGTCTTCAAGGGAAGCCCCATCTAGAGAGCATTACAATAGTCTAGGCGAGAGGTCACGAGCGCGTGAGTGACCGTACACAGGGCATCCCGGTCCAGATAGGGCCGCAACTGGCGCACCAGGCGAACCTGGGTGAAGGCCCCCCTAGTCACGGCCACTATATGATCTTCCAGAGTAAGTCGTGAATCTAGGAGGACTCCCAAGTTGCGAGCCCTGTCCACAGGGGGTAAGAGCTCACCCCCCATAGAAAGCGATGGAACATTTTGAATGTCCCGGGATGCCGGAATGTACAGCCACTCAGTCTTGTCAGGGTTGAGTTGAAGTCTGTTCCTCCCCATCCAGACCCGAACCGCCTCCAGGCAACGGGACATCACAGCGAGGGCATCACTGGGGTGGTTTGGGGTCGAAATGAAAAGTTGGGTATCATCGGCATATTGATGATACCCAACTCCAAAACCACGAATGATCTCACCCAGCAGTTTCATATAGATGTTGAACAGGAGAGGCGAGAGGACCGACCCCTGAGGAACTCCACAAGCGAGAGTCCTAGGGGTCGACCTCTGCCCCCCTGCCAACACCGACTGCGAGCGTCCCAGGAGATAGGAGGAGAACCACTGAAGAACTGTGCCTCCCACTCCCAATCCCCTGAGACGCCGCAGCAAGATACCATGGTCGATGGTATCGAAAGCCGCCGAGAGGTCTAATAGGACTAGGACAGAGGAATATCCCCTATCCCGAGCCCTCCAGAGATCATTCACCAGAGCGACCAATGCCGTCTCCGTGCTGTACCCGGGCCTGAAACCCGATTGGTAAGGGTCCAAATAATCCGCTTCATCCAGGACCAGAGGGAGTTGATGCGCCACCACACTCTCAACAACCTTCGCAAGAAAGCGAAGGTTGGAGACTGGACGAAAGTTGTTCAATACAGCTGGGTCCAAGGCAGGCTTCTTGAGGAGAGGTCTCACCACCGCCTCCTTCAAGACGGTGGGGAAATAACCCTCACTCAAAGAAGCAGATATAACCGCCTGGAGCCAGCCTCGTGTCCTCTCCCTAGCTGCATAAACCAGCCAAGAAGGGCACGGATCCAATAAACATGTGGTGGAGCTCAGCCTCCCCATAATCCTGTCCACTTCATCAGGGGTCACAGAATCAAACTCCTCCCAGATAACATTGACAAGACCGCCCGTGTCCTGATCGCCAGACTCTGCCCAGCTGGAGTCCAAACCGGTCCGAATCCAAGCGATTTTATCCGACAGATGTTGACTAAATTCCTCTGCACGACCCTGCATGGGATCCTCCCTCACCTCCTGATTAAGAAGGGAGCGAGTCACCCTAAACAGGGCGGCCGGGCGATTATCTGCGGACGCGATGAGGGTAGAGAAGTAATTACACCTCGCCGCCCTCATCGCTGCGAGATAAGACCTAATGTAGGTTCTTAACCGCAACCGGTCGGATTCAGATCGGCTGGACCTCCAGCAGCTCTCTAGGCCCCGTTTCCGACGCTTCATCTCCCGGAGCTCCGCGGAAAACCATGGAGCTCGCTGGGATCTGCACCGGGTCAGGGGCCTCAAGGGTACAACCCAGTCAAGTGCCTCAGTGGCTGCCCTTTCCCAGGCTTCCACTAAGGCATCCGCCGAGTTGTGAGCAATGGAGGCAGATGGGGACCCCAGCGCCGCTTGGAATCTATCAGGATCCATTAAGCGTCTGGGGCGGTACCATATAATTGGCTCCGTACCCCCACGGCGGGGGGTGGCAAGATGGAAGACCAGCCGCAGGAGGTGATGATCGGTCCATGACAGGGGCATAATAAATGGAGAGCCCCCACCAAGATCATCCAACCACCGTCCAGATAAGAAAATCAGGTCAAGGGTGTGGCCTCCCTCATGAGTTGGTTCAGAAATTACTTGCGTCAGGTCCATGGCCGTCATGGAAGCCATGAACTCCCGAGCTAGCTCAGATGAGCCTCCCAGGGATGGTAGATTGAAGTCTCCCAAAACTATAAGTTTGGGGAACTCAACCACCAACCCCGAGAGGATATCGAGCAGCTCGGGCAGGGCTGCCGCTGCGCGACTAGGCGAAATGTACACCAGCAGCAAGCCCAACTGCGCCCCAGAACCAAATCTCACAAAGAGAGACTCACACCCGACTATCTGAAGAACGGTGGTCTCCCGCGGACATAAGGTCTCCCTGATAATCACCGCTGGCCGGTGTAGCACCCGGAAGCCTGGTGGGCAAAGGTCAACCAAAGGGACCCCACCCTCTGGGCCCAACCAAGTCTCCGTGATGCAAGCCAGGTCCGCATGCTCACCCTCAACTAAATCCCTAATGAGGGGAGCTTTGTTAACCACGGACCTGGCATTCAGGTACACCAGCCGGAGCTCAGGAGGCTGCACATCCTCGCTCCCGGAACCTCGGGGAAGAAGCAGAGGGTCGGAGCGCCTCACCGCTTGCAAATAGCGGAGACGGCCCTCCCAGTAACGATACGGCCCTCTGTCTATCCACCTGCTGCCATTCCCCGTCGTGGGAATCGGTAATCCCACGACCCGCTCATGAGCCCCGGAGACAACCACACCCTGTTCTCCCCCCGCGCGGTCAGACCCAAGTCTGGCCTGAGCCATGGTTGATTGGCCACCCCCCATAGCCAGACAACCCCCATCTCCCACCCCTCTCCCCAACCCCATAAAAAATTTCGATAAAAAAGTAATCAGGGGCCTCCTATTAAATTTGTGTTGACGGCCCCCTGCCCCTGCCCAGCCATCTCTCAGGGTCCCAGGACTCGGGCCCTTCATTGAGGTTAAGAGTATTTAAAGAGGCGGGTCGCACCCAGGAGAGGGGGGCACCCCTGAGGGCGAGCAAGTCCGTGCTGGTGTATTGTCGCATATGGGTCCAACAAGTCCAGGATAGGCAGTCCCATAGTTGGTCATGTCCATAGGAGGATCGAAGGCCGGGAATAAATATCTGGATCCACACCCAACTGCACTGCCACTCAGTTGGGTACCCCGGTAAACAGGCCACCCCCCGCCCTCTCACGACGGGTTGTAACTCTGTTCCTGGGGGTGGTCCAAGATATACTCTGGGTAGGCATACCCCATAGAGCTCCCACCTCTATTGGGGGACTGGAGGCTAAAACATATAGGGAACGGTTGCTGGAATTGGGTATGTGTAGTTTAACGAAGAGAAGAGTGAGGGGTGACATGATAGCAGTGTTCCAATATCTCGGGCTGCCACAAAGAAGAGGGAGCCAAGCTATTCTCCAAAGCACCTGAAAGCAGGACAAGAAGCAACGGATGGAAACTAGTCAAGGAGAGAAGCAACCTAGAACTAAGGAGAAATTTCCTGACAGTTAGAACAATTAATCAGTGGAACAACCTGCCTCCAGAAGTGGTGAATGCTCCAACACTGGAAGTTTTTAAGAAGAGACTGGACAGCCATTTGTCTGAAATGGTATAGGGTTTCCTGCCTTAGCAGGGGGTTGGACTAGATGACCTCCAAGGTCCCTTCCTCCTCCTCCTCCTCCTCCTCCTCCTCCTCCTCCTCCTCCTCCTCCTCCTCCTCCTCCTCCTCCTTCTTCTTCTTCTTCTTCTTCTTCTTCTTCTTCTTCTTCTTCTTTTCTTCTTCTTCTTCTTCTTCTTCTTCTTCTTCTTCTTCTTCTTCTTCTTATTATTATTATTATTATTATTATTATTATTATTATTATTATTATTATTATTATTATTATTATTATTGCAGCAATATATCACCTGAATTGAAAATATCAGCGATATTCTTACCCAGTAATTCCCAAACCAGGAAAAGAGAAAGAAGCTGTATAAATTGAAAAAGAGAAGGATGTAAGAAAGAGGGAGATAAAATTATAGAGGGGGGAAGATTGTTGTTTTTTTAAAAAAAATCATGAGTTGTGCAATGAATAGAAAAAGTGATAAAAAGGGGAAGAGGTTTGTGAGAAAGGGACAAACTTGTGGGAAGAAGAAGAAAAAAGCAGACTTCCACATACCGGTACTTTAACTTTTCATTTACTGCCTTTTGTTAGCAATATGTAAATCTATCCTGTTTCCCTTTCTAGACTTTTAGACAATGAAATGCTCTGATGCCAAAAAAGAGCCATCATCTTTCAAAATCTTGACTTCTCATTAGAAGAAATGTAAGAGAAATTCCTGTAATTTTATTCATCTTCTTACTTTATCTGCATATTTTACATCTAGTACAATAAATCCAGCTTATCCTTTTTTCCTTTTGTACTCTATTTTA
Source organism: Vipera berus (assembly GCF_964194415.1). Lineage (NCBI taxonomy): Eukaryota > Metazoa > Chordata > Lepidosauria > Squamata > Viperidae > Vipera > Vipera berus. The sequence continues at coordinate 148,154,737 of NC_138203.1, read as the reverse complement.
CACACAACCTTTCACACAACTGCTCAACAGCCCTTTTGACGGTGGCTTTCAGTTTTTCTACATGTTATGTGGGATTTTCCCCAGACTCTGCTGATTCAAACTTCTGAGAAGTCACTCTTCATGCTTTTTCTCATTTCTTTCCCAAAGTTTTGCTCAAACCTTTCCCTGCTATATGCTTTCGGTCTCGGAATGGCGCACTTTTAATTTTACAATGGATATTCTGAGGACCTCAAATGCAGACTGTAAAATGCCCTTTCATTAATCCCCATTCATGGGAATAGCCTGGGAGAGTTTCACAACAGTTGAGATAATTAGAAGTTTTGATAAATGGGAGTGCTCTGTCCAAAGATTTACGCTGACAAGAGATGCCCAGTGGATTTGGATAATGAGCAGCTTCAGATATTAGTATTTTTATAGCATTTTAAGTGTGCCAACTATTTCATGGTTCTCAGCCAAGTTGACTCACGTTGTAGCAGAACAGAGCAGGGATGGTGCACTCACAGTATTTTACTGTTCCAATTCCTATAACCACTGATCTGCTGCAGCCCAATGTGCTGCAAAGCTAATACCCAAATCTGCTCAGCCCGAGAGCCTTACTGCTTGTTATAATGTTGAGCTAACACATCCAGGACCAAGTTTTTCCTTCACGCTTGACTATTTTTACTGTTCATTTCTGCAGCTTCCCATTTTTCTTTCTGAATGCAAAACACTAAAACCTAAGATAGTTTAACAGAAGCAGCCTGAAAAACAAGGCAAAGAGAGGCTTTGCAAAACACGTTCACATCTTCTGAACAGCCCTTTCCAAAGTATCAGAGCAGCTGCATTTTTTTGGAAAGGTGGTGCAGTTGCTTTGAAGACTGTCCCCAGCTGCAACTACGTGTGCATGTCACAGCCATGATTTATTGTTAACGCAAGTGTAGATGATGCCTTCACATGCACACACAGAGAGTCACGGAAAACCCTTGAAGTAGCTCGGCCAGAACTTTAGAAGTATGTGCCTGGTTTAACACTTCTAGAAGGGAATTTTCTCTTGTGCTAACAAACATTCTGAAACCACCATCTAAACTGAATCCCCCTTGCAAAGGCAGGAGAGAAATCATGGTGTGATCCCCTCCTATCCCCTCTCTTTCTGCTAGCTGTAATTTATTCTAGTCAAAGAGGTTTTGAGCCTTTGCGTTCACACTTTTTATAGGATGAAATTTGTGAACATTTCTAAATTGGAGAACTGCATCAAGAAGCTGGCTGCACAAAGCAAAAGCCAACTGCGTTTGCATGCACATTGGAGAAGTATGAATTAAGTTGTTTTGTATTAAAATGAGAACTTTACAGTTTTTCCCACATCCTTGTCTACTGCGCTATTCTGCTTGTTTCATTAGAGAATTACAAAGTCAAGTTTCAGTCCAGAAGTTGCATCAGGTGAAAGGAAGGTATTTGAGTAAATTGATAGTCAGGAATTACTAGTCTGTTAAAGAATGGGAAGTGTCTTAAAACAGCAATACAATGAATTAATCAGAAAGTAAGTCTAGGATCTCAAACCATGTCAGGAATTCAAAGGGAGTTAAAAAAATTAAAATAAAATAACAGCTTGTAACATGCAGGTGCTTAATGCCAAAGACAGAATAGTTATCTCCAACAACCTTATAAATAAACACTAAATTCCACCCTGTTCCAGTTCTGGTCTGACTAGAAGAAATGCTGCTGTGTTTTCTTTTCTAGAACTGAAAAGATTTCTGTCTTCCCATACTGTGTTATCGGAGAGTTAAGCATCCCTTAACCAAAATCTGCTCAGAGCTTTGGCTGGAGCAAAATAATGTTTAATTCAGCACTATTAGACTTATTTTCAACAACACGTTATGCATCTGTTAAATACCTTGACTTCAAAGAATCAGTAATCTATGATATCTACCAAGACTAAATTAGTAACGCCAAGAGGAAAATTGCTTTGATTTTTCCTTCCCAGGAAGGAACAACACAGATTGAAGGCAGGCCCAGTATGAGTTATGTGACTCAGATCCATTACAGTGTCATTTTTTTATAGGGCTTATACTTCAAAAATTAAAATAGTGATCCAAAGAAAATCTTCTTGATATCATGTTCTAGTTTAAGGCTGAGCCCGAGGGAGGGGACAAAGGCATCATAAGTTGCAAGACCCTGCACACCCGTAAGAGATCTAAGTCCAGCCCATCTTGAATTTGGAACTTCTAAGATTTGCATTAGTTATAATGGAGTACTACTCCATTAGTTATAATGGAGTTCCAGGAGACACTCCAACAGACAACAAGAAGAAGGATTTAGGGAAGGAATGGAGATGGAGGCAAAAGGAGAAGGGTGAGAATTTTATGTATAAAACTGTTATATAACAAATGCAATGAAAAATTCAAATTACAACTTACTCCGGAGTCTGTTTCAAGAAAGAACAATAGTAGTCAGCATTTGCCAGCTAACACTGAACAGGAAAAAAAACCTGGCAGCATGTAAAAGCAATAGATGATTTTAATTGTTTTGACAATAATATATATATATTATTGTTTTTGAAGTTAAAGTATCATTAATTGAATGGTTCTTTTTGATTATTTTATTGTATATATTATTCACTGTATTCTAGTGGGAATTGATCCTAATTTCAGCAGTGTAATCATTTCACAAGCAAACAGATTAGTCAGAAAAAATGATGTCCCAATGTTTGTTTCTTCAATTTTAAATTTGGCTTGAAGGATTTTACATTACTTTGAGTTTTGTCTTTGTTCTGGTCCCCATTAGAACTGGACTCCTGAGCATCTGGTATTAGTTGGGTTATGATTATTATTTTTAGGGGTGAAGGCTATTGTTCTAACCATTGTGATGCTAAAAGTACACTGCAATTTCATATTAATTTATTGCCTATTGTCCAGCAATGTTTCTAATTAAAATGATTATTCTCCTCATATCAAAAATTTTGATTTCTTTCTATATAAACTTCAAACCTCTGAAAAAAAGGGTATTTTTTTTCTTCACATCAAACAATGCAGCTCAGATAGTTGTGTATACTGGATATTGAGGTAAATGTGTTAATTGGAATTCTGCTCAATTTGCACAGGGGAAAAATGCAGTTCAAAATTCTCTGGAAAATCCACATCCCAGGGAATGCATAACTGACGCTATCTCTCCCACACTTCACAAAGCAATGAAAATGCCAGATACATATTTTATAAATAATAAAAAATAAATAAATAAATAAGAAAACTAAGCGAAATGCAATGCACTTCCGTTGCCATAGTGAAAAGTGAAATAAAAGCTAGGGAAAACAAGCAACAAGAGAAACATCTGGGAAAATGAAGATATTCTTTGAAGGTGAAATAGAATCTTCTTCCACCCCCTGGCAATTATGACCCTATAACAGAGCTGATCTTGCTGGTCACTGATCACTTCTGAGCATTAAGCAGACCATGATTACACTAACAGCATTGTGAGGCACAGTGAATGAAATGACTAGCTGGCCCATTTTCATTTCTAGAATAATGTGTCTTGTTTCTCAGGACAGTCCTTACTGCTTTTCACTTTGGGTGAATTATAGTAGGGATGGTACTATTTCACACCACACGAAAATCTCAACTGTTTAGAAGTCGCTGTTTGTGTGCTACTGGAAATGTTCCTTGGGGGTCTTTTCAGGAACATCCTGTATATTACCTCAGGATTATGTAGTATTTGAGGTTCCCTTTCATTTTAGTAGTTCTGCTTTTACAAGAGGGGTACACAAGCAGAGAAACTAAAAACAGCCAGTTTCAATTGCATATGGATACTGCTTTTCCTCCAAGAATGGATCATGTTTTGATTTTCTCAAGTAAAAAGGATTATCCTACCACTAAATTGGCTATAACCGCTGGGTTATCTAGGAACACAGGCATATCCTTGCCCCAAGACAAAACTAACATGAACATTTGCCTCAGGCTTTTAGCATAATATTAAAGTTGTTAGAATATGTTGTTGAAAAAATGGTTTGTTTAACAGAGTATTATTAATACACAGTGGAAGTTGTACCGGGACTTTTAGGCAAACAGTAATGCACTAACATGAGTTTTATAACTTATTTTTACTCAGACAACAAAAAGAAACACAATAAGAAATAGTCCAAGTATCAATCCAGTATCATGCACATAAAAGTCAGTCCATAAAAAACATAGTATCAAAATACAAAAGCTGCTTACCAATATCAAAAACAATATACACTGTAGCAAGCAGTTGATTCTTGAGAGAATAAATATCAAGTTAGCAAACAAGAGAACAAGAGGTATCCAAACACTAACATCAAACACATATACAAGAGCAACAACGTGTAACATCTAACTCTCTTTTATGTGGAATAATTACAGCCACACCCTTAGGCCGTTTAACTCCTTAAAGGTGCTTTTACTCCATTATATAATATTGTCACCCAAATCAAGTTTAATCTCTAACAATCTCCCCTTTTGGGTGGCATATTATACATATATTTTTACAATCTCAAATTACACATATCACAAACAGATTTATGCTTTATAGCACCCTGAGCTTTAGTAAACTGGTCAGCAATATTATCTTCAGTTGCACAATATTCCAGTTTAATCAAATTATCTTTAACACATTGTCTGACATTTAGATACCGTAGATCCGTATGTTTTGATCTAGTTTTCACTGCAGCATTAGTTGCTAATTTTATAGCTGCTTGATTGTCTTCATACACTTTTATTGGTTCATTACAATTTAAACCCATATCAAACAATAATTGTTTCCATACCAATAGCTCAGTACATAATAAAGATAGACAAGAAAATTCGGATTCAGTTGTTGATAAGCTTATATGCTTCTGTCTGTTAGACCTCCATCCTACTAAAGCGTCTCCCAATAATACAACCAATCCTGAAGTGGATTTCCTGGTTACAGTATCAGATGCAAAACTAGCATCTGCAAATGCTTTTAGTTCCAATTCCTTTGTTGGCTCTAGATATAAAGAATAATGTATGGTGTGTTTCAAATATCTTAAAACTCTTTTCGCACCTTGCCAACATCTGGTTGTAGGATTCTCACAATATCTAGCTAAATGATTAACTGTAAATGCTATGTCAGGTCTTGACCAGTTACATAAATACATCAAGCTACCTATTAATGATTGATATATCTTTTTATCAAAGACATTGCTGTTATCTGCTGAACTCTCAAAACCTTGAACCATAGGTGTTTTTACTGGTTTACAGTTTTCCATATTATAAATCCTTTACTAGTCCTGACAATATCCAGCCCTAGATAATGGCTAATAGCTCCTAGATCTTTTACTCTAAATTTTCTTTTTAACCCTGAAATTATTCTTTCAGTTTCTGTTTCATCTTTTGCTATAATAGCAATATCATCAGTGAATAATAATAACAATGATAATTCACTATTTTGCTGTTTTATAAATAAACAAGGATCTGCAATACTAGCTTTAAATCCCAAACTATTTAACTCTTTTACTAAACATCTATTCCACTCATAACCTGACTGTTTTAAACCATACAAACTCTTATTCAGTTTCCAACAGTACCCTACCTTACTTTCTATTCCTGATGGAACTTTCATATATATATCATGGTTTAATGTTGCATGCAAATAAGCAGTTTCAATATCTACATGTTTTATACTATAATTCTTATTTGCTGCCCAAACTAAAGCAGCCCTAAGAGTGGAAGCTCTTAACGTTGGGGAAAATACTTCATCATAATCACTATTATTCTGTGCAAATCCTTGAGCAACTAATCTTGCTTTATGTATTACCTCTCCTGTAACACTTTCTTTCAGTTTAAAAACCCATTTACATCCAATTAACTTTTCTGTTTTAGGTATTTTAACCTCTTGATAAACATTAAGATCTTGCAAAGACTTTATTTCTTTATCCATAGCTACTTTCCAATTCTTTCTTTCATTCTCAGGATACATTTTTATTTCTTCAACATTAGAAGGTTCAATGTCTATTTGACAAATTAAACCTGCCTCGAAACGATCAGGCTGTCGCCTTTCCCTGTTAGACCTTCTGAGAATTATTGGACTTATAGGTACATTTACATTATTATCTTCTTCCTCTCCTGTCTCCACTATCAGTGGTTCTTGTTTGATCTCTCTAGCAGGTTCCTCCTCTTCTTTATCACTTTCATTTGAGGAGTTAGTTAAATCTTGTTGAGGAATATATACAATATCTTCTACCCTTTCCCAGCCTGACTGTTCTTGAAAAACAGCGCTAGAACTACAATAAATGTTTTTAGTACCTTTCTCCCAGAACCGATAAGACTTATGGTTTAACTCATAGCCAACAAAAAATAATTGTTTAGCTCTATGTTCTCCTTTATTTCTTATTGAACTTGGAATATGTACCCAAGCAGGTGTCCCAAATGTGTGAATATAACTAAGATTTGGTTTTCTCTTATACCATAAGGTATAAGGAATTTTACCTGTAGCTGAACTAACCACATTGTTTAAAATATGATTAGCACATTTTGCTGCTTCTCCCCATAAGCTATCAGGTAAACCAGAATCTTCAATCATAGATCTAATCATAGCTTGCAATGTTTGGCCCCTCCGTTCAACAAATGCATTATGCTGAGGTCTATAAGGAGCTGTACGTCTATGCTCTATTCCCTCTGAAACTAACAGCTCATTGAACTGTTTATTAACAAACTCAGTTCCATTGTCTGTTATTATGGTTTTTACATTTAACTGAGTTTTCCTTTGTACAAACTTGAGCCAATTAGATATTGTTTGTATAGTTTCAGTTTTTGACGTAAGGAGATAACAGAACCCATATCTGCTATAATGGTCTAGAATATTTAATATGTAGCAAGCACCCCCTAAACTGGGTTTCATAGGACCTATCAAATCCATAAATACCAGTTCTAATGGAGTTGTGGTTTTAAATCCATCTAACCTATTAGCTGGTGCTGCCCTGCTCTTTTCTCTACCACATACGTTACATTGCAGATATTTCTTACAAGCCTTTAACTTAAACCCATTAGACAAAGCTACAGTTCTTTTTAGTGTATTAAAATTCACATGACCCAATCTTCTATGTAATAAATGAATACATTCATCATGTGGTTTTTGATTTGTACAAGTAGTAGCCATTATTATAGGATCATTGCTAATTACAAACAAACCGTCTTTCATATTAGCTATTAAGTTCACTTCATTCTTTTGAATAAGACATTCCTCCCCTTGGAAAGTAACTTTAAAACCTGCTTCCAATAATGCCTTAACTGATAATAGATTATAATCACATCTGGGAACATATAGCATTTCCAAATCTTGTTTTAAAAATGAACAGTAAACCTTACCCTCTCCAGAGACCTTGACTCTCCAGCCATTAGCCATAGAAATATATTTTTTACTAGACCTTATATTCTCAAAATCCCTTTTTATTTTTGAAATACAGTGTGTAGCTCCACTATCTACCACCCACCAATTGTGGTTATTAGTAGTTCTATTAGCTACAGCTACATTAATCAGCTTTTTATTCTTTCTATGGCTTTCCTTTCTCTGACAATTACTATTCTGACAAAACTTAGCAATATGTCCCTTTAACCCACAATTAAAGCATTTCCTTAAAATATAAGCAGATTCAGTCTTCTTTATTTCTTGTTGCAATGGCTCTCTCAACTGTTTTCTCTCCATACGACATCTTGATTCTTCCAACAACCTTCCAGTTATTGAAGAAACAGTTAGGTCTTCTTTGGACAAAACCTCCAAGGACGATACAAAGGCATCGTAGCTCTCATCCAATGATGACAAAATGATGTAAACCTGGTGAAGCTCTGAGAAAATAAGTTCTTTTTCTTGCAGTTCCAACAAAGTTGCTTTTATAAAGTTAAGGTGAGCTAACATATCGCCATTCTTTTCCAGTCTAGCTCTAAATAGCTTTCTGGTAAGATTTATATGAGCATCAACACTGTCCCGAACAAAAATCTTTTTCAACTTAGCCCAACATTTAGCAGCAGATTCTTCTCCACGCACATGGACTAGCTGTTGGTCTCCTAATGTTAGCCCAATGATAGATAAAGCCTTATCATTGTCTTTATTGAAGTCTACAATCTTCTTGTTATCTTCTTCATTAGTTGGATCCCAGGCAGTTACATCAGGAGGATTATGGACTATTTTCCAAAGACCCTGATTTTGTAATAGCAAACTACATTGTGTAGACCAGGATACGTAGTTTGACCCATCAAGCCGGGTAATGCAGAATGGATTGAATAGTCCTTGTGCCATTGTCTGAATTTAAAAACTCAGTTAGGAAATATAAATACAATACTGTGCCTGTCCTCAGCACCACACTGGATCTGGGCCCATAACCATTGTTAGAATATGTTGTTGAAAAAATGGTTTGTTTAACAGAGTATTATTAATACACAGTGGAAGTTGTACCGGGACTTTTAGGCAAACAGTAATGCACTAACATGAGTTTTATAACTTATTTTTACTCAGACAACAAAAAGAAACACAATAAGAAATAGTCCAAGTATCAATCCAGTATCATGCACATAAAAGTCAGTCCATAAAAAACATAGTATCAAAATACAAAAGCTGCTTACCAATATCAAAAACAATATACACTGTAGCAAGCAGTTGATTCTTGAGAGAATAAATATCAAGTTAGCAAACAAGAGAACAAGAGGTATCCAAACACTAACATCAAACACATATACAAGAGCAACAACGTGTAACATCTAACTCTCTTTTATGTGGAATAATTACAGCCACACCCTTAGGCCGTTTAACTCCTTAAAGGTGCTTTTACTCCATTATATAATATTGTCACCCAAATCAAGTTTAATCTCTAACAAAAGTCCTATAGTAAAATGTCATGTTCTACAGCAAAAATGGTTTCTTATCTTCTCCACAAACTTACAAATATCTATGGTACTGTACTTTCTATCCCATTATCTGGTTAAAATAAGAATTTAGTTTCTCAGCTCAGAGCTGAGATAATAATTGGGGACTTACTTCTGATTCTTTTTTTTTAGGGCAGCATTAAGATTTTTTTTTAAAGAGGTCTTTGTTAATTGGAAATTTAAAAACCAACAGTGTAATTAGGAAAAAGATATAATGGACTCAAATGGCAAGTGTTCCCATTAATATGAATTCTTTACTGCTGGGTAATAATTGAGAACTCACTGCTGCATAACGCTGTATTGTATTAATCTCCCTTTGGATGTCAAATTATTGATTTTAATGTAGTGCCAATACTGGATAGAAATATTAGTCCGCAGAATCCTTGGTCTTTTCTACTGAACTTTAGAATGCCTTTTACATCAAAAGTACCACAGACTCAGTAATGGCATGAAAATTAGGGAAAATATTTATTCCAGACTTCATTTAGGAGCTGACATAGAAGAAATGCATGAAGCTATTTGTTCTATCATTTTCCCATAGATTACTGTACAGGTAGTCCTCAACTTATGACCACAACTGAGCCCAAAATTTATGTTGCTAAGTGAGAAATTTGTTAAGTAAGTTTTGCCACATTTTATTACTTTTCTTGCCACATTTTTTAAGTGAATCACTGCAGTTGTTAGTTTAGTAACACAGTTACAGTATGTGAATCTGGCTTCCCCATTGACTGCTTCTCAGAAGGTCGCCAAAGGGGGATTGTGTGACCACGGAGATGCTGCAACTGCAAACATCATCAATGTGAGTCAGTTATCAAACATCTGAATGTAAATCACGTGACCACGTAGATGCTGCGGTGGTCGTAAGTTTGAAAAATCATCATAAATAACTTTTTTCAGTGCCGTTGTAACTTCGAACTTCAAACTGTCACTAACCAAACCATTGTAAATTGAGGACTACCTGTACTTTGGGTTTAGGAATTTGAACAGAAGCTAATATCTTAGTATCCCAACTTATAGCAAACAAAATCAAAGCAGAATCATTTTAAAATTCTTTTTTATGCTTCTTCAATCTCTGGACTATGTTATCTATCATCCAAACCTCTCCTTAACAGCTCTTTCATAGCTTTCTTACAGTTAGCTTTAAATTCCTTTCCAGAGGCTAAGCTGGCATGCAGTGCCAGATATTTTGAGTTTTTAACTTCATTTCTTTCTGTTTGAAGTAGGAGGAATGAGGGAATTTTGGTAACCACAGTACAGCAGAGATGATGGTGGGGCATAAATTGCCAGATTAGTAATTATTTATTCATGGGATTAGTATGCTGCTGGATTCTCCCATGCTCCCAGCAGCTCTCAAAAAGAGAATGAAAAATGAAGACATCCATTGTAACAACCCTAATGAAACCTCACATACCCGTGAAACAAAAATGAAATACAAAACCCAGCTTAAACAATATATAACAGTGATTAATACAGTGGTGACAATCACTTCAGAGGACCTCTAGGAAAACTTGATTTTTACTTGTTTCCAGGCCACATTACCAAAGCAACCAATCTCATTTTTAGGAGAAAGGCATATTGGAACCTTACCAAAAAGCAACATTTTCTGGCCTTGACTCTCATCTTGTTACAAAGATGGAATACTGCTTGACATTTCTCCCAGGTTAGGGTTTATAGACAAGCTGTCTTGGAGATACTGGTATATTGGTATCAAGACTTAAGGCATAATAAGTCCAAGCAAGTACTTAGTACTTCCACTTCCAGAAACATATTGACAGTAAATTTCTGGTGCACAAAATAGGCACATTATGCTCGAAGCCACAGCACTAGGAAATAAGCGGACCTCTGCCATAATAAAGGTAAAGGGTTCCCCCTGTCCAGTTGTGTCCGACTTTAGGGGACGGTAGTCATCTTCCGTTTTTAGCTGAGGAAGCTAGGGTCCTCCAAAAGACACTTCTGTGGTCCTGTGGCCAGCATGACTGTACATCCAGGCACACAGAATGTGTTACCCTCCCACTGAAGTGGTACCCTCCCACTGAAGTGGTTATCTACTTGTATTGGCATGCTTTCAAACTGCTAAGTGGGCAGGAGCAGGGGCAAGGATGAGAGCTCGCCCTGTTGCATAGCACCCGGGTCTTAAACTGGGCTGTCAATTTTCCAGCTGACAAGCTCAGCATCTTTAACCACTGAGCTGTCCATAATAATGCAATAACGCAATAATAATTCAATAATAATGCAATAATAGTTCACGCCTTTATTGCCGCTCAGTTAGATTATGGCAATGTACTCCATTTATGTAATAGAATGTATGAAAGAACTTGGAAGTGGGGAGGGGAAAGAAATGCTGCCTGGGGAACAATCAGACAAGAGTGGGAGAAGCCCACAACTGAATCAGGACAGAGAAAGAAACTTACAAAAGATCCTCCCTAACTAATCCAGCAGTTCAAAAGAGACTGCGTGAGATTTGTACTTTCAGACTTGCAAGAGTCGCTTAACGTAGCCTTGCGATAATCTTGTTGTATTTCCTGTCTGGTGTAGCTAGGAGGATGATAATATGGGACTATCTTTAGAGACACTGGGATGTAGTGACCTCTGTGTCGTGCACCTGTCATGGGAAGCATGTTACATCTGTGTTTCAGGCCTTAGCATGGCTTCTGATCAGTTTCTGGGTGTGGTTTCAAGACTGGTTTTGACCTATAAATAAGGACTGCTGGAAATACTTCATAGTTTATGACTTCCACAATGTAACCATCAAGCACTAACTTCTCAGTAGCAGCAACCCCCAGTGAAATTGGTCTGCCTCAGCCCTGCTCCCCCATCTCATTTAAGAAAATGCTAAAAGAGCCTGACCTCTTTTGTAGAGCACTTTTTGTTTTGAGTTAGCCTTGAAATATTCTGATTTAATGTGCTTGGTTAAGGGGGGGGAGGGGGCTTGCAGAAAAGATTCTATTCAGCCCCAAGAAAGGGAGAAGCATGACAAAGAAACTCACAATGATCAAAATGTCTGTGTTTGCTTTATACTATAAACCATGTAAATTGGAAAATGAGCTATGAAAGGATAGCTTTTCTATCTGATTTTATTTCCTATATAATTTCCTTCTTTTTCTTTTATTTGCAATCTAGGATGTGGGTTTTTTGCCCTTTCATACAGATTTGCATGCTTCCCGCCCAGTAACACAACAGGATGTTGATCTATCATTCAAATTGAAATATGTTTGACGCTCAATACTTATTTGTGTTTCTTTTCTTTAGTTCTGCCATTTAGCCATAAAGCAATACCAAGTGTCCATTATTTAATTCTCCAGCTGAAAAAAAACTTTAAATGGGTCAGGATCTGATATTGCAGTTGAATTTATCTGGCAATCTGTTACATTCTAAAGCAAATGCGAAGAAATCAAACATCTATTCTGATATACTTTCACAACACATAATTTGGGGAATGTGATTTAGGATTAACGGCATTCTTTCTATGCAAAAAAACAAAGAAACCTTCAATAATTTCTGTTTATAATAGCTATTAGATTATAGCTTCTCAGTAACCATATGGGAGCATAGTCTTGCATTTTCCCCTTTTCATTTAAATGTTGTTTCTCTACAATACTGTTTATTTCGTTGACTTCTCAGAAACATATTAGTGCTGCTACATATGAGATGCAAACTGCATTCAGTTTGGGCTTTGAAATATTAGAAATGTGTCAATTGGTTTCCAGTTTTGAAAACTGTTAACTTTCAAAGTGGGGAAAAAAAGTGTTTTCTGGCACTATATATGTCAGCGGGTGTCAGTTATTACTTCTGAATTATAAATGTGTTTTTGAAACATACTGAAGTAGTCTGCGTCTAAAATTGCTTTCAGAATGACGCCAGTAATATGCAGAGGAAGTATTCCCATGCAACACGGTACTTATTGCTGAGACCACGAAAAGACAATTGTGATCCCAAATTATCATATAGCATTGTCTAGGTCCTGGTAGCCTGGCCAGAAGACTAAATCCCAGATATATATGGGTCATGCTGGTTGAAGATTTAGGAACTACTGTATGGCCACAGCATCTACAGGTGCCAGTTGTAGGATGCTGCCTACTAATAGCAAAGTAGCAGAGTAGATACCTGGGCAAACTCCTAAATTTTCTTTTTACAGGATGCATAGCATTTTTTTTAACCCTATCACAAACATACATCAGCAGCAGCACTTTCTGTCCTTAGACAAGGCACCTCCACGAAATTTACAGGACAACTAAATCTCATACATTGGTGGAGATATAGATTACTATCCAGCATCTTGTCTTAGTGGGGAATTTGAAGATCTAATTAAAGGTGCAGTCAGTCATACAGTAAATTATCTAACAGTAAATGCTGTTGAACCTAACAGCATGCATCTTAGAGCAGACATAGCTAATGTAATCCCCAGAAACCTGCCCAACTTCTGAGGTCATCGTGTCAAGTCAATGCTAAATGTCTCTCCTCCACAATTTAAGCCGATCGTTTTCAAAGGACTTCTCAGTAGTGGCTCTCCCTTACGGAAGTCCACCTACAGAGAAATTTGCTTGGTATTTATTCCCCTTATCATTTAGCCATAAGCTAAATGATTCTGCTCTCTTTGAAGGACATTGATAGTTTTATCATTTATTTTTAAGGTATGCAGCTTCATTAAGTATCATAGAGTTTCATTTCACAGTATTTTACTTTACTTTCAAAACTGTGTGGCTAACTCCTTGAAAGACTGCAGAAGAGTGATGTAAACAAAGATGTCTGAAAGAAGGGTGGGATATAATAAAAAAAATCAAAATGGCAGTCACAACTTAAAATCAAAGGCCTGCCCTTTTTGTAAGTGTGTCTATATCACATGCAGAAACAAAAAAAGAATTATGGCCACCATCTTCATTCTTCTTTTGGTCCACCTCTTGTGGACACTTCTTGATGAACAGATTCTAAATTTTTCCTTCAATAACAAGATAGATAGATAGATAGATAGATAGATAGATAGAGGATAGATAGATAGATAGATAGATAGATAGATAGATAGATAGATAGATAGATAGATAGATAGATAGATAGAGATATAATAATTGTAATAATAATAATCTCAAAACAACCGCAGCACCACTTGAGCAAAATTGGCATTGACAAATTTGCCATCAGTCAATTGCAAAAGTTGGCCCTACTGGCAACAACTTCCATCCTGCAACAATATTTGTAACACCATCAAACATCCAGATCTACCTATCCCAGGTGTTTGGTAAGGACTTGATAGGTAGACAAAAATGTCAAATCCAGTCTGAACATCTGGCTGACTGTGTGATGATTGATGATGATGATGATGATAGTAGGTAGTAGATATTTAATAATAATGATGATAGATCAGGGGTGTCAAACGTGCAATGTCACATGACGTGTTGCGATGTATCATGACTTTTTTTCCATTGCTGGCAATGGGTGGGCACAGTTTTGCCATGACGCATATGGCCCATGGGCCGGCAATTTGACACCCCTGTGATAGATAGATAGATAGATAGATAGATAGATAGATAGATAGATAGATAGATAGATAGATAGACAGACAGATCCAGATCCAGATCCAGATCCAGATCCAGATCCAGATCCAGTACAAGAACCAGAACCAGAACCAGAACTAGATATATTGGCCCCTTAAATAAAGGAATAATGTCTATGTTTACATTAAAATATCAGATAGGTCAAGCCTAGAAACTACTTCCTTTTATAGTCATTCACTTTTATGCCCATATGAAATAAATAAATCTTCTTTTGGGGGATGACAAGATGACAACAAAGAGTAATTAGGGTCTGAAAACCAATAACAGTTCTACCCCCTTTCTCCTCATCTGACATAAGCATCATGAGATCTTACCATTATTAGAAATTAAAGAATTCACATTGCTGGGAAGGGATGGGAGAAATTGCTTGAAATGACCAGGTTCGGTGAGGTCTAATTTTTTAAGATATAACTTATGGGGATGTATGAAAGAAAAAGAAACACAACCTATAAGGATAAAATAACATCATAATTCAAAGCAAGAGTTAGAAAAAAAAATAGTTATTGGGACAGAAGCATTCAGGGATGGTTTTCGCTAGGAGATTGCAGTTTCATCAGTCATTTCGAATTATGCAATGTTATACATGCCCTTTTAAAAAAAAAGTAAGGTGGAAAACATTGGATGCCAACTGAAATATATGGGGAGATAATCTTTATGGCTCTTCTGCCACTAACCTGTTAGAAGGGTTTACATGAGTCACGATATACATTTTTCAGGTAAAAATGTTGGTGTTTTTGCTTCAAGGTTGCCATCCTGAACAAGGCAGGCCTGCCGACAGTGAGGCAAATGTTGTTGAACTATTTTTCAGTTGGGCTTAGAAATAGTAGAAAATCATACAAAATTGCCAGAGAATAGCTGCCTAAGCAGATAGCTGAAATCCTACAAATTGAGCAGTGGAGGAATAAATGGAATGAGTAGATAAGCCCCTGTGGAAAGAAGCAAATCAGCAAGTAAAATGCCATACTGTGTTGGTCTTTTTTGTTTGTCAAATGCATTATTTCAGAATAACATTATCAACAAAAAGGAATATTTTACTAACTCACGTGTAATTTGAAGTCTGCATAAAGCATTTATTGCTGAAAGTTAGATGGCATTCTGATTTTATACTTTACGGAGTTTGCAGTACATAGGTAACCGGAACCTTATCCTTTGTGTCCTGAAACAGAACTGATAAGAGAATATGAAAACTGTAATTCTGTCTTTTAATGCATGGATATATATCAGGATGCTAATAAGAATACTGCTATCCTATTCCAAGACAAATATATGGATTCAGATAGCTCAGCCTTCCCCAACTTTAAGCACTCCTTATGTGCTGGGGCTTGAACTTTTAGACAGAATGGTTGATGGCTGAGAATGTTGGTAATTTTAATCTCAGTACATTTGGAAAACAGCAGATTGGCGAAGGCTGATGTATACAGGGGCACTCTTTTTCCTTAATAAAGTTGGAGATCTTATTCATTGATTGATTTGATTTCATTATGTGCCATCTTGCCTTATCCTTTATAACTGTATATATATATAAATGTAGAAAGGAAGAGAAAGAAAGAAAGAAAGAAAGAAAGAAAGAAAGAAAGAAAGAAAGAAAGAAAGAAAGAAAGAAAGAAAGGGGAAGGGAGGGAGGGAGGGAGGAAGGAAAGAAGGAAGGAAAGGAAGGAAGGAAGGAAGGAAGGAAGGAAGGAAGGAAGGAAGGGAGGGAGGGAGAGAGGGAGGGAGGGACGATTTAGCTGTAGGCTAAAACATACAAAGAACAGTTGCAGGAATTGGGTATGTCTGGTCTAATAAAAAGAAGGACTATGTGTAACATAAGAGCAGTTTGTAGGGGCTCCTACAAAGATAAGGGGGATCAAACTATTTTCCAAAGCACCAAAAGACAAGACAAGAAACAATGGCTGGAAACTAATCAAGGAGAAAAGCAACACAGAACTAAGGAGAAATTTCCCAATGGTGGGAGCAATCAACCAATGGAATAGCTTGCCTTCAGATGTTGTGGGTGCTCCATGACTGGAGGCTTTCAAAAAGAGACTGGACAATCTTTTGTCTGAAATGGTAGGGTCTCCTGCTTGAGCCGGGGGTTTGACTAGAACACAGGTCAGCAACCCGCGGCTCTGGAGCCGCATGCGGCTCTTTGAGCCATCTCCTGCAGCTCCCAGCCGCCCGGTGCGCGTGCACCTCTTCGAACGGGCAGTGGTGCGCGCTCACCTCTCCAAATGGAGAGTGGCACCGCCCGTTTAGAGAGGTGCGCGCGCACCTCTCCGAATGGGCGGAGGTGCGCGCGCACCTCCCCAAACCTTTGGAGAGGTGCGCGCGTACCTCCGCGCGAATGGGCAGCGGTGCTGCTCTTTGAGAAAGCTGCCATGGCACGTTTGCAGGCTGCCGAAAGCGGCAGCTTTGCAGATGGGCCGCGGCAGCTTTCCCAACAAGCGGCGCCGCTGCCCATTCCGAGAGGTGCGCGCGCACCTCTCCGAATGACCGTAGGTGTGTGCGCACCTCCCCAAACCTTTGGAGAGGTGCGCGCATACCTCCGTGTGAACGGGCAGCGGCGCCGCTCTTTGAGAAAGCTGCCGCGGCACGTTTGCAGGCTGCCGAAAGCGGCAGCTTTGCAGACGGGCCGCGGCAGCTTTCCCAACAAGCAGCGCCGCTGCCCATTCCGAGAGGTGCGCGCGCACCCCTCAGAACGACCGTAGGTGCGCGCGGACCTCTGCGTGAACGGGCAGCGGCAAATCTTTTTAAGATCTTTCTGACAGAGGCTTGAGAGTGGGGATGGGGAGAGGAGCTTTACCTGGGGGGTTGGGAATTATTTTCTCCTTTATTCAGAATTACGGATCCATTTACTTCCAGCACCGGATCAGTGGTGCCACCGCCGTTGCCATGACAGCAGGAGGGGCAGGGCCCCCGCGATTTACAACCCCCCCTTCCCCACCCAAACGAGCAGCCCCGGGAAAGTGGCTTCGGGACTTCTTTTTCTTGCTTCTAAGCGTAGGCACCAATCTGGGAAAAGTAACGTGCGCGTCTTTCTCGTCTCCCGCCACGCCTCCCATTGGCGTCTGCTACGGCATAGGAAAAGCGAAGTTAGCTGGGGCGGTTCCCCGCGGCGGAGAGATTCTTGAATGGGACTCGTTTCCGGTGGAGGGATCCAGGCAGGCTACGGGTGCCGCGGCCCATCTTGGCTCCTCTTGGGAAGGGGGGAGGCGGCTGTGTAGCCGGCACCATGGATGAGGCCTACGACGTGATCATGCTGGGCACCGGCTTGACCGTGAGTCCTTCGGAGCCACTCACCCTGCCTCTTCCTCTCCCCATCCCGGCATCTTCCACCCCTTGCGCCCCTCCGTGCAATTTTGCATTCCTTTCCCTCCGGCTCCTGCATCCATGTCCGTCATCAGCAAACCGGGAACCGGTTCCATCACACATAAAAAAATGGAACCGCACGCGTCCGCGCATGCGCAAGAAAACCCGTTTTGCGCATGCGCAAAACTTTTTTGCGCATGCGCATGCATGGACGCATGCACGCAGCTCCCACTTTTTCTATGTGTGATGGTACCGGTTCCCAGTGGCTCTTTTCCTTTTTCAGGTTGCCGACCCCTGGACTAGAAGATCTCTAACATCCCTTCAAATTTTGTTATTCTATGTTCTATGTTTTAACCCTATGAATCAAAGAAATAGAAACCTGAGCTCTAATTCTGCCAAAGTAATAATTATTCTTCACAGCTTTTAAAATTATAGAAAAATCCATGTTTGATTAACTTTTTAAAGAAGGAATTTTATATTTCACTGTGCATAATTCATTTTAATATGGTTAGGGCTTATGGCCCAACAATTCTATTGAACACTGATATGTTGTCTTTCTATAAAGAATAAATGAATCTTCTGATTCAGTTTTTCCTTTGTGAAAGTTGGTCCCAACAGAGGAAATCATTCTTTAGCCACTGGCATTAAGGTTATATAAAAATGTAGCATCAGGCCTATGGAACAATGATGCAATTAAACAGCTGAAAGCAGCCAAAACAACATTTGAGGAGGAAGAAGGAAAATGACTAGCAGTATGCAGGATTTTTTTTTTTAAAAAAATAACATGTTATGCTCAAAGTCTGGAACAAACAGCCGAATCTGAATATTCCCAAATGTTTTGAGTTGGCTACGTTCTGCCAAAGAAACTTTGAAAGGCTCAAGTGTTCATGTTCTTTTAGAAGAACACTAAAAAAATGAACCTTCCAACCCTGGGAAACAATGAGGACTCTCTGTCTCCTTGTCCCCATTTTTTTTTAAGCTCGGGATTATAGGAATAGGTAGAATGACTGACTGCCATCAGCCAGCTATCTCCCATGTAAAAAAAAAATGGCCAAAGGGATAGTTTTAAAGTATTTTTGATAACTCCATTAGGAAACAATGGGACACAAATGCCCATTGGGAAAAAAAACAGTTAGCCTTCTCTGCTTGACTTCAAACTGCAAAACAAAAATCTGAAGAAAGAATGAATAGACTAAGTGGAAGGGAAAGACTGAGAAAATCAAGGCCCAGTGGAGTTGATGAGAACTGGAAAAAGATGTGAGAACAAAAAACAGTGTGGAAAATAGTGTACGGACATGGTGCCAGCCAAGATAGTTAATGATTATAGAATTAAATTATTCTATCTACTATCATCTCCATCTATCATCTATTTCTCTCTCTCTCCTATCTATCTA
Source organism: Vipera berus (assembly GCF_964194415.1). Taxonomy (NCBI): domain Eukaryota; kingdom Metazoa; phylum Chordata; class Lepidosauria; order Squamata; family Viperidae; genus Vipera; species Vipera berus. The sequence continues at coordinate 148,135,639 of NC_138203.1, read as the reverse complement.
TCTATCTATCTATCTATCTATCTATCTATCTATCTATCTATCTATCTATCTATCTATCTATCTACCTACCTACCTACCTACCTACCTACCTACCTACCTACCTACCTACCTATCTATCTATCTATCTATCTATCTATCTATCTATCTATCTATCTATCTATCTATCTATCTATCTATCTATCTCCTAAGTTTCAAGTGGTGCTTTAGATAGCTTGAAGGACAATTTGGTTTTTGTTGTCATTGTAAAATATAGGGTATTGGGAAGTTCACATACCTACACCATCTGCCGCCTTCCATTCTTTTATCAAAAGCACCACATAGTCCTTTTCATTATGCAATCCAATCACAGGCTACTAACCACCAATAGTCACTTTTTCTTAATTATTTTAAAAGCAAGAATAAAAATTAATGCAAACTAAAATGGAACAAGAAATGAAGAAGAAATAAAACAGAAACCTGAAGTGCAAAAAAAAAGAAAAAAGAAAAGAAAAAAGATGAATAGAAAAGAAAGAAAAACTTAAACAATTCCCAATGTTTTTTACAGCAGTTATAAGTTTAATTGTACTTTTATCTCTTTCTAAATTTACATCATCACTTTGCCTGATCTCCTATCTGCATCCTTGAAAAAAGAAAGTGGATGGACATTACATAGATTTCTGGGCAATCCCAATTGCACAAGGATAATTTTTGCTCTTGAAAAATAGGAGGTGGAAAGAAAGTGTATGGATTGGCAGGACTGTTTTTTCCCCCAAAAAGTTCTTCTAATTTCTGATGCTGAAAGTGCTGAAAATCACATACATGCAAGAACTTGGAAATAAATAAGAAGCATCTTGATTCATGCCATTCAGTTGAAAACCAAATCCATCTTGCCAACCACAAATCATATTTATTCATATTAAAGCATTATATAAGCAGTAAGCTAAACAGCAGAAAGTGAGGGATGGGTCCTGTCAATGTGTAATTCATTTTTCCAAACCAAATTTAAAGGCAATGTTCGATTCTCCAGTTTTTGGTCCTTCTGAGTTGAGATAGCACTCAGCTCAGGAAATACAGATCCCAAGTCAGGATTAATGTTTTGGCAGAAAAAGCTGAGCAATGCCATTGGGAGCCAATAGTGTTGCTGAAATGACAGGAACAATTATTGGAGTTGCAAGAGAGTTTTCTGTATAGCTTGACTTCTAAATCACGATGCCACCTAAATGACAGCTCAAATAAAACTTGAGGCTAAATTGCAGGCCCCATCTAAGGGATTTCTAGGAAAGCCTCCCAGGCCAATTCCAGATCATCAGAATTCTATTATACAACTTTCTGCTTTCAGAAATGATGTTAAAAGGAAGCATAATGTTAAGTAAACTGTTCTGAATAGACCTGTGTGGAATGCAGTTTCTGTCTTTTAGTGAGACATTGTTCCTTCCAAGACACAACACAGTCTTCATAACATCATCTAGTAGACCCGCAAGTTAGCTTCATGACATCATTTCTCTATTTATCTAGCCCTATCATACCCAGTCTGCAAAAATCCAAAAACCCACTAGATGGCAGGAAAAAGCTTCAGAAAGCACCTTGGCAGGATCTAATGTTTGTCTCATATTTTTTTTCCAGACAGAAAGCTGTTATGATCTGAACACTCCTGGCTAAAAATATTGCAGGGGTATTTTTGAAGGAAAAAAGAGCAGAATGTGCTGCAACTAAAAAAACAAGACACAAACACTATGAATGCTAACAGGACTAAATACTCTGAAATGTTTTCATCATAAATACTTTATATGATTTACCTTAGGATTTTTTGGCATAAAACAAGAGCAAGTCTTTAATCATTTCTGTCAAGTCTACAAAATTAAAATCTGTCTATTTTTCCCATTGGAGAAGCCAAAATGATTGTGGATTCATAAATATATTCTTCAATGGTGTCCTATAGTGTAAATTTATTGATAGAAACCTTGCCCATTTCAAAGAAAAACACCCCCCACTCCATTTCCTTTAGATTATATCCCACAAAAGAGAGATTTATTATTAATGAACTATTAAGTCACTATCTGGAGTAATTTTTAAGTTGTAATATAAGAAATAAAGGAGCATGGTTTGAAATTGCAACTTGGCCAACTGAAGAGTCAACATCTTGATACACCAAAAGCAGAAGACTTGCTTTTTTTAAAAAAAAAACTAATCTAAAACAAATCACTTTGAAGAGTAACATATTGGCTGCCGTATAAAAAGTTGTTGTCCATTTTTTATCTTGACCTGATAACTTTGTGGGGAAAAGTTGCACATCCCAAAATGTTGAGGCCTCATTTTTGAAACGTTTAATAGAAATACTGGAACAGTTTGTGTTTTACAACTCATAAATGGAAGAGATAATAGGTGAATATTTAAAATAAATAGCCTCCTGGTTTGGAATGCAGACATGTTTTTTTAAAAATATATATATATTATTGATTTTTTAACATAATCACCTTAATATTTGGTAAAAAGTGTGTTGTCTGGGTTTATACTTTAAAAACAATAACAATTAGTTTCTATAATTCTATAGTCCACATAGTAGCTTTGCTTGATTTTCTCTTCTTCCAGTAATCTCTTTTGCCAACCTTGAATTAATACAATTCTTATTATTTTGATAAATAACAATTAAATATAGACATTTTTCTAATATTTCTGCAAATAATAACTACATCAATATAAAGCTTCTTTTCTAACTGATCATCTTGATTGCCTCATCATAGATGCTGTTTACAAAATTCTTATTTAAATTTGTTTTCCCCATAATGTTCAAAACATTCTTACCAGTTAAGATTTTCTCAGAGTTAATAACACTAAAGTATTTAAGTCTTTTTCCTCATACAGGCTGCTTTAAAGAAGCAGGCGAGACAGCAGGTTAACGATTTAACCTTTTATTACGAACCAGGCAAACAACAGAAGAACATGACATCTATTTATACTAGCAGCTGTCAGTAGGTTAGCCAATCAGGGCTGAGCTGGTTCCCGCGCCGTTTGTCTTCTCCAATCGGAACCGGCAGATTCTGACAGCTCGGAGCTGTCAGTGGAGGCGCGTGCAGAACTGTCAGTCGGTCGCGCTTGCACGGTTCTGTCCGGCAGCTTTTGACAGCTGTCAAAAGCTGCCGCGGTTTTTACCTCAGCCCTGTTAAACTCTATTACAACAATTCCTAATAATGAATACATACAATATGAATTATAAGTGAATACATAACACCCCTTACCCCTCCCTCTGATTGAGTTGATTTTTCCCTAACTGTTTCTTTTTTGGGTTTCCCCATTCGAAGTCTTGTAAGTAGGCAGGGGGTCTTTTTATCCTTTCGGAGCGCCGGGGGGTCGTCTCAGCTGGTTGTTCCTTTTCCCCAGGCAACTCGATAACTGGTTCAGGGGTCAAGGGGTCTGGTTCCGTTGTTTCAGCGTCGTTTGGAGTGGGGTCTTGATATGGTACATTTTGATCGGGGGGGTTGCGGTGTGAAAGTGTTTGCTGTGGGGCTTCTGCCTGCATTTCGCTGTTCCCCCTTTCCCCCATATTTTGTGGGCTGCGCCGCCGGAGTTGGTCGATGTGTCTGCGGATGTGGGAATTGTGTCCTGTGTCTATGATGTATGATAGGGGCCCCGTTTGTTCAATGACAACCCCTTGTGTCCATTTGTTGCCCCCCCCATAGTTTCTTGCCCAGACAGCTTGCCCTGTGGTGAGAGTTCTATGCTGGAGGGGCAGTTCTGGGTCTGGAGGGGATCTGTCAGGATGTAGGCGGTCTAGTCTGGTCGTTAGTCTTTTGCCCCAGCGGAGCTCTGCCGGAGATTTCCCCGTAGTTGTGCATGGGGTGGTGTGTTGAGATAACAGGAATTGGGCCAGTCTGCGGTGCCAGTTGCCGGAGATGATTTTCCGCAGTGCCTCTTTGGTTGATTTTACCATCACCTCTGCCAAGCCGTTCGAGGATGGGTGAAACGGAGCCGTGGTGGTGTGCCTAATAGAGTTCGCCGTTGTGAAAGTCTGGAATTCGTAGGAAGTAAATTGGGGGCCGTTATCAGAGACTATTACATCTGGAAGCCCATGTGTTGCGAATAACCCTCTTAGAACTTGTATTGTGGCTGCTGAAGTTGTGCTAGTTACTGGCGCCACCTCCAACCACCTCGAATAGCTATCCACGACTATTAAGAATGATTGTCCCTGGAATGGACCCGCGTAGTCTATGTGGATACGAGACCAGGGTGTCTTTGTAGTTTCCCATCTGTGTATGGGGGCGTGTGGCTGGGCGGCTCTAACAAGTTGGCAGGAATAGCAGCCGGCTACATGTGTTTCAATTTGCTTGTCTAATCCTGGCCACCAGACATAGCTTCTGGCTAGAGCCTTCATTTTGACGGTCCCAGGGTGACCTTCGTGGAGGCTCTCTAACACTTTGAGTCTGTGTTTGTCAGGTATGATTACCCTGCTGCCCCATAATAGACACCCCTGATGGGTGGATAATTCCTTTTGCTTTAAAATGTAAGGTTGGAATTCTGGGTCTGGGGGTGTGCATTGCCAGCCAGACGTGACATAGTTTAAGACTGCCTAATATTTTGTCTACAGCTGTGGCTGCAGCGATGTCTTTAACAGATAATGGGCATTCTGGCAGGTCTGTAATAGCCAGTATCTTCCCAGCTGGTGCTGGGTCTGGGTCGATTATTGGTTGGGGCAGTCTGCTAAGCCCATCCGCATGGCCCATGGATTTCCCTGGCTTATATTCTAAGTTGTATGAATAGGCTGACAGAAATGTAGACCATCTCAGGATGCGGGGAGATAAAATTTGTGGGGTTAGTTTGTTTACTGTAAAAAGTCCTAATAGGGGCTTATGGTCCGTAAAAATGGTAAAGGGTTGGCCGTATAGGTAGTCATGAAACTTTTTTACGCTAGCCACTATAGCTAAAGCCTCTTTATCGATTTGAGCGTAATTACGCTCAGGTTTTGACAGCGTTCTGGAGTAGAACGCTACAGGGATCTGCGTTCCCTCGTTAGTTAAGTGGCTTAGGACTGCTCCGATGCCGTAGGGAGAGGCATCACAAGCCAGACATAAGGGCAGGTGTTCGTTAAACAGGGCTACCGTTGCATTGCTGGTGAGTAAGTTTTTTAGTAGATTAAAACTTTTATCGTGCTCAGATGACCAATTCCAGGTTTTGCCTTTATCTAAAAGCCTGTGTAGGGGTTCGGCAATGGAGGCTTTATGGGGCAGGAAGGTATGATAAAAATTAACTAACCCTAGGAAGGCTTGCAGTTCCTGTTTATTTTTAGGGGTTGGTGCTGTTTTAATGGCTTTTATTTTTGTCTCAGTGGGGTGAATTCCCTTAGCATCAATTTTAAATCCTAAAAACTCTGTTGAAGGCACCCCAATGGAGCATTTGTCTCGTTTTAATTTGAGGCCAGCCTCCCTGAATCTAAGAAGCACTTTTGTTAATTTGTCAGCTAGGTCTTTTTCTGATTCCCCTGCAATTAGGATGTCATCAAAATATGGACAAACCCCGGGGATCCCTTTAAGTGTTTTTTCCATGATTTCTTGGAAGATCCCCGGGGCTGCGGAGATGCCGAATTGAAGGCGGTTAATTTTAAATGCTCCCTTGTGGGTGACGATTGTCTGAGCTAAGGCGGTGTCAGGGGTGACAGGCAGCTGTAAATACGCCTGCGCCAAGTCTAACTTGGCAAAAATGGCGCCTGACTTAATGGCCGCGAGGATATCTTTGACAGCCGGGACCGGGTAGGCATGGGCATTTAATGCGTGGTTGAGTGTCGCCTTATAGTCGGCACATAATCTTATTTGGCCATTTGGCTTAATTGGGGTCACTATGGGTGTCTCCCACTCTGCCCCTTCTACCGGTTCAAGGACTCCTAAGTTAGTTAATCGGTCTAGTTCCGCTTCTATTTTTTCTCTCAGGGCGAAGGGAACTCTTCTTGCCTTGATTCTGACAGGCATTACATTAGGGTTTAGTTTTAGTGATACAGGCGGTCCTGTGTACTTTCCGAGCGAGCTGTCAAAAACGTCCGCGAATTGAAGGTAGACGGATTCTAAGTTTGACAGCTGAACGGCGTTGACGCCTGTCAACGCTATTCCTAGCGCCTCAAACCAGTCTAATCCTAGCAGGCTGATTCTGTTTTCCTGGGTTACTAATATAGGGAGGGATCCTTTAAATTGTTTGAACTCTACGGGGACGGAGCCCTTCCCCCGGAGTTTAATGGGCGTTTTCTGAAAATCAGCTAGGCGGAGTTTGGTGGGACGAAGGGCGGGCCGTTTTCTACTTTGGTTACAAATGTCCCTGTAGGTTTGCCACGAAATGAGTGAGACGGAGGACCCAGAGTCCACTTCCATCTCACAGGGAATTCCATGAATCAGAACGTCCACCTTGACTTTGGGCTTAAGAGTGCTGTGGACTGTGTATTCCCCCGCCCTTCCCCTCACATTAAGCACTAGGGGTTTGGGACTGTGCCTGGCCCTGGGTGTGTGTGGGCTCATACCTGCGGTTGTCACTTCCAGTTCATGCAGATTTTCTCGGCTCCGGCTGCGGCACACGGCTTTGAGGTGACCTGTCTTTCCGCACCCGTGGCATTTGGCACTGCGGAACCGGCACGTTGCTCTTGGGTGGCTTCCGCCGCAGCTGGCACACTTGGCCCTGTTTGGCTGGAAGTTAGCGCCCCTCTGATTGTTGGCAGGCCCCCCCCCTGTAGTTGCGTTGCAGCCTGAGCTTTTCGAACCGCCGCTGTACCGCATCGATGTCCATGGAACCGTCATCTTCCTCGGGACCGCTGAACCCGCCATCCTCCTGGTGCACGGACCCATTGGGCCCGCTGTCAGGTGAACGTCGGTTGTCACCGTGGCTGTCCTCATATGCAATGACTTCCCTCGCCACATCGGTCATTGTCATTTCTGGCTTGGCGATTAGCTTATTCCTCAGCCGCTCGTCTTTGAGCCCTATGACGATTTGGTCCCGAATTCGGTCTTCTAAGTCCGGGAACAGACACCGCCGTGCGGCGTGTCTGACCCGGGTTATGAAGTCATTTGCCGGCTCGTCAGGAAGCTGTAGTTTTCGGGCGAAATTTACCCTCCAGAAAAGTTCTGACTTGAGGGGCATGAAGTATTTACTCAGCCCCTCGGTGAGATCGGCGTAGGAGATCGTGGCGATCGGTTCAGGAGTGAAGATTCCCACAGCGGCATCATAGACAGCGGGGCCGCTGAGCCAGAGGAGGGCGGCTGCCTTGGCCCGGTCGTCCGTAATCTTCTTAACCACCAGGTATCCTTCTACCTGGCCCAGATGAGATTCCCACCTTTCTGGGTGGCGGGTGTTGAACTCTCGAATGTGGCCATGGTTCGTCATGCTGTCTGTAAGTTGTGGGTGCAGCTGCTTGCGTTGTACGGAAGTTCGGCTTCCGAGTGACTTCAGCGAGTGACTAGCTCGGGCTAAGGGAAAAAATCTCTTCTCCCCTTAGGTAGTGACTTCAGCTTAGGCAAGCAGGCATCCCACCTTCGTCGCCAGTGCTTTAAAGAAGCAGGCGAGACAGCAGGTTAACGATTTAACCTTTTATTACGAACCAGGCAAACAACAGAAGAACATGACATCTATTTATACTAGCAGCTGTCAGTAGGTTAGCCAATCAGGGCTGAGCTGGTTCCCTCACCGTTTGTCTTCTCCAATCGGAACCGGCAGATTCTGACAGCTCGGAGCTGTCAGTGGAGGCGCGTGCAGAACTGTCAGTCGGTCGCGCTTGCGCGGTTCTGTCCGGCAGCTTTTGACAGCTGTCAAAAGCTGCCGCGGTTTTTACCTCAGCCCTGTTAAACTCTATTACAACAATTCCTAATAATGAATACATACAATATGAATTATAAGTGAATACATAACACAGGCCGTCCCAACACTTTTATATTTCTCATGTCTTAAAGAGAGAGAGAGAGAGAGAAGAAAAAAATAAGAAGATAGTTTACTACTTAAAATGCATGTTTGTTTATTTATTTATTTATTTATTTATTTATTTATTATTTATTTATTTATTTATTATATTTTTATACCGCCCTTCTCCTGAAGGACTCAGGGCAGTGTACAGGGCAATAAATATAAAAACGAAATACAAAAGTTAAAAAACAATTAAATATTATGCCCAAATTTAAAACAGTAATTAAAAGACATATTAAAACCCCAACCCTAATCCATCAAACCAGGTCAGATTGCTCGAATAAATAAGTTTTTAGATCGCGCCGGAAGGAGCGAAGGTCGGGGGCCATCCGGAGCTCAACCGGCAAGCGGTTCCACAGGTCTGGCGCACCCACAGAGAACGCCCTCCCCCTGGGGGCCACCAATCGACATTCTTTGATCGGAGGCACCCTGAGGAGGCCCTCTCTGTCGGAGCGCACTGGACGGAGGGAAGTTGACGCCGGCCGCAGGTGTTGCCGTAGGTAATCCGGACCCATGCCATGTAGGGCTTTGTAAGTCATTACCATTATGTTTATGTTTATGTTTATGTTTATTGGACTTATATACCGCCCTTCTCCCGTAGGACTCAGGGCGGTTCACAAGGAATTTAAAATAACAATACACATTACAAAAGTTAAGAACAATTAAAATAATTAGATTTAGTCCTTGAATAAGATAAAACCCCTATTAAACTCCAATTAAAACCCAATTAAATAAAATTACAATTAAAATTCTCAGTCCTGGCTGGAAAGCTCAAAGAGCCAGGTCTTCATGTCCCTCTTAGGCTAATGTACATTTATATCCAGAAAGTTTCTTTTTAACCATATTCAAACATATGTTTAATCTTTAAATGTTCCATTTAATAAATCCAATTATCTAATCTTTTAGGTCTATTCAAAGCATTTTTATCCACTGAAGTTTTCTCAAGATGAATTATATTTAGGTATCTAAAACATTTCCTTTATATAAACCATCCCAACGTTTTTATATTTCTTATGTCAAAAAACAAAAGAAAAAAAGAAAGAAAAAATAATATGTTACTTGAGGGGCTCATCCCTCTTAAACTAAAATTCATTTATATCCAAAATCTTTCTGTTTCTTTAACCATATTCAAACATGGAATGTAGACATGTTATTTTGATACAAGATGCCCATCTCTTAATAATTATTTTAACCAATTGACCTGTGTTTTTATGAATGAGGAAGGTAATAAGCCATCTGTTAATCAACAACTCTGAGAAAGCTATGGTTCATCAAGAAGTGTAACTCCTGTAGGAATCCAAGTAGAATTGATTTTCCTTCAAATTGCAAGCTCTAATTGAATAAAGTCTCTTCAAATCTCAAATCATTGATTTGCGTCAAATAATCACTTACTTGGGCAGGCCTAAAATACCAGTGCCAATAGCACTTAAGACTTATATACTGCTTTATAGTGTTTTACAGCCCTCTCTAAGAGTCTGCATATTGGCCCCAACAATCTGGGTCCTCATTTTACCAACCTCGGAAGGATGGAAGGCTGAGTCAACCTTGAGTCGTGAGAATTCAACTCCTGGCAGTGAGTAAAGTTAGCCTGCAATACTGCATTCTAATCACTGTGCCACCACAGCTCAGTATCAACCTAAAATCTCTAAAATTTGGCAAGACAGAAAATATTCCTGATGGTTATGTTCTGTGTGAAGATCAGACTATATCAGCTAATAATCTGGTGCTAAAAAACCTATTTGTTTCTATGTAGAATAGTTCTTAATGGTGAAAGTTGCTTGTCAACTCTATAAATGAGCATGGCTGCAGCCATTTTCCTTCTCATTCTAGGTTGTCACATAGATCGGAAGGAGAGGGGTTGCCCAGGTGCTTTGTTAGTCAAAATAATATTTTGTCCCATGGGAACCAAGGTCATCGGATACTCCTGAGACTGCAGGCTGGGTGTTGCATAAAAAGCCCACCAAATAATCATATTGGCGAACATAGTTGCCTGCATAGTTTTATGGGTGGGACATTTAACTTTGTATTGGAAAATTGTTACTTGTGTATCCAGACTAGGTTTCACTCTTGACCGTGCTGATACTTTGTCACTAATAAACATGTTCTTTGAGGAATTTGCAAGCCTCGGAGTTCTGCTTTATTCGTCTTTGTCTGTTGGGACCATGACATTGCTATCATATTAGAATTTACCCAGTTTGTTCCAACGGATTATTCATCTGTTGCTTTTAAATTATATTCTTTAATTGAACACAAGGCCCTGTCATTTCAATGCAAGGCCAGCTTAACTGTGGACTAATTGTCTGAAAAAAATATGCAATCAATCAAGTATCAAAGTTCTACACTTTGTTACATATCAGTGTCATTCTGGTAGGAAACAGCGCTTGCATTTAATTGACATTTAACAAAATGATTATGAATGCTTCAGGATAATTGTAGTGTGTACTGTATCAGCAAAGTGCTTAAAATACTTATTGACCTTTTGTAAGTGTGTTAATCAATAGCAAACATAAAATTGCTATTATGTCAATTAGAATGTTGATGCGTTGCTTCCAGATACATAACAAAGGAAAATAAATGATTGTCAGATGAAAACTGTTGGATGAGACACTGCTGACTTGGATCTCAAATACTGATAAAGATAATGCCCAAAGGACATGAGTTGCTATATTCTCCAGGTAAAGGAATGAGCAAAAATTTTAATAATGCATAACAAAACTTTCCAGCTGACAAATGTTCTAAGTTCCGAACGCTTTTGTATTATTATTTTATTATTATGTATTAAATTTATTTGCCGCCCATCTCACCACAGATGACTCTTTCATATTCATCAAAGTTAGCTGTTCCATTTCAAAGGGATGCTTAGAAGGAAATTTGCTTTCTTATTCTTTTTATGGCTCTTATACTTCCACAGGACAGCCTTAAAGTCTCAAATGTGACGAGTGGCTTGAAGTTGTTAGGGTCTCTATCCCACAATATAGTCACATGTTTCCAGCATTCATTAGACTTACATATGCTCTTTATTTTGCAAAACTCATGATGTCCAAAATGCATTTTCCTCTACAACAATCTTGCAAGTTGAGCAAGATAGTATTTTAGTCTGAACAGTACAAGCCTGATTCTGCTCTGGTAGAATTTGCAGTGATCAATTTCTTTGCACACTGTGGGATTCTTGGTGGTCGTTGAGCTTGGTGATTTTCTTGTAAATATTGCATTACCCAGCTAGGTAACATCATCTGTGTTGCACTGTTGATGTTACCTAGTTGAGTAATGAAATGTCTGCAAGAAAATCACCAAGACCACCAAGGACCCCATAGTTCAAACCTGAGCTACAGATATTCTCTTCTATTGGTTTTTGCATACTTTTAAGAATATTAGAAAACCTTTCCTTTTCTCCACTCCTGCAATTAACATCCCTGAAACATAAAATAGGAGGGAGTTTTTCTGTTCTTTTGCTCCTAAATTCTGTTTTACTCCTTACGTAAGAATTTCTAACCAGTCATCAAATTGGTTTATGACATCAACCAAGGGCCTTAAAACAGGGGAAAAAATAGTGCTGCTTCCCTTTCAAAATTCACACAATCTAATTTGGCGGCGGTGGTGGTGGTGGTGTGTGTGTGTGTGTGACAATTTACACACACATACATAAATACATACCAAAACAGCAAATAAAATGGTTTGCTCACCTGGAGAAGATGTTTTGGGATTCCATACCATACAAGGCATATGCAAAAAGAGGAAAAGCCCAAGGAACATGAGGCAAACCCAGAAGAAGATGGAGAGATAACATCAAAGACACACTACAACAAATAATAATGGTTGAGGCTATTAGAAGAGCTAGAGCCAGAACTTTGTATTTCCCTTGACACCTGAAGAGGAACGAGGAGGAGGAGGAGAAGGAGGAGGAGGAGGAGGAGGAGGAGGAGGAGGAGGAGGAGGGGGAGGAGGAGGGGGAGGAGGAGGAGGAGGAGTGTGTATGTCTCTCTCTGTGTGTGTCTCTGTGTGTTTAAAGCCTGGCTTCATCATGGTTTTTACACTTAATTTCTCTTGCCATTCCTGCTGTCATAAAGGAATGGATTTTTTCCCCCCTTTTTCTGCACTTAAATTACTTTAAGCTGAAGTTATTCTCCTGAAGTAGTTTCTTTCTCCCCTCTCCATTTTCAGATTTTCCTGTGATTTACTTGCTGGTGTGTGGCATCAGACATAGAGGAAACAACATTGTTAAAGCAGCCAGTGTTGTTCTCTTGCCACAGCATCCCCTTGCAGTCACTGAGTGGTGTGTGTGTGTGTGTGTGAATTATTGTCATCTTTTCATTCCGATGCTAGCTGTTTCCTTGAACAAGCTTCAATGCAGGCAATCATATTCTACTGTTTTTGTGCTGTGCACTTATTCTGTGTTTCAATTCTGATTGTTGTTGTTGTTGTTGTTGGAAGGCTTTGTTCTTTCTGAGAAGAAGGCAAAGGAGAGAGTGCCTGGCTTGGGAATGAAAGCAATTCAACAACTATGCCAGTTTCCTGTACTGCCAGCTCCCCCTGGTTTGCCTCTACTGTCTGAGTTGTTTCTGGCAAAGCTTCAATTTCTTTGCCCTGGGTAGACTGTTGAGCTTCTTCCAATTCTACTTCTGTGAATACTTCTTTTCATATTATATAATATATATCAAGGTCGATCTGCTAGCCTCTGTTGTTATTTTTAATAGAATAACAGATTTGGAAGGGACTTTGGAGGTCTTCTATCCAACCAGCTGAAGCAGGAGACCCTGTATCATTTCAGACAAATGGTTGTCCAATTTCTTCTTAAAAACCCCCAATGATGGAGCTCCCACAACTGAAGGCAAGCTGTTCCACTAGTTCATGGGTCAGCAACCTGAAACAGTGAAAGAGCCACTCGGAACCGGTTCCCTCACAAAAGGAAAAACTGGGAGCCGCAAAAAATGTGTGCACATGCGCGTACATGCACGCAGGCGCAGAACAGGGTTTGACTGAAGAGTGGAGCCAAGGCGAAATATGCACCTACCCTGCATATTTGAATTGATTGGTTGAACTTTTTTAGTCCCACTTTTTTTTTTTGGACTGCACATGGCAGAGGACTGGGAGCCGCATACGGCTCCGGAGCCGCGGGTTACAGACCTGTGCACTAGTTAATTGTTAGGAAATTTTTCATTAGTTCTAGGTTATTTCTCTCATCAATTAGTTTCCATCCATTGCTTTTTGTCCTGCTTCAGGTTGATTTATAAATAGGTAGAACACACTCCCTTCTTCTTTATGGTAGCCCCTCAAGTATAGGAACTCTGCTATTATGTCTCCTCTAGTCCTTCTTTTCACTAGACTAGACATCCAATTCCTGCAACTGTTCTTTATGTTTTAGCCTCCAATCCCCTAATCATCTTTGTTGCTCTTCTATGCACTCTTTCTAGAGTCTCAACATCTTTTTTATATTGTGTTGACCAAACTGGATGCAATATTCTGAGTGTGGTCTTACCAAGGCCTTATAAAGCTGTACTAACACTTCAAATGATCTTGATTCTGTTGATCTGTTAATGCAATTTAGGATTACAATGGCTTTTTTTGGTGGCTGAAGCACACTGCTAGCTCATATTTAAGTGATTGTCCACTAGAACAGGGCTTTTCAACCAGTGGTACGAGTACCACCTGTGGTACATTGGCACCTGGCAGGTGGTACATGACCATCCTAGAAAAGTGGTAGCGGGGGACGAGAATGAGCTGAACCGGTGGCAGCAAATGTAAACTGGGATGCTTGACATCTTAGCTGGGTAACTTTGGTATATAGAGCCAATTTCAGTTTCATCTGCCCAAACAAATACTTGCAAATAGGTATTCATTTATGACATAGAATACATAAGCCATGCAAATCTGTTATGGCTCTGGTTGACTTACATAAGACAACAAAAAACGTACAATACAAACACAAAAACTCATCAAAAGTATAGACAAAACATTGTTTTTAAAAAGAATAAGATCGTGTAAAGGATCCATTGTCCACCCTAACCCCGCTAAGAGCCAAGGCCTCTTATTTAAGGACTTGTTTAAATAAGTTCAAACATACATACAAGTTGATTTGCAGATGAGTTCACACTTTGTAGAAAGGGCCAGCGGAAAACCAAAAGAACAATCTCCACTTGACAATTGTCCCTTTCGTATACCATTATGAAATTCTATCTGCCCCCATCATTAAGACAGACTTGAAAATCACCTTTCAAACCTCTCCTCAGGCTTGTATCAATGCAGAAAAACTATATGTGAAGAACAGAAAACAGCCTGACCTTCACTAGAATGCCCTGGAGAGATTGGACTTATTTAATCCATAGTTTCTTTACACAAAAGCCTATATGTGGAAATCTTTAGAAATGTCCCTCTTCTCATCTCCATCAGGCTGAGGGAAGCAGGCAGCCGACTCTCTCAGTTGCCCAAAGAAGGCTAGGGCAAAGAACCTCCTCTATGGCCGGTGTTGTGTACTGAGTTCTTCGCGCAGGAAAGGAGATGAGGCAAGTGAGTTGAACAAAGCTCATGGTTTATTGCTTGCAGGATCTGAACTGATAATTGGGCTGCAGCTTGCAGCAATTTATAGCCTGGCCCCTAGGTGGCAGCCAATAGGTTTAAAGCAACCCATTGCCGCCTAGGGGCAGCCAATAGCAGCACTGGAGACCTGGAGTCTGGGTTGCTGGAGAGCCGTTAGTTGCTCCAGCTTACCACGTGGTGTTACAAATGAGCCCAATACATAACAGCCGGTTTTCCCACATATAACCAAACATTCTCATCATGTACTGTATAAGTAATTGATGATAGCAAAAAGTCAGGCCCATGTGTATTTGATTGTTTTGGATCTTAGTCTCTTTAACAATGTTTAGAAAAGGCAACACCGCTGTTTATAAAATACTGGGAGGGCAGATCTCCTGATGGACTATGGATTATTGACCAATTTGCTAAAAGTTTTGGTTCTCTCAAGGTCAAAACCACCTTGTTTCATTTGTCATTTTAATTCTGATAATGCTGATAGACAGTTCTACAAAGGAATTATTGAGTCAGTCATTTGCACCTCTATAACTGCCAGCTTTGGCACTGCAACCAAACAAGACACAGACTTCAATGGGTAGAACTGCAGAAAAAAACAGTTGCTACCAGCCTGCCTTCCATTGAGGACCTGTATACTGCATGAGCCAGAACAAGGGCTGTGAAAATATCTACAGACCCCTCACATCCTGGACATTAACTGTTCCAACCTCTTCCCTCAAGACGACACTATAGGGCATTGCACACCAGAACTAGACACAAGGAGAGTTTCCCCCCCCCCCATGCCATCACTCTGCTAAACAACTAATTCTCACAACACTGTCAAACTACCTAGTAAGGCTATATTACTGTTATTCTTCTCATTTTTCCCATTATCTATCTCCCTATCTTCTTATCTGTCAACAGTATTAAGTACTTGGGGGTGCAGATAACTAACAATCTGAATTGGTCTCTCCACATGTCATCCTAAGTGAAGTGTGCAAATCAGCATCTGCATTTCCTGTGTCGGATGAGAGCACATCTCTCTCCTTCTGCCCTGGCCACTTTTTACAGAGGCACAATTGAGAGCATTTTAACAAATTACATCACTGTTTGGTTTGGTGGTAGCAGTGCCTCAGATAGAAGGTCCATACAGAGAGAGGCAAGGACAGCTGAAAACATTAGAGGAAGTTTGCTTCCTGGTATTTAGGATGCTGCTTATAAGCGTTAAATGCTTAGAGCTCAAGACATAATTAGAGACCACACACACACACTTTACGGTCTGTTTCTGTTGCTCTCCTCTGGGAGGGGGTTTTGAAGTATTTATAGCAGATCTATTAGATTCTGTAACAGCTTTGTTCCCTATGTCTGATAAACTTGCAAGATTCGTTTTTCCTGCCATGCACATGTATATATAATCTGAACGAGACTGTGTTGTTTCTGTGTCATATAATTTATGTGGGTATATGCATAATTCTGTATTTATTTATTTTTGTCATATTTTATGTAGTGTATATTGGAGGTGGTGACCCTCTGAGAGCTGCACGCAATGAAAGTTTCATTTTAATGTACGGTATGCCAATTAGTGTACATTCAAAGTGATGATAAACTTATTACTATTCTATTCTATTCTATTCTATTCTATTCTATTCTATTCTATTCTATTCTATTCTATTCTATTCTATTCTATTCTATTCTATTCTATTCTATTCTATTGACTATAACTTTGTTCCTTGTATCTTATGATTTATATTGTTTTATTTAGTATCCTAGTATGATTTATGTTGTTTCGTTATTTAGTATCCTATGACTATCTCTAAATGTTGTATCTTATGATATATGATGAATGTATTTTTATGATGATTATGATCATGATTTATCACTTGTTGCTTGTATGTACAGTAAGAGCTTATGCATTGGAGACAAATTCCTTGTGTGTCCAATCACACTTGGCTAATAAAGAATTCTATTCTATTCTATTCTATTCTATTCTATTCTATTCTATTCTATTCTATTCTATTCTATTCTATTCTATTCTATTCTATTCTATTCTATTCTATTCTATTCTATTCTATTCTATTCTATTCTATTCTATTCTATTCCGATCCACTCTGCTCCGCTCCATTCTATTCTATTCTATTCTATTCTATTCTATTCTATTCTATTCTATTCTATTCTATTCTATTCTATTCTATTCTATTCTATTCTATTCTATTCTATTCTATTCTATTCTGAGAAAAGAGTTTGTCATGGCAAGAAGGAAACAAACAGCTGGATGTAACACTTGCTTATCAAGCCAAGAATGCAGATTATTCCTTACATTTCCATGTATTCATGCAGCACACTGTCCTGCCCAACCATCAGCAAAATTAATTTAAGCTTCTGCCCATTAGTGTATAATCTATTTAATTACAGACCCAGTAATCTGTGATGACCTTTCAGTTCCCAGTTACTTATTTGACACAGTTGAGCTAAGAACAAAAAATCATTTGTTTTTGCTAGATGGAGCAACAAGAGCCCTCCTTGCATCCATTATTTATCTTTATTTTTCAGCCCTCTGCGCAATTGGGTAAAGAGATATATATTTTTAAATTCCATTTATATCCCGCCCTTCTCCGAAGACTCAGGGCGGCTTACAAGCTTAGCAGTAGCCTTCATTTTATGTATATGCCTGCTTATTAGGGCTTTCACACACCCCCAAGCGGCATTATTACAAAGTCAGCTTAATTGCCCCCAACAATCTGGGTCCTCACTTTACCTACCTCGGAAGGATGGAAGGCTGAGTCAACCTTGAGCCTGGTAGGATGCGAACCTGCACTAATTGCAGGCAGCTGGTGTTACTTAAGGAGGCATTAGCCCACTGCTCCACCAAGGCATATTGTGCTATGGGGGAGTCAAATGAGGTGAGGCTAGGGTACAGTACCAGCACATAGGATGGAAACAGACAAAAACCCAGTTGCAGAATTGGAATACAAGCCCAGCTTGTTTTTATTTGCATTATGACATCATTTCCCGCTCCTCCAAAGGGGTGGGGCTTGCTCATCCTGACAAATACAGCAGCCTCTATGGGGAGGCATGGGTTACGGAATCCTGTTCTTCACAGAGCCATCCTCCAATGAGCATTTCTGCCCCTCAAGGCACAGCTGTTCAAGGTGTAACAAAGCATTGTGTAAAAAAGTATTTTCCCTTTTCTCTGTCCAGAATCATTACACATTATTTTTTAATGGCTCACCTAACCTTCCAATCAGATTTTCCATCCAATCCTTGACTGTATAAAACTCTATAATGCCTCCCCTTTAGTCCAAACTAAAACGCTCCAGATTCCGT
Organism: Vipera berus; assembly: GCF_964194415.1. NCBI lineage: Eukaryota > Metazoa > Chordata > Lepidosauria > Squamata > Viperidae > Vipera > Vipera berus. Next base: position 148,117,903 of record NC_138203.1, on the reverse strand, counting down.
AGTCTTTCCTCATAGTGAAGCTGCCTTAACTTTTTATTCCTGCCCTTGCCTCTTTTCCAGCTCCACAATATGCTTTTTGGAAATTGAAGATAAATCTCTAAGTATGGTTCAGGATTCCATTTCCCATCATCCCCTTCTTTACAATGAATGTACCTGTACCACTGCAATAAAATATTTCTAGCTCAGGGATGAACTGTGCTATGGAATCCTTTGTGCTCTCTGGGTTTGGTTGTTTTCTTGTAGATGTTTCATTACCCAACCAGGTAACCACCCCCTTTGAGCACCGATGACGTTACCTACTGCAATTGGATAATGAAATGTCTGCAAGATAAAATATAAAAAACAACAACACCCAAGCTCAGAGAGCACCAAGGACTCCACAGAATGTACCCCGTGTTGGGTTAATGTTTTCATTGAATCTTACCGAAGAGCCACACATCTCTTTCCCCATTATTTTATATATGACCAAAATATGTGACTCTGTTAAAAAAATATATTCATTCTTTTAAAACACATTCAACCACTTTGGAGAAATTGAATCCACAACTGTAAAAAGATATCATTTTCATTATAGTAAAACAAGATTCCATTTCACAAGTATGCCCCAGGATATTGCTTAAAATTAGAAAAATTACAGTCACCATCATCATAAGAGAGAGTCAACTTTAACAGAGATCCCAAATAGTTATTTCTCCCTTAAAAAGGTAACCATTAAATTTATTAATCTGTTAAAAATATTTTAGTAGAACCAGCACAGGTATTGCTCTCAAAATATGCAAGTCTTGATATAAAAAATATTTTTATCATAATATTTTTCCATAAGCTGAATGGTATTTTCACATACCTCTTAATATCCATTTTCATTGAGTAATACATACATGTTGTTAGTTGCGAAGTCGTGTCCGACCCATACATACATACAGATACCCTTTTCCACTAAGCAAGATATTTTCCTGGGGATATATTATCCTCAGGTTTTTAATCAACTTTGGGCAATTAAAAAAAGGCACTTTGTTTACTGTACCTGCATTCACTGAAACTATGCTAATTGGCATAATTTTGACTTATTCCACTGAACTGCATATCCACCATTTCTACAAATTTAGGTAGACATTTTTTGGCTAATGATTGAAAAAATCCAAAACATTATTAACATGTAACAGCAATTTTTTTTCAAACTTAGCTAACTAGATATCCTCTTAGCTAATAAGAAAACTGTACTAGGCAAACCAATAGTTCTGATACCACATTGAAAATTAGAGAAAATAAAGTTCATATGTATAATTTTATTTGTTGCAGAAATGATCTCATTAATAAAGATTCCAGCAGAGAGACTTGAAGAATACAGTGTTATTTGAGGGGAAAAATAAATAATCTATATTTCTTCAATATTTCAAGCACATTAAATGCATTTTTGGTATCCAACAAAGCCAAAAGGAGGCAATCTTTATTCTGTCTGATTTTGCTGCCATCTTCTCAGCACTTCACCAGTTAAACCGAAAACATATCATCACTCTAGGAAAAATGTACCAGAGTTCAGAAATCTGGATTTCTTTAGGCCAACCAGATGTTGCTTTATTTCATTTTTCGATAGAAATAGCCTCAAAGAAGTAGGAGGCCAATCCTGCCATGATTTTGCAGCTAGCTAAAGCCTGCAGGTGGAAGAGGTAAAACTGACCAGCTACCAATCAACCATTTCTTATTCATGGGGAAAGGGGGTTTGAAGGTGATCAAAGTGGCCAATACAGGAAAAATGGCAGAGACATCAACACATCCTTTCTTTTTCCCCAGATGACATAGTGGTGTCTCCTCTCCTCTCCTCTCTTCAGAAACCTGAAGAAAGATTGGTGACAGAGGTGATGTAATGGGTTTGAAAGGAACTAAGGAAATATGGGTTAACGATTATTTAACAACTTACAAAGTTACAACATTGTTGAACAAGAAGACTTATGGCAGGTCTTAGAGGTTGCAGCCGTTGCAGGGTCCCTATGGCCCTGTGATTGCAATTTGGGCACTTGGCAACCAGCTCATAATTAGGACAGTTGCAGCATCCCATAGTCACAAGATCGCCATTTATGATCTTCCCTGACAGCTTCCTATAGGCAGAGTCAATGGGGGAGCTGACAGAAGGCCACAAATAAAAATCATGTGACATTGTGCCTAATGACCATATGGGATTCACTTAATGACTGCAACTGGAATTGCCAGAACTATTATTGTTAAGTTGGTGCGATCATCTAGTGTCATTTATGGCTGTCACACTTAATTACAGAACTCCTGACCACAATTATCTTCATTAACCAGAAATGACTTTGTCAAGTGTGAATGAAAAGGGCAAAAGATGGAAGGGAAATTGCTAAAATGAAATGTTTAAAGGGGATTCAAGGGGAGGGGCAGGCCCATGTTTCCTAACACTCCCCAATCACACCTCCTCATCATAGCCATAATGGGTTACCTAATCTCTGAGGTAATGTCCTGCAAAACATTTCAGATTTTGCAATATATTCCTTCATGTTGTTCTTTGACGATGGCATTGAAGTAAAGGAAAAATGCTACAATTTGCAGTTTTATTATCTGGGGGAGACGATTTTGCCTTCCCCTATCAGATTTTGGGCACTCTGTGGTCTGCTTCTGGTGCTGCTGTCCATGACCATCTGCTGCCTAACATTTGCTAACTAACCTAAGTACTAACATTCTGAGGTACATACCAATTAAGAACATATGACAGCCAAAAGAAATGAACAAGAAATTTCCCTTTCAGCCTGAACTGCAGGCAGTAGGTGCAAGCCAAAGGTCAAGTGGAAGGGATATCCCTCAATGTTCCTGACAATCTGTCCAGCACATTGATGACCTGTCACTCAGACTATTTCTGTACATGGATTAGCAATTTTAATGAAAGACTACTAAAACCATGATTAGTAGAACTGGATAGTCTCTTTTTTGACTATGAGTTTAGTGATCTTACCAAAGAACACTAGACCAATGTCCAGAAATAGCTTGCATGACCAGGCATTGGGGACCTGTCACTCAGGCAACTTAAAAGGCAGTAAGAGCCACATGTTAAGATCAGCCTTTAGTGATCCTGCAGCAGCTGATGTTCAGTGAGAGAAGAAATACAAGGGGAATTCACCAATTGCTGTCCTCAGTGCTTTTTTTGTAAAAGAAAAAGGTGCCGGAACTCACACATGTCATACAACCTGCCTTGCCTACCCTACAAGGTTCCATCCAAAAAAGGTGCCGGAACTCCGTTCTGAGCGTTCTATGAGAAAAAAAGCCCTGGCTGTCCTTAACTAGGCTTGTTTTCAACTTATAAGGAGAACATCCATGGCTAACCTTGACACTGAAATAGAGCAGAACATGACTGCCAGGGTAATATACATTATGTTGATATGCTTTTTCACCAAGTCAGGAATGGTATGAATACCACTTTACATGGCCATGAGGTAATAGCGCTGACATTTCTTTGTTCATTAAATAAGGAGGGGGAAGAACAAAATAAGAACATCATGGGCCTAAGAAGAGAAATCGCTATTGTCAAGGCATGATTATCCCATATGAAGTGCAAGAGGAGATAAGTCCATGGTTCTGTCCATCATGCTTTTACCAAAACAACACGGTTTTTTTTAGGTTTGCTGAAATAATTCCTACTGGTAATAGTCTTTTATTTTGCTAGTCTGTAAGCTGCTTTAAAATATTTTGACTTCATAGTTCATTGAACGTTTCAGTATCTGAGGGAATAAGCAAAAAATGGACCAATCTATCCATTCTTTTCTACCTTGTTTGAATACCCCATTGATTTTCTATGAGTTCATCATGTTGTTTAGCCATTCTTTTCTCCTGCTTTACATGATGTTGCACATGTTACCTTATTGATTTTTCAACATAGTATATTACTTTGAGACGCGACGTGAAAGGCTTGGTACTTAGAGAAATACTAATGGTGTAATCTGACTGTGTGAGTGCTCAGAATGAGATTCAAGTGCATTGACAGCAGCAGAAATAGGAATAGTAGTCAGACAAATAATAGATACAATAATAACAATGTATTCTTAAATATTGATATAATGCATGATTATTCCAGGAGTATTTATTCCCTAGACAACCAATACAAATTAGGTTTGTAATACTAAGAATATCTGGGGAGTCTGGGGCAAGGTTGGGATACAGATGACAACTTCATGCTACCAACAAAAATCTATGAATACACTGGAAAGATAAATCTCTTTATTCCATTTTTTTTAAAAAAAATAAATCAATGGAATATTTTACCAGATGACTCTTAAAGGGAATATTTTAGATGGTATATGTAAATATATTTATTAAATGTTTTGGGACCTACAGAGTCTATAAATGTACATCAGACAAACAATCCAAACTAATCAAGTGCTCCATTAAAGGTAAAGGTAAAGGTTCCCCCGCACATGCATGCTAGTCGTTTCCGACTCTAGGGGCCGGTGCTCATCTCCGTTTCAAAGCCGAAGAGCCAGCACTTGTCTGAGGACATCTCCGTGGTCATGTGGCTGGCATGACTAGATGCCAAAGGTGCACAGAGCGCTGTTACCTTCCCACCGTAGTGGTCCCTATTTTTCTACTTGCTTTTTTACGTGCTTTCGAACTGTTAGGTTGGCAGAAGCTGGGACGAGTAACAGGCGCTCACTCTGCTATGCAGCACTCGGGATTCGACCCGCCAAACTGCCAACCTTCTGATCGACAAGCTCAGCGTCCTAACCCACTGAGCCACCACATCCCTTATAAGTGCTCCATTACCTAAGTAAAAATCCAACCTCCCAAAAGAGAGCTGTGTAAAAACACACACATAAGCAGAGATCAATACCATACAAACAATCAAGCAGAAAACAATCTCTTAATCAAGGAACTACCAGGGAGAAAACTACACCCCAAATCATCATTGGCAGGGCAAGCCATGCTGTATATAAACAGGGAGCAAACCTCACACTCACTAGCACTGATGAGGTTACTTAGTTGAGTAATAAAACATCTGCAAGCAGACAACTAAGCCAAGAGAGGACCAAGGGTTTCAGAAAAATAGAATGCCTTTTAAAATTTAAAATTCTAAAATACCTTTTGAAAGCTCCCTCACTGGAGGCTTTCAAAAGGAGACTGGGCAACCATTTGTCTGAAATGGAATAGGACCACCTGCTTGAGCAGGGGGTTGGACTAGAAGACCTCCAAGGTCCTTTCCAACTCTATTATTCTAGATGCTATGTTCTAAATATGGAATTTCAAGGAAAAAAGATAGGGGCATTTGCAAGAGCGAGCAACAAAATGGCGCTTATGATCAGGCAATTGAAGTCCTGTTGCTTTTAAAATTGCATTGCACAAGTATAAAAAGGAATAGAGCCATGAATGCCTGGTTACACCCACCATTTCCATATTCTTGACCAACCCTGGACACACTTCTGATCACTGAACCTGAAAGTCCATTGTCTTACGGGGATATTGGGGCGAAGGGATGTTGTTAGTTATAAAATTGCAGCCATGACCTGAAATTCATGTTGAATTTTTCTACCAATTAAATGTCAATATCTGGATTTATACCTTGTGCTAAGAGATGATATGGTTTCTTTGAATTGGCTTAGTTGATACTGTGCATTATAAACAGCATTTATAGGTAAAATGGGCAGTGTAGAAATTGAATGAATATATACATAAATATAATTTAATAATAGAGGCTAGGTGAAGATGGTTTATTCAACAACCTTTGGTTAATGCAGATGGCAACTAGTGAGAATCCAGTCACTGAATTCCACGGGACTTACTCTGTGTAAATTACCTGGGTATAAGGAAGGACCAGCTCTTCCTTTCTTTGTGTTCTGTACCAGCCTACTACCGGCCCTGCAGATAAGGCAGAGACAACCCCTTTACAAGAAGGCAAGAGGCTGGAACTAAGCCTGCCAAATTTATGGACACAAAAGCAAACAGAGCAAAAACAAGACACGAACCATGAAACAGGAGCTATTCAAACGGTTGCCTTCAGCAAACCAGCCCTCCCACGCATTCCCCCTTTTAAACAGTTCAGGGCGTGGCTTCTCTCTGCCTCCTTCCGAGGTGCCCCATTGCCTTTCTCTGTTTACTCCTGATTGACTGCCTCCTGCGTCGGGTGTCCTTGAACAGGGCCAGCTGTGGGTCATCTTCATCCACACTGTCAGGCTCACACAGCTGGGTCTGCGTCGTAACCAGGTGGGAGGGGCCTGGCTGAGGGCTCCCATCATCAAGCTCTCCAACACCCTCAGCAACCTCTCCAACACCCCCCTCCTCCTCCTCTGAATCGTCCGACCCAACTGCCGAACCCACAGGCTGACCCTGAATCACAACACTTTGCTGACAATCCTAATTTTAATTGGAATTTTCAATATCATTGTCTCATTGGGCTTTCCTGCTGAGGAACAGAAATATTTATACCAAAAGATATATGTTACCTGGAATGTTATTCTCCCAGTGTTGAATATTTCATAAAGGTTTTAAACATATAATTGTACTGTTGTTTTTCTGCTGCTTTCTCTTTCATTGTTTTAAAATAATCACCTTTGTGTTCAGTAACATATATAGGAGGCTATATTCTGTTCCCATCTGTTCCACATTGCCAGACTCCACTCCATATGATTCAGAAATGTTTGCAAAGAAAAGTTCAGATTTAATGATGCAAACATTCAGAAAATGGAGGGATGGCTTCCAAGCTGAAGTGGATCTTTGATCTAAGATCTTTGCTTGCAAAACTTAGAAAGAAGTGACTTGCTGAATCATCTATTTCCAAAAGGTTTGCTATATCAAACCAAAACAAGGAAGGTTCAAGCTTTACTCCAAAGAAAGTATATGACGTCAGTAAGTATCTGCAATGTGGTGCATATCTAGCAGCCCAGTTTGTTCTTAAATACACAGATCTACTAAGGGATACATAACTGGATCCACAGTGGAGTACCACTATTTCTCTTCAACTTATGGTCCTTTTTCTTTGTGAATGACTAGTCAAATGTTCAACAGTTGCTTGGCAAAGGAGAAAGAATGTTCCTTTATTCAACACAGAACAGTTGCCTTGCCCTCATCTATACCTTTGTAGATGAGAGGATCTTATTTTTTCATAGCTGCAACTTCGGTCATGTCAAGGAAGCCTAGAAAATAATGACAAGGATGTATTCCTTCTTTTCCTCTGGTAGAACTGTGTTTATCTTCTCTTCCATTACCCTTGAAAACTTTGCACTAATCTTTTAGAAAGTATTTCTGCTGCTTTCAATGTTTCCTTTTTAGCAGAGATGAGAAGTGCCCTTTGACTTGCAGCAAGAGTTTCATTATTGAAATAATGTGTGTATAACGATGAAATGTTTCTTTTTATGTTTCATTATTTAACTGTGAATCCCACCTTTTCATACAATGAGGCTGACTTCAGTGTACTGTATATATGCTTGAGTGTTTCTATACTATACTAAGAGCAGGAATGAGCTTCCTATGGCTCCAGGCCGTATGGCATCTCTGGATGTGACTGCTGAAAATTTGCAACACAGTTGTTTGCCATTTGGAGATAGGAAACATGTACAAATTGTAGTGTAATTCCTAACATGAGTAATTCATAGTTATCCCTCTAAGACTGAAAAACACGTTAAGAGGGCAGTAGAGAATTCTGTGCAGCTCTTCCCTTCCTGAATGTCCTTGTCATTTTTCTGTTTTAAGTAAAACAGAAATCAGGTTGATGCTTATAGTGCTTAGAATGGAAGCAACAGGAGTTAACATCTGACTAATTCCAAACATAAAAACCATTGTTTCATCATTGTAGAGATTTCTTACAGTTAAAAAGTATCTGCCTTGGGCCTGATTATATGAATCAATGAATAAGTGAGTTTATTTATTTATTTATTTATTTAAGTGAGTTAGCTGCATCTGAGAAAGATATAAACGGAATTGGGTAAAGCTACAAGAAAATGCTACAGATGTAAATAGAGCTAATTTTAATAATGACAAATGGCCAGAGAGTTTGTTGTAGTGGTTAAAGTATTGGGCTAGAAAATGGGAGACCAGAAGTTCTAGTTCTAAAGCTGGGTGACTTTGGGACATTCACTTCCTCTCAGTCCTGCGAAGGAAGCAATGGCAAATCATTTGCAAACAACCTTGCCAAGGACACTTCAGGGACTAATCCAGGCAGTTGCCAGGAATCAAAAGCTTGCTTTAAGGGACAAATAACCAAATAACCCATCAGTGAACCTTGGTTATCGCCCTCCTTTCCCAATAATTGCATTCCTTCAATACCACTTCTGGGGATAGTAATAATTTGATCTGCCCTCTAGACTCCAAACTCAGAAACTTAGTGTAACCTTTGGATCCCAAAAGTTTTGACTACAGCCCTCAGATACCTTGCTAAGACATTTTAAGTTTAGTGTGACACAAAGATAAATTGGTTGATGCAATTAGTTGGATTCAAAGTATTTAATAACATGAAGATAGTGGTGGGATTCAGGTGGTTCGCACCAATTCGGCAGAACAAATAAAAATAGCTTTTTGTTGAGTTTGGAGAACCGGTTTTATTGGTGATGATGCCGCCGTGAGGTGTGTAGTGCCGGTGACGATGTCAACGTGATGCACATCGCACTGGCAGTAACGACAATGTGGTGATGACAAATATGCGAGGCACGTCGAGCTGGTGATGACGACAAACACAACCAGTTGTAAAATTATTTGAATCCCAACACTGCACGGAGAGTATTATTTAATTATATAGCCATGCTCATTTTATCCTGGCCCCAGTCTATTTTTGAGGGGTGCAACAACACCTGGCTCATCACCTGAAGGCCAAGCTGAATTGTCAGTGGGAGAAAAGTTGTGCCCTTGTTCTAGAGCGTGGCATTTGTGTGGGCAAGCAATTGATTAATGCAAAGCAAATAAGGTAAAAGAATAATGGCCTATTAAAAGGTAATGTTTGTCATCAAGCTTCCACAGATGTCTTTGAAATAAGATTCAGTTCTCAGTGTCTGGAAGACCACCATTTTTTAATTTATTGCCGCTGTTTTGCTGTGACCGTTTCCTGTTGGTGGATGGTGGTTTATTCTGAACTATGTGGCTGAGATTGCACTGTGATTTATTCAGCTCACCTAATAAACTTGATATATTAGCCATTTGTCCTTAACACTGGGCAAGATGCTGCACTGAAGAGTTGAAGGCTGTTTGCATAGCCCTGGCTCCTGGTCCCTAAATAATGTGGGCTTGAAAAAAACTGCACCAGCTCTGTCATTCTACACAGCATGTAATCAGTTCTGGACATGAGAAATGGAAATTCTGTATGCATACACAAAAAAAATTCCCTGAGAAAGGGAAGCAGTGGAATGGGGAGGCGGGGGGGGGGGGTAGAGAATAGGTAGCCAAGTTTCAATGAAGATAAATTGAGGAATAACAAAGCAGTGAAGGGGGGGTTGGTTTACAGACAGCTTGTAGTGAGTGAACCCTTGCAAGCTGTCAGTTAGAAATATGAACCATGTTGAGCTAAATTATTCCTTTTTATATAGGAGGATATCCTTAGTACTTCAAATTCACGGGTAAAAATAAAAAGCCACAAGGAAGTTAGTGCTACTGAGGCTTGTTACCTACCCACCTGCTGGGAGAATTCATTTTATTCTCCCTTAATAAAATGGAAAGCATTTTAAAGAATGAACCATACTTTTTGGCTAGTCCCCAGATTTCTTTCCAACTTTAAGGCCACCACCACAGGAATGGCAAGGGCAACCATTCAGACTTTTTATTTTCCAACACCAAGATGTCCCTCCTGATTCTATAAAACAGGCCCTAAATATGAAGTAAATTGCTTCTTAAATACAAGGTTCCTTGTGGACATGTGCAAAGGAATCTAGAGACACCTTCAGAAGGCAGAAGGACAACATGTTCTGCTTGATAACAGCTCAATCATTCATTTGTGGAATATGTTGTGGTCTATTCAGACTTCTTGGAATTAGTGTCTGAGGGACCTGATTCATTGTGTTGCCAGCTGAGGAGCTGGCAAGACCATCAATAACCTGAGGCTGACCAGGCAGTTAGCCCAAATAAGTAGGTGAGGGCAGACTCAGATGAGGGGCCAGGACCCAGCTGTATCAGCAACGTTGGAAAGCAGGGCAAAGGAGATCTGCTCAATTCCTCAAAAAACAAAAATGAACATTCGGCTAGGGCTATGTAAGAATAGTTGCCAGAGACTGGTTGACCATGGATAAAACTCTCCAATGTTGCTTTGTATGTTACATGTCCCAATCTATTCCTGCAGCCATGCTTCTTGTACTTGACATCCAGACTGACTTAAGTAATTTTCTAGTATTCGACTCCAGGACTACCCCAGATCAATCTTGCATTTCTACTCCTGTCTTGCCCCATTTCCTGAAATCTGAGCTACATTGGCTGCCAGTCTTTTCTCCCAACAAACAAGATATTACTTTACTACCCATTTTTTCTCTCTCTCTTTCTGTATATGTGTGTGTCAGCTCTCTACTTGCCTTTGCATTTATCTGAAATGCAACCAGTCATTAAACCAGTTGCAACTTGCTGTTGTGCGTTTGAGCAGTTTAAAACTAGGCAGAATTTACTGCGTAGCATTACTTCCCAAAGCAGTAACTATATTGATTTTCTCCATGTAGGGAAATATTTCTTTGAGCTGTCATGGCCCTCTTCCTCCCCCAAAATAAGGGCCACAGCAATGTCTACGTTAATCAACTGTTATCCTTTGGCTGTAAATGTCTTAGGCCATTACTAAATATATAGTGATGTTGCAGGAATTCCTCTTCCTTGGCACAAAAATCGGAGACTTACTGCTGCCTTCATTTATACTCAGTAATTGGTCTTAGAATATAATAATTAGTCTTTGGAGAAGAATTCAATTCCTTTCCTCTCATTCCAGTCCCCCCCACCCGCCATACTGTAAGGGTCTGACAGAAAAAAATACTAGCTCTCCTTCCTTGATTTGAGGTAGATTCTGATGTGGATGGTCCATATTTCACTTCAACAGTGTCCACACAAATGCTACAATGATATACCTGCATCAAAATGTCTTATAGAAGAACGTACGATATGGCATCTGCATGAAGACACCACCATACTTACCGGTATGTCATTATTTGACTCTCTCCTGGCCCCCTTTCATCCCATCCCTCCCTCAAGATAACCATACTTCCCTTGGATTTTCTTCCTTTCCTTACTGATAGAATTTTCCTTTTTTTTTTGAGCAAAAAGCTCACCTCCTGAATATCCCAACTGACTCTTTGTTTATGAAGGTAACATACAATTTTCTAGAGTTTATCTAAAATTAATCTAACTATTCATTAAGTATTTTAATCCAGGAAAGAGCGTTTGGATCAGCGCCGATTCCTGGCAATGACTTGGATAAGCCCCTGCAGTTTTCTTGGCAACATTTTCAGAAGTTGCTCTCCCTTGCCTTCTTACTAGGGCTGAGAATGAGTGTCAGGTCAAAGTTATCCAGCTTCTGCCCAAGATTGGAGTAGAACCCTCAGTGTCCCAGTTTTTAGCCTAGTGCCTTAACCGCTACACCAGGGGTAGGCAACCTCGGCTCTTTTATGACTCGTGGACTTCAACTCCCAGAATTCCTGAGTCAGACTCAGGAATTCTGGGAGTTGAAGTCCACGAGTCATAAAAGAGCCGAGGTTGCCTACCCCTGCACTACACCAAACTGGATCCCAAATCATCTTTACCAGTAAAGAATTTGAGGGTTGTTCTCCAGCTTTGGAGTTTTTTTTCCAAGGAGAATATTTAGATCTGCTGAAAATGCTTCCAATGCTATGAGACGTTTTGCGCCAGAAAAAGTAGATACCTCTGATGCATCTTTTTTTTTCTTTTTTTTCTTTTATTTATTTTATTTATTTATTTTATTGCATTTATATACCGCCCTTTCCCTGAGGACTCAGGGCGGTTTACAGGGAGTTAAAAATCAAACATACAAAAGTTAAAAGCCAAGTTAAAAAATATTAAATCAAGGCTTAAATTGTACGTATCCTTTTTGGCCTTCTCTCATCCATCACTGGCCGGGTCTTTGTTCCGTCTCAAGCAAAGCCTGAACAGTCTCTTCTTCCCTTTAGGACAATCCAACAATTTAAAGAGTCTCGCGGCAACATACAGGGACTCATCCTTGTCTTCATCTATCATGTTCTTATGATGCCACCTGAAATTGGTTGCATCATCATTCACATGTCATTATTTCAGTAAGAGGTGAACTCTTTAACAAGGAAATCTAAACAGTCTCTTTCCCCAGTGCTGGTTATAGCCCCAAACCTAGTTTTCTATCTTAAAAAAAAAAGTAAGAGGAAAATGTATTTGCAGATATGAAATTCTTATTCCTATCCATAAAATGGTATCTGACATGCCAAAGATGTGAATAAATTCCCTGAAAATTAAAATGCTTAACATTTTTGATGTTTCTGTTGGATCCAAGAAGACCAGGCCAGAAGAAGTTTTGAACTGATCCAGATGAGGGAAGAGAAATACAGGCAGCCCTCAACTTATGACCACAACTGAGCCCCAAATTTCTGTTGCTAAGCAAGACAGTTGCTAAGGGAGTTTTGCCCCATTTTATGATCTTTCTTGCCACCGTTGTTAAGTGAATCACTATAGTTGTTAAGTTAGTAACATGGCTGTTAAGTGAATCTGGCTCCCCCATTGCCTTTGCTTGCCAGAGGGTCACAAAAGGTGATCACATGACCCCAGTACACTGCAACCTTCATAAATACAGGCCAGCTGTCGATTTTGATCATGCGGCCATGGGGATGCTACAATGGTCATGTGAAAATCAGTCATAAGTCGCTTTTTTCAGTGCTGTTGTAACTTCAAATGGTCACTAAATTAAATGTTGTCAGTCAAGAACTACCAATAGTGTATACATGTGGGGTGGAGGTAGGCTATATATCACGCACATACTTTTTGCATATCATGATGTTCAGCTAGAACAGTCTTCTCCAACTGGAATGTTTTCCAGATATGTGGGCTTCAACTTTCAAAATTCATATCCAGCCATGGGAGCTGGACTGTTCTGAGAATGTCACCTATATCACTGGAGGATACCCAGTTTGGCAATGTCAGCCTAGATCCTTTGTGAGTCAGTCATTCTTTAATTCTTGTGATGCAGCCTGACTTAAAATGAAGGTCATAGAGAAGGAATAGTATTTCTATTTATGCAGCTGCTATTCAATTAAAACAGATCTTGGCTTGTGTCCAAGCATCTAGAACAGCCTTTCCTGAGTATTGTTCTGCTGTAAAGTCTTCTCTGAGCTAAGTTTGTGTTTTGGAAATATCACAGACACACTCACAGTTTTCTTGGAAACAGTGTGGAAATAATGGGCCATTCCTTCTTCTGGCAATCCTTTCTCCCTCGTTTCCAATTTCTGGCAATCTTTGTAGACCATAAGTGTATCAGCTAAAATGAAAAACTAGCCTGGAGTTGCCCTTAAGCAAAAACATTGGTGTGAAAAAACACAGATAATAGCCGTCTCTGTTCTGTCCCAGCCTACATGAGTCCTTGTTATGCTCACGAGAAACCCCTCTTCCAAGAAACAGGCAGGAACTTCAAGAAAAAACCAACCCCTTTTATTCTCACAGACCTGAGTCAATGTCCAAGGCAAACAAACACAGTCCACAGACACTCAATCCTCAACATGAACGTTTGCCTTTGGCAACCAGCACCTCCCACACCTTCCCTTTTATAATTCAGCCAAGGCGTGGCTTCCCAATGCCTTCTCCTTTGCCTTTGGAGCTGCCCCATTGCATTCCTCTGTCCTACTCACTTCTCTTGCCTGTGCATTCATGCATCCGTGATTTGTCCCAACTGTTCTCCATTGCTGTGCAACTCAGGCTCACAGCACAGCTGTGTCTCAGCCTGAGCACGAGTAGAGGGGCCAGGCTCCTCATCCGACTATAGGTTTTGGAGCTCCGCAGAGCCTTCCTCTGACTCTAATGTCACTCCAGGCCCCTCCTCCTCATCTGATATCTCAGACTCAGCTGCCAGATCCACTGGCTGGCGAGAAATCACAACACTATCCCACACTGCAGGACCCTTCCCCTGGGTCTGCCGGGCCGGATGCGGTTGTGAATGGAATTATTTGTGGAACGCTGTCACAGCAAAGCCTCAATTCTTGGGACTTCATTTTACAAAGAGCACTGGAGCAGACAATGGCAAAGATGCAGGCTGAATAAAACCCTGAGCCAATTTTTTATACCGAAAGTCCTGCAAAGCAGACAATTTGGGGTCCAACATGGAATACAAATGTCCCACTGGGAGAGGCGCATCAGGAGCTAAGTCGATGGGGCAGTCATATGGCCTGTGTGGGGCCAATTGATCCACCTCCATCTCACTGAACACATCAGTGTAAGTCACCAGTTTGGAGGGTAGGGAGACCCCTGGGGGGCTCACCACCTGGCCGGCAGAGACTGGGCAGGTGTGGTCCACACACTGTAAATTTGGAAAGTTCTCAAGTTCAGGGACCAAAAAATCTACGGGTCATGAGTCCTGAGCCACGCCAATCCCAAGACCACAGGGAAATGCAGGTCGGAGGTTATATAAAACTGAATAGCCTCCTCATGCGAGCTGATGGCCATACCCAACGGTTGCATGGTGGCCTTAATTGGCCCAGACAGGAGCATTCAGCCATCAATAGTCTCTACTAAGAGAGGCGGTTCCACCGGGCATTGGGGAACAGCCCATTTGGCCACAAATGCTGCATCCATAAAGTTTGTGGTGGCCCAAGAGTCAACCAAAGCATGTATCGGAATCCCCTGTGGCTTCCCGGGGAGGATCAAGTGTGCCACCAATATCAAGTGCCATGGAGGTCCGAGTGCAGCATCCAAAGGATGTTGCTCAGTGTTGGGGGAAGCCTGACCCAAAATGTATTTTAGGCCAGGCTTGGGGCATTTCACTACAGATAAGGTTGCTTTCGCGGGGCAGGCTTGGTAGCTGACACCACTCATCACTTCTTAGGTCAGAAGGTGGCCAAATGCCCAGGGTCCCCACAGTAGAAACACAACCCACCCCCGAATGTCATCTATTCATTTCTGCCATCGATAGGCAAGGTTTGGCAGCACCTAACTCCATAGGCTTTTCCCACAGAACCAGAGTCTCACGCACAACTGGACCTCCTGGGTCTCT
The DNA here is from genome assembly GCF_964194415.1 of Vipera berus. Lineage (NCBI taxonomy): Eukaryota > Metazoa > Chordata > Lepidosauria > Squamata > Viperidae > Vipera > Vipera berus. Next base: position 148,102,773 of record NC_138203.1, on the reverse strand, counting down.
GGGGTGACATGACGACTCCTATGCTGCTGCAGCCGAGCATCGATCCACAAACAGAGATGGATCAACCCATTGAGGTCTGGGGGAACATTGACATGGGCCAGCTCGTCCAACAGCTCCTCTGACAAGCCAGCTGGAAAGCGTCCATGAGTGCAGCTTCGTTCCAGGCTGAATCCTGGCTAAGCAGCTGAAACTCACTAATATATCCCTGTAAAGGGCGTCAGCCCTGCCTCAGAGCTTTCAGGCATCGGGTATCGGTCTGCATCTTAATGGGATCCTCATACATAAGATGCGTATAGTCACAACCCCCCAAAAAAAATTATCCAACAATGGAGTAGGCTGGGCTAGCAGAGGTGTGCCCCAATGAGCTGCAGCACCAGAGAGGAGGCTGATCATAAACCCCACTTTATCATGGTCAGTGGGGAAGTCAGCCACTCTCAGGCTGATAAAGAGCTGGCCTTGGCCCCAAAAAGCTGGAAACATCTCCAGAGTCCCATCAAATTTGTCAGTCACTGCGACTGGACACTTCCTTCAGGGTTGTGGAGCAGCAGGAGTGGAGGCTTGAAGCTCAGCAGCTTGAGCTGCCAGCAAAGCTAGCTGCTGGGAGAGCTGGGCATTCTCTGCACATAACTGCTCCATGGTAATAGCGGGTAGAAGGCTGAAGGCAAACTGTTCTGTCCCAGCCTACATGAGTCCTTGTTATGCTCACAAGGAGAAAACCCTCTTCCAAGAAACAGGCAGGAACTGCAAAAAAACCAAGCCCTTTTATTCTCACAGACCTGAGTCAATGTCCAAGACAAACAAACACAGTCCACAGAAGCTCGATCCTCAACATCTATATTTACACCAAACAAGATATTCAGGTTAACAGGAACATCACAGAGCATACAGGGCACACAGAAGAAAAAGGTGGGGGGGAGGGAAACTCCCCCTCCACACCCACAGCAAGCAATCACAGCACAGATTGCCTCATGCAGGAACCAGCACTCTCCAACCAATCAACCACAACTGTGTGTTCTGGCTCACTGCACAACTCGACTGCTCCAGCTACTAAATTTAAATATTTTAACATGTCAGGATTCTAGTAGTAGCTCACTATGTCCATTTTCATTGTTTACATCAAACAGTAGGAATAACAAAAAGCCTCGTGTCACTTTATAGACAAATAAATGTTCTATCATCTATTAGCTGTATTTTAATGGATTGACATTAAATTCATCAGAAACATTCTGTTGACAGACAGATAGATACGACCCAACCAGAAAATAAGCCCTAGCAGGACTTCCGGTTTTACACTCGCAGCGCATGTGAGAGTGGACCTCCACTCCCCATAGCTAGTTTCTTCCTGCTTGGGGGACCCTAGAAGTGTCCGAAATTGTCCCGGAGAGGTGACTATGAAGGAGGGGTGCCCAGTTGATCATGAAGTGATGGCAATTGCTTCGTTTGATCTGGGGAAATCCCTCCGAACCCGACAGGAGAAAGGCTACCGTGAGCGTCTAGCCCAAGCTGCTTGCAGCCGAAATCCCAGAGCATGAACCTAAACATCAGTGAACAGCATGCATGGAATTGGTGAGAGTACTGATCTTCTTTCTTCTATCTACTATCTAAATCCTTGAAAAGATCCCCAAGGCAAGAAAACCTCCAGAAGTGAAGGGAGGGGACTATATCCCCATTCCCTTTCAGATGGAAGCGGTGAATTAATATTAAAGGAGGGAAGAAATATATTATAATTTGATTTAAAAATACTTCAGTCTGGACAAATTTAGGAACTAAAAGCTGTCAAGATTATACCCCAAAAATGTTTTGATGGAATTATAAAAATATATAACAAAAATAACTTTTTGATTGAAATAAAAACTGAAAAAAGAAATAACTGCTGACATCTAGTGGAAAATCAAAGAATAAAACACTAACAATAAGGACTCAGAAATTGGCAGAGTGCCTAGAAACAAAGAAAAAGTTGTTCCTTTGAATTGCAAATAACCTTGAAAACAGCTGGGAACAAAGGAAGAGCCAGCTATAAGGTTAAAAGGTGTTTGAAAAAACAACAACAATAAACACCTGGACTGTTGCAGAAATCTAAAAACTGTTTATGGAAAAGAAAAACCTTGGCTTTTTGGCTAATCTTTTAGAGGAGAATCTGTAGGAAGGATTTAAAGTGGCTTAACATACTGAACTGTAATTTTGACTGACTGATAAATTGACTTTTGAATTAAAACATTGATGAAAGATTATTTGAAGGAGGGAGACATCATGGATGTCACATATGTTTCAAAAAAAAATGACAGGATGCCACATTCAATATTTTCTCCTGAAGAACGTAACCTGGAAAATCAAGGGCCTCCAGAAGCAATAGTTCAAAGAAAGATAAATACTTTCCAGGAGGAAATATATGTAATGTTAGGATAAATGCAAATGACAATAGACTCAAACCACAAGGAAATCTGAAACAACTTTGATGATTTAAATAAGCATATTTCCAATCTAAATTTACAATTTACCCAGTTAATAACAACAAATGCACAAATAAATCAGACAGCAGACTACAAATTAGAAGAGTATGATCAAATTGATGAAACAACAAAGGAAGAGAATTACAATTTGACACAAACAGGAAAAAATCTTCAAGGTTTTGATACAACAAGAAAAATGCAATTATCAGGAGAACCATCAAAGTTTGGGAGACAGAAAGTATTTATCTTACTTACTTCTTCTTTTGTATTCCCAACAACATTTGTAAAAGTACAGGAACTGCTGGGTAAGCGGATTACATCAACTTGGAAAATTACTCTGCAAAAGAAGGAGACCAGAGATAGATACAAGAGATTTGACTCACCCTACCAGATGGACTATTGAATAAACATTTGTTTGAATATGGCTAAAAGAACATAGAATTTTGAACACAAAGGGGCCTTACAACTAGAAGGATAAGAGATTTAAGTGATATAGTATATTTTATAATATATGAAATGTTAAAATAGTAGGTTGATGTAACTTTTATTAATATATAAGTGAAATATAAACTGATTAAAATGATTATATCTAGATACTATAAGATAGATAAAAAGTATAGTATTTTTTATAATGCATGATATAAAATATTGGGAGGATGTACCTAAATGGGAAAATTTGGACAATTAGATGACTAATATGAAGAAATTATGACTGATGAATTGTATTGAATATAAGGGAATTTAAGCGAACAAAAATTATAAAAATAGGATGTATGCTGAACAAATGAGATGATGGTTATGAGAATAATATAAGCTGAAAAAATGTTATGTAGAGAGATTATTATTATTTGTATAAATATAAAAAATGCCTATATCTAATCATTTATACATTGAAAATATTAAGAATTATATTTTGGCTAAGGTTGAAGAAGGAGAATACAAACAGGAGAAGGGAAGATCAAAGAAATTTATCGTTAATTAATATATTAATTAAGGAATTATCAAATTGTATTATTATTGATTGTTAATTAATTATTATTGCCCTTATTTTCTTGTTAAAATATAAACCAAGACAACATGCTGTACACCAGGCACTGGAGATTGTTATAGTTAAACACTAATAAAATATCTATATATATAAAAAAGAAAATAAGCCCTAGCATGAATTTTCAGGATGCTCATAATATAAACCCTATCCCCAAAATAAGCCCTAGCATTGTGGTTGCCTGGGCAGGGAAGGTGGGTGTGGCCAGCTTGATTTCGCTCATGTGTGTGGAAGCCTGGAGGGGCTGGGGGATCCATGGGTCTCTGGGGCATGACCAGGGCGGGTGCTAGAGCCTGATCCACTGGAGGAATCTCACTGACCCTCTTGGGCCACGTGGGGCAGTTCCGGGGCTGGGGTTGGGTGGGTGGGACAGGGAGTCCCGGCTGCCTCTTGTGGATAGGTCATCCCCGGACTTCCCATTGGCCAGGGCAGACATGGGTGGAATGGCGGGCAGCAGGCTCGGTGGAGGACCAGGTTGGATGTTGGGAGCTGAGCATGCAGGGGCTGTGGAATGGCATCACTCCCACCCTGCTCCACCACCTGACTTGCCTCACCCCTCAGAGGCACGGGGCAGAGGCACAGGAACTACTACTTTTGTATGGTACAAAAGAGGTAGAAGATACTGTTACCGCATGAAAGCCATTTAATTCGAGGTGACCAGTGAGTATGGTTTCAGCTTTTACCCTGCCCCTTGACTAGAATATTAGTGAGTCTAGTTCAGGGATTGCTCTCCTTTTTCTTCAGCCTGGCCCAAGCTCCCCGTGCTTCTTTCTACTTCTGCCTCAAAGCCTCAGCAATCCAGTTCTCTCCCCACCTTCCCAGCATGCAATCCTAATCCCACCCCCTTCCTTCGACTACCACCTCCTCATTTACCATATTTCTACCCCTGAGGGGCAGGCTTTCTTTCTCGTCACTTGCTCTTCTCTGGGACTGTTTTCTTGTGGAGGGTCTACAAATATGGCTTTAAGGCAGCAGCTGGATGAGTTTCAATTGCCATGCATGGCATCTCAATTCTACAGATTCGCTGCACTGCAATGTGGCCCCTGTGCTCTCAGCCTGCTAAACCTCACTTCGCTAAATCGGACAGCGTACACCAGACTGAAGAGGAGACTTCCCACAAGCCAATCACTCAACCAGGTGGAGCCCTCCAATAAGCCAAAACCAACAGGCAGTGCTCCCTTCTCCTTTCAGAGCAGGATGTGTTCTGAGAAAGTAAATGAGCAAAACTTTTGAAGTGCAGCGAACCCACAGCGTCGAGATAGCATAGCCATATTTGTATTTCCATTGGGTTTATTCAACTCTTAACTGCTGTTGGGTTTCAACCCTATCGATCCTATTGATAAAGGGAAACTTTGTTTTGAATGTTACTAAGACAGAATTCCTTAGTTTGTTTCCTTATTTGTACCCCTGATTAGTCAAAAACAATTTTTCTTCATCTCTATCCATTTTTTTCAATACCCAAGGGAGGATGCCTTTTTCATGGAGAAAAATTGCTATTGTGCATATTTACTATGACACACTACAGCATAGCAAATCTGTACACAATGCTTTATTGCAGCACATACCTTCCCCAACAATAAGCTATTGGGTCAACTCAACCCTTCTAGAACTGATAAGTTGCTGTTGCCATGTAAATACATAGTTAGCACTCAGTCCTTTATACTCAGTATATTAAATATTCAGTTCAAACAAAAGTCTCAAAGTCTTTTAAGTAGTATACGATCTTTGTCTTATTCCAAAAATTCTTGTTTCTGTGGAATTGTCCTTTTTCTGGTTGCTGCTGAGTTCCAGGCAAAGTTCCAAGAAGGATTCTCCCACAGGATGTAAACGCTGCTAACATTGAATGTTATTGGTTGACAAGAGATGAAGAAGTAGCCGTTTCATATGTTAAACTTGTGTATTGTTTTAAGACTTGTGTATTGTTTTACTTTAAGGTTAGGAGGGGGGATGAGTAGGATTGCACTTTTCAAGGCCATCTCTAACTAAGAAGATTAGGCTTTGGCAGGTCTTCTAACGGAGGGAAACTGATTCTTTAAATTAATTGGAGAATATGATTAATGACAAAATTAGAAAGGTGGAGAATTGTGTTTTAATATATTGTGCAAGGGGTGGAGATTTCAGATTCCAGCTTCCTTCGAGCAAGCATTTGCTGGTGTATTAGGCTAATAAAGGACTTTTAAGGTAAACAATGCCTCAGAGTCACTTGAAAAGCCCATACGTCGGAAACCTGACACAGGATATGCTGCTCCCCAAAGCTTGTGGTCCTGGCAGATGTACAGTAGTCTTCTCATCTTCTTGCAATAGCTGCCAATCTCCAGATGTGGCCTCCACTTCCTGCCAATCACCTTTACTCCTAACTAACTCCCCACTCTGTCTTAGCCTTTGCTATGACACTGGAAGTGAGATAATTTGCCACCCAGGATAATGGGATTTAGAGAGTGAAGTTTCTTTGGAGTTTCTTGTCCAAAATTACAAATGTTGTTGGTGTGTTTTCTCCAGTGTGTGCAATAGTCAGGGATTATGGGAACTGTATTACAATATCTGGAGAGTGCAGATTGGAAACCGTTGATTTGACTCAGGCAACTTTAGAATAGTAATAAGATAGAAGATCCTATCAATAAGTAGATGAGAAAGAAATAGGATGCCTGCTGTTAGGTCAGATTAAATCAGTCTTATCCTATTTAAAAATATGGATTGGAAAATCCCATGCAATCATCAGATTTATTGCAGGTATTTATTAAATTAAATTTTAAATCATACTGTGGCATTTATTAACAGCATGGTATCTGTTTTATGCCTTTATTTTGGGTGTGGATATACTCAACTTTTTTATGAGTTCAAAATGGATATTTGGCAAACAGCCCACGATCAAACTTAATCTTTTAATATTTATGTCAAGCTTTTTCATTACTCAATTAATCAATTAATTTCAGGAACATGATACGCCCTTCATTGTAACCTTCAAAGATAAAAGTATAAAATCAATCCTCATGCCCCCACCTTTAGTGGTAAAAAGAAAAAAAAATCAAACCGTGACACACACTCAGCCCACTTCCCTCCCCCCCCATTGCATTACAGGAGGTATCACTGCACTCTCTACAAAATAATTGTTTTCAGTATGTAATGCACAACTCCCTGGAATTTGGAGCAGCTAGACCACTTTGCACAGCTGCGTTTTCATGCCCCTTTGCCAAAGCATGTCATTCTACCTTATAAGTCTGTGTTTTGACAGGAGAGAGGAAAAAATTCTGAGATATTAAAACTGCATTGCTGGCAAGGAGGCAATCATATTTCATCCTTCTTTTAACATTTGAGATGAACACAATCATCCATATTTATGGCTTCCACTATGTCAGCAGAGTAGCTTCTGAGTAAATTACATCAAGGATGTCATAAAGAAGGGAACTGTATGAACTGTCTTAACTGGTACTTTTGCTCATATATTCCAGCTTCTGGAAGAATCATTGAGACATGAATCAAATTTAGGGCTTAAGGATATAGAGTGATTGTCGTTAATTCAAAAGCAACCCCATTTAGAGGCCTTTCATCTTGACTTTTGGCCCAGGGCTTCCAAAAATTAGGTTGACCTTGATTTTGCGTTATAACCTTAGCCCTGATCTAAAATGATTTTTCCCCACGTCTGTGTGAAACAATTAGAGCCGGTTGTTTGGAAATATAGAACCATCCTACTTTAACAATTTCCAGACAAGTATCCTTTCTTATACCAAGGAAATTTCAAGATTTGATACTGCCTAGCATTCAGTATGATATGAACATCTGAAATTATGATGGACACTCCATAGTTCATTGTCAAGTCACAATCCTGCACAGTTCTTCATTTCTGCTTATTTTACAGCCTATTTCTTTGCTGTACATTCCTTAGTCTGATGAATTCCTGATGTATTGTCTACAACTGTACAAAATGTCAACTAACAGAGATAACAAGCAGTGTGTATCTACTGGATTGGATCATCTAACATGGAGCACCCCTTTCCCTCTTTTCATTTCTGAGGATCCAAAGGATTCCATGTGTTCCATGTACTTAAAGTGGACTAATTGGAGAGAGCTCCATAGGACTCTTCTCCCAAGCCTCCTTTGTTTTTCAGCTAAGGTGTTTCTGGCTACACTCAGACACAACATAGGGTGCCTGCTGGCCTCTTGATCTGCCATCCCAGGAGGGGGAAAACAATCAAATCAGCTTATTTTTTGATCCTGTTAAACATTCATGACAAAACCCAACAGTTTTCTTTTCCCTTAATATTTTGTGCAAAATAAATAAATAAAACATATGGTTGCATAAAATGTTGGAGGAGAACATTAATTCAGAAATGCCATCTAGTGACATTACTCTCTAACTACTGTAATCATTCACTGGGTGACATGGCGTAGCTTTGGAGCTGGCTTTGTAATATTTTTTGACTTGGTACTTTGCCTAAGACTCCTGCTCCCTCCAGGTGTTAGTAAAACCCTACTTTGCAGGCCCCTGCAGATTGCATCTTTCAGATTCCTGCCCATCTATAAAGGTAAAGGTAAAGGTTCCCCCGCACATGCGTGCTAGTCGTTTCCGACTCTAGGGGCCGGTGCTCATCTCCGTTTCATAGCCTAAGAGCCAGCGCTTGTCCGAGGACGTCTCCGTGGTCATGTGGCCGGCATGACTAGACGCCAAAGGCGCACGGAACGCTGTTACCTTCCCACCGGAGTGGTCCCTATTTTTCTACTTGCATTTTTACGTGCTTTCGAACTGCTAGGTTGGCAGAAGCTGGGACGAGTAACAGGCGCTCACTCTGCTACGCGGCACTCGGGATTCGACCCGCCAAACTGCCGACCTTCCGATCGACAAGTTCAGCGTCCTAACCCACTGAGCCACCGCACTTTTTCACCCATTGTACCACTTTTAGGATATGGCAACATCCGAGTACCACCAGTCGCCTAGCAAGGTGTCAAAAACCTGACAACCCCCCCCCCCAAAAAAGGAAAAAAGTGATAAAGTAAAGGTAGTCCTCAACTTACAACAGTTCGCTTTTTTTGCTGAATGTAAGAAAATATAGAAAAATAAATTTCTAGAACATTAGTTATTATTATAGGCATGGAGAGACACCCATATAGTCACTCCAGTGTCTCTTATGTAGGTCCCTCAAAGTTCCCAATGTATGTATTAAAATGCACTTGGATCCCCTTATGAATGATAACTAGTGTGTTGGATGTATTTATACTGACCCCACTACATAACGTCTTGAAGAGACAACTTCAAAGTCTCTCCTCTCATCCAAATGTTGTCTCAAAGGCAATCCACAATAGACAAAATATCTTTCCCAGGGTCCCTTTCAGCATTCAGCATCACTCTGGGAAGATGAACATGGATGCTAATACCCTGAATAAGGAGCCATAAAAGACCAGTAGCATCAAACTTTGTCATTGATTAAGATAAAAAATTGTTATCTATTTGGACTCTAACCTTTGCACCATAGAAATCATGTGATTTGTAAATTATTAGATGTTCTTTGATAAACTGTGGGGGCCCACCCAGAAACCTAGAAAATCACTTTCTCTTTGTGGAAAGGGAGGCAGATGTGAAAGGAACAGAACCATTCCACTGTTTAACATTTGCATCGCATTTGCAGATTCTAGAATTTTATATTCACCTCCAGATCAAACAACAGAATCATTCCCCATCTTTATTTTGTACAACTCAACCAATTTTAACAGATTAAATGTCATCATTGGCAGTCTGCATAAATAAACCATTTTCATACCATTTTTTGAAAAAAATACTTAAACAGAACAATCTTAAAAAGTCATTACCTTGGTGTGGCACTGAAAGTACCTTGAAAGGTCAATGTATTCCTTGATAGAAGGATTATTTTAGTAGATTGCATCAGATATTTGGCGTCTTTGAAACAACATTGAACATACATTAATCAGAATGCCATATCTTGCACTATGTATTTATCTAATGAACTATTTTGTTGAATCATGCAATTGCAAGGGCTCTTTAGTAGAGTTAGCAATAATGGGTGAATCCTGAAGCTTTCATGACCAACTCATTCCAGACCTTTCATACTTCCTTGTGGGTAACAATGCCAAAAGTCCCACTGCTAATCAATAGGGTTGCACTAATAAAAAGATGGAATCAATAAATTAAGATATTAACTCACAAATTAATGGATTTTAATTAATGTAGCCAAGCTTTAGTTGTTGGAGTTAATGCTTAAGGAAACTTGTTCATTAAGATTACTTTGCTTCAGGTTGTACATTTATTAGTAGAAATTATTTTGATTTAGGTCTTTTACTTTAATGAGGGAATGTCTTTCCTATATTAAAATTATCTGTTTTCCGAAAAATAGCTCAAAACAATCGGACAAAATCGCTCAGATCTGGGCCGGTTTGGACTCTGACTGGGCAGAGTCTGACGTGGAGGAATCGGACGGTCTTGAGCAAGTTATGTGGACTGAGTTCGATCCTGTTTCCCCTGATGATGTGGACAGGATTATGGGGAGGCTGAGCTCCACCACCTGTTTATTGGACCCCTGTCCCTCTTGGCTGATTTATGCAGCTTGGGAGGAGACACGAAGCTGGTTCCAGGCAGTAATATCTGCCTCTTTGAGTGAGGGTGTCTTCCCCACTGCTCTGAAGGAGGTGGTGGTGAGGCCCCTTCTCAAGAAGCCTGCCCTGGACCCAGCGATTTTAAATAACTATCATCCTGTCTCCAACCTTCGCTTTTTGTCGAAGGTTGTTGAGAGTGTGGTGGCGCATCAGCTTCCTCTGTTCCTGGAGGAAACTGATTATCTGGACACGTACCAATCGGGTTTCAGGCCCGGGTACAGCACAGAGACGGCATTGGTCACGCTGGTGAATGATCTCTGGCGGGCACGGGACAGGGGTTGCTCCTCTGCCCTAGTTCTATTAGATCTCTCAGTGGCTTTTGATACCATCGACCATGGTATCCTATTGCTGCATCTCAGGGGGTTGGGAGTGGGAGGCACTATTTTGAAGTGGTTCTCCTCCTATCTCCTGGACCGCTCGCAATCGGTGTTGACGGGAGGGCAGAGGTCCGCCCCGAGGCCTCTCATTTGTGGAGTTCCTCAGGGGTTGGTTCTCTCTCCCCTCCTGTTCAACATCTATATGAAGCCACTGGGTGAGATCATTCGTGGTTTCAGGGTGGGGTATCATCAGTACGCTGATGATACCCAACTTTTTCTCTCCACCCCGAACCAACCCAGTGATGCCCTCGCCGTGATGTCCCGTTGCCTGGAGGCGGTCTGGGTCTGGATGGGAAGAAACAGGCTTCGTCTCAATCCTGCCAAGACTGAGTGGCTGTGCATACCGGCATCTCGGGCTAACCAGCCTATTCCATCTTTAATGATGGGGGGTGAGGTGTTGCCCCCCATCGATAGGGCTCGCAACTTGGGCATCCTCCTGGATTTGCGGCTCAGTTTTGAAGATCATATAGGAGCCGTGACCAGGGGGGCCTTTGCCCAGGTTCACCTGGTGCGCCAGTTGCGGCCCTATCTGTACCGAGATGCCCTACGCACAGTCACTCATGCGCTCGTGACCTCCCGATTGGACTACTGCAACGCTCTCTACATGGGGCTGCCCTTGAGGACCACCCGGAGGCTTAAGCTGGTGCAGAATGCAACCGCTCGGGTTGTGATGGGTGTTTCCCGATACTCCCACATAACACCTCTGCTCCGCGAGCTGCATTGGCTTCCGGTTGCCCTCCAGGTGAGATTCAAGGTGCTAGTGATGACCTATAAAGCCCTAAATGGATTGGGTCCAGGATATTTGAGGGAGCACCTGCTGCCGGCATCAAGTTCCCTTCGTCCTGTGCGCTCCCACAGGGAGGGTCTTCTCAGGGTACCGCCGGTAAAAGATTGCCGGCGGACAATACCCAGGGGGAGGGCCTTCTCAGTGGGTGCGCCGGCCCTTCGGAACCAGCTGCCTGTAGAGCTTAGGACTGCCCCTGACCTCCGTTCATTCCGCCGGCACCTGAAGACCTGGCTCTTTGAGCTCTCTGGCCTGGACTGAGGGTATTAATTGGGGTTTTAATTGGTTTTTAACTAAGATTTTTATATTCAAGGTTTAATATAATCATTTTAATTGTTTTAAATTTTGTAATTGTGGTATTGTTTCTTTTAAAAAAAACCTTGTGAACCGCCCTGAGTCCTACGGGAGAAGGGCGGTATATAAGTCTAATAAACTAAACTAAACTAAACTAAAAATGAATGACATATTTGATGATAGATGATAGATAGATAGATAGATAGATAGATAGATAGAAAGATAGAGATAGATAGATAGATAGATAGATAGATAGATAGATAGATAGATAGATAGATAGATAAACAGACATAGACATAGACATAGACATAGACATAGACAGACAGACAGACAGACAGACAGACAGACAGATAGATAGATAGATAGACAGACAGCATGGGCATTGAATTAAAATTGAATCTCAGTTGAAAGTACACGTCTAAATTTAGTTGTGCATAAATTACATTATAACTCTATTTTGGAATGTGTTAATACTGTATAATGTGTAAAGAGTGGCTAAATTCATTATCACAATAAGCTAAACTTTTTATTTGACCATCATTTGTGGAATAAGACAGATACATTCATTTAACATTAAGTCATATTACCAACTCATGTGCCCTCTGGATGTGGAGACCAACTCCTAGAATATTCATCAACTGTCACAATAGTTAAAAGAACAGCTGCCTCCCCCTCCCCAGAGATTTGGAGAAGCAACCTTCAACCTGAGGTGTATTGGGAGATCCCATGCATTTTGGACTCTTGATACTTTAACACAGCTCACAAACTGAGCTTTGATGACTTTTAACTCCCAAAATTCCCAAAAGAAGACAAATTGTGTACAGATATAAGGGGAGATGTTTTCAGGATTCTTGATTTTGATCTCCCATTGGATCTATAAATAGTTTCAGAATGGGACAACTCGTCATGGACATCCCACCACAGTACAATTCAACAATTCAATTTAATTATGTCATTCACATTTCATTTTGTCTCTCCTTTGGCATCCTTTCTTTAATGATTCTATTCCACCATTTATTTGATGTTAGTGTAACTTTTGTCCCATAGCAAGTTGGCCATGCCAAGTTGTCCTAGACCCAAACAGTTTCTCTTGCACTGGTAATTAAGGAAATTGACATCATCAGGACTCAGCTTGGGAGACATAAAACTAAAGTGTGCCTGGGAAGGAAGGAAGGAAGGAAGGAAGGAAGGAAGGAAGGAAGGAAGGAAGGAAGGAAGGAAGGAAGGAAGGAAGGAAGGAAGGAAGGAAGCTAATTTCACTGAAATAGTTTAAAATATAGTAAACACCAGGAAAAACAAACTGCATGTGAAGCAGTGTTTATTTATTTTGAAAATCCAAACTGAAAATAATACTAAGGTAGGCAGGTCGATGCCCTTCAGATAAAAACATGGCCCAAAGCAAGAGACTGTGGGAGTTATAGTTCAAAACAACTGGAGGAGGCCAGATATTAAATTCTTGAACTAAAGAATAAATGATGATTAAAATATTCTGCACCAAAACATGACCAGGTAATTGAGAAAGTTCAGTAAAATTTAAAGGGAGAGAATTTTATAAGCAACCATTGTTGGTAGAAAAGGATGCTTTTGATAGCATATGTTTCATATTAACTACTGTGTGTTGCATTGCTCTGATTAGCATAAATCCATATATTTGATAAATATAAATTTTTAACAATGTGATCTTTTCTTATAAATATGTGAAATATATGAAATGAATTACATATCAGTTTAAGAGCAGGAGTTATTAAAAATGTCTTGGTAACATGTTTTAAGTTTAGAATATTATAAACAGAATTATTACTCTCAACCTCTTGTAAAAATGTTAATATACATAATTTTGTGCAGCAGATATTACAGCAACAATGATTATATTTATCTTTGCATGCATTAGTTGGAGTATTATCTATTTTACTGCTATTATATCTTCTCTCTTTGAATGAGATTCAACTGTTTTCTATGAAGGAGAGAAAATGAAACATATAAAATAAGCTTTGGATTAGCATTAATTTGTTCAATTTTAGCACCACACAAGAAACATCAATGACATCCTATTATTAAAATCATTACTCTTGAATGAGATTAACAATCCTTTTCGCATAGAGCAACTGAGTTCACATGCATTTATGCTACATTATAATACAATTGGTTTCGTTTTGGTTTAGCACAAGATGAGTGTAGCACACAGTTGGGGGGATTGCATGCAGCCCCCCCCAACACCACTTGAAACAGCTGGAGGTTATGCTGTCAAAATTAAGTGTACAGTACAGGTAGTCTTCAATTTATGAGTATAATTGAGCTTGGAATTATGAATGTAATTGTAATTTGTGGCTGTAAATTGAAACACCTGTGTGACCGGAAGTAATTTTCTGGCCTTTTTTTGCAGCAATTGTTAAGGAAATGCTGCAGTCATTAAGTGAACCCATTTATTTAAACAGGAGTACTTTAAGTGAGCTTGGACAGCAAAGTACTGGAATGCAGAACACAAGAGTTGAAGGGGAAAAAACACAATACTCGCATCTAGCTTATTTTGGCCATGCCATGTGGAGGAATTCACTGGAGAAGGCAATTATGGTGGGAAGAGTTAGTGGTAAAAGGAAACCGGGTCACCAAAGAGCACAACGGCTGGACACCATCAAAGCTGACACCAACCAGAGCGTAGAAAAACTCAATGAAGCAATACAAGATTAGAAGACGTGGAGAAACCTGGTCCACAGAATTGCCAAGAGCAGGACACGACTGAATGGATAACATTACCATCACTTAAAGTGAGGACTACCTTGTATTTGTCAATTAGAAAGTTGGAGTCAGTTTTAAGGATGTTAATGGAGTACAAGTTTTCCATTCTTGTTCTTAATCGCAGCTCCCAAAATCCAATGAGAAACAGCAGAACATATTCAGTCTCACCTCTTTCGAAAACTATTTTGCAGCTGACAGTAGGAGGCTGAATAGGCAGGCTCTGAAACATAAGAAAATGCCACCTCGGTTTAGCACGTGGCTTTAGCACATCTACCCACTGTAGTTAACTGATCGTGGTTTAAGGATTGATATTATACATACACAAAATACCAGCTAGCAGATCCAATCCAAACTTCAAAATGGTCCCCTGCTCAGTAAAATACTTGCTCAGATTTAGAAAGGGAAATGAATTTCATTACCCCTTGAATATTTGAAGACGGATGGGTGATCTTGCAGTATTCTTTTATTTTAACAATGATAAACAGTTTGTAATGTTCATTCGCAATCTGTAAAATGGCTACTGTCTAAAAAGGAGCCACTGCAACACCAGATCATAAGGTGAATGCCGTTATGTGCCTGAACTGATTTCCCCTATGTTCTGTGCACATTTATCTAGAAACAAAAGCCACAACACCTGATGTTAGCCTGAAATTAAGCACATCTACTTTTTTATCCACTTGCTGCCTCCTTGCAGGTCTTATTAATGCAACATGAGCCTGGGCTTAGCATGAGTAGATCCAGTGGTGCAATTCCCATGCACAAGGTGCTCTTTAGAAGCTTTGTTGTGATTCAGCATCAGCCTGTGATACCGGCAGCTGAGTCTGATGATTCTGAAGAGGAGGAGGAGGAGGGGTTTGGAGAGCCTTTGGTGTCAGAGGGAGGCTCTGATGCACTGCAGGACTCTCAGCCTGGCCCCTCCTGTCATGTTCCTCATCAGCCATGTGAGCACAAGGTATTGGACATAGATGATTCACAGCTGGATCTATTCAGGAATGCTAGGAGCAGGAGGCATTCCAACTCGGTGAGAGGAGGAGAAGGCAATGAGAAGCCATGCCTTGGGACTGCTGATAAAAGTGGAAGGTGTGGGAGGTGCTGGTTGCTGAAGGCAACCGTTTGAAGATCTTCTGCTAGAGTCCTGGTCTGTTATTCCTGTTTAACTCTTGTTTGAACTTTTGGTTTAACTCTTGTTTGAACTTTTGATTTCTTTGTAAATAAATTTGGTTGGGTTTTTCCAGCCTGTTGACTATAAAAAGGGGTTGTCCCTGACATTCAAACAGGCTGGAACAGAGCAAGCTTCTTGTTAGAAGCATCCTCAGGCATCTGAGCTGTTATTCTTGGCTGTTCCTCTGAGCAACCTTGGCTCCAGTTCCTGAACACTCACACGACAAAGTGAGGAGCAGGCATTGAACATGCTGATGAAGTTCAGCCTTTTCATTTGCTCCTTTTTAAATGCTGAGCAGTCATGAACTGGCATACTAGCTATGGTTACCCGAAGGAAAAATAGCTACCTGTTATTCTGTTAGATGTAGTTACACTGGCGATGGGAGCCGTGTAAGCAGACTTACTAATGTCCCTGAGTCTGAGATTGATGGGGTGCATCATTAAAGCTCAGACACAGTCATTATATACCGTCAATGTGCTTTGTATTATTAATGTTTCCAGTGCCATAAGGAAGCAAAGGTACACCAAACTTTTTTATATTCTTCAGCAACCAGTGATCTGATGCGTAAAAGAGAGATGCTGCCTAGAAACCATCTCCTAAACCACAGCAGGTTTTTAAAGTACCTCTTCCACATTAGGAACCTATTAGACTGCCTTTCTGCATGGAAATATTATTAAGCCAGTTAGATTTTTCTGATGGGTTGATTCAGTGCAAAAAATAAAATAAAAATACGGTTTTAAAAATGATAAAAAGAAAATTACAATTTTTTTTGAAAGAAAAAAGAATGGCTCATTTGAGTTTTGGTCAGAAAAGTTGAGCAGGGAGGTGAAGAGTTCTGAAGATCAGATTTCTAAGACAAGCCAAGGCACATTGTTTCTCTTTACCTTCTCATGTGGGAATAGAAAATAACCTCACCAACCCATGAGAAATTGGTCATTGTACCTTGGCAATTCTTGCTGGTGAAACATAGCAGCTAAGGAACTGAGCAATGAACCCAGTGACAAGTTGAAATGGAGAGCTTTTCAGAATTGAACTGAATTGATCCCGGATTTTTATTTAGGTATTTGGGAGTTGGATTGGAGGACTTTTAGTGTCTCTTCCATTATTCTGTTCTGTTATTCTTTCTATGATTATATGTATCCATCCCATCAAGTCCAAAGAAAGTCTGGAGTGGTATAGGCAGTGCTTTTTTTGTAAAAGAAAAAGGTGCCGGAACTCACACATTTCATACAACCCGCCTTGCCTACCCTACAAGGTTCCATCCAAAAAAGGTGCCGGAACTCCGTTCTGAGCGTTCTATGAGAAAAAAAGCCCTGGGTATAGGTATAAGATCTCCTGTGATGGGCAGGGAGTTGGACTAAAAGACCTCCAAGGACCCTTCCAACTCTATTGTTCCATGTTCTATTCAAGATGGATATTGATACCAGGGAACCTAACTTCAAATTTCCACCTTGTTCTAAGAAATAACACATGTGCTTCTTTTTACCTTCAGCATCCCAGCCGTTGAGACGGGAATGCGCAATGTTGAACTACCTTTAGGGGAAGAATTTTGAACATTTCAAAAATACTATGTAAAGTGTACATTTTATTATCTTCTGGTTTGAGTATATGTGCATTTGCAGCCACAGTTTGAAGGACACAATAGACAATCATAGCATTTGTATTGTGCGTATATAAGTAAGTCTCTAAGAAGGAGCAGCCTGGTGGACTATAGGTGAAAATGTTCACCTCCCACTTGGAAGGTTGAGAGTTCAATCCTAGGCAGCAGCAGATGTTTCTCTGTCAGGGTGCAAAGAGAAAATACCTGTTGTAAACTCCATGAAGGCATCAGGAAGGGCATCTGGCTAATAAATACTCAGCTCCATTATCTAGGGGTATTCTCAGTCATCCAGGTCATGGTAGTCCCAAAGGTGCTTTTTCACAAGGCAACTGGAAAGAGGGGTCAAAGAGGCCATCTATGTCAAAATTGAACAGCCCTTTCTCAACAAAGGGGGAGGGATATGACATCACCTATCTTCAGTCTACAACAGGGGGTCTTCAAACCTGGCCCTTTGATGACTTGTGGATTTCAATTCCCAGAATTCCTCAGCCAGGCATGCTGGCTGAGGAATTCTGGGAGCTGAAGTCCACAAGTCATGAAAGGGCCAAGCTTGAAGACCCCTGGTCTACAATACAGTCCTTCAACAGTTCCAAGAAGGCTCCACACCCATTTGCACCACTCAGGTGACCCTGAGGACACAGATAAGCCTCAAGGTGGCCTCAACAACTCTCTAAAAGAATACAAATGAAGAGCTGTCTGCAAGGTGTATAAATCCTTCCATTCCCCACCATCCAGTCAGAGCTGAAGAAGCTTCTTGGATGAGAAGCAAAATGTCTTCAAAGAGGAAAAAAAGAAAGTCCAGTTGCTTTGTGAAAAAGCACTTTTGTCTCAGCTCCATTCAGCTGCCCTGACTCCACACCGATAAAAAGAAATTACAGATTTGTAGAAAGAATATATTTATAAATGAAAGATTTAAACTAGATAAAAAGAGTTATGGATTAGATTTTGTTAAAAATGAATTGGAAACTTTACTATGTGGCAGTGATAACCATATCATTACTAAGGTTCACAAACATTATTGAGATTGAATTTAGAAAGTGAAAATGTAAAACATTGTATGATTCAGTGGGCAAGAAACTTTGTGTATAATGTGATGCTTGAACAATGGGAGAATATGTAAACGAAAGGTTTAAAATTCACACTAAATTATAATTTAAAGGAAAACTTTTATAAGATGATTTATCGCTGGTATTTAACATCAGATAAGTTATCTAGAATGTATGGAGGTATCTCAAATGAATGTTGGAAATGTAAACGTAAAGATTTTTATCACTTATGGTGGACATGTGATAAAGCAAAGAAATATTGGAGTAGGATTCATATTCTAATGCAGAAAATTCTTAAAGTGAATATAAAGATAAAGCCAGAAACTTTTCTTATATGTGTGTGTGTGTGTGTGTGTGTGTGTGTGTGTGTAAATTACTAACAAAGAATTTAGGGAGGCTGATATGCATTTCTGACTCATTAGTCTTCATCAGTCAGTCATACCCTTCTGAGATTCGAACCTGGGCTGCTTGCACGTTAGGCAGTGTTTTTACTTCTTGAGCCACAGGTTCTCTCTCGCTTTGTTAGCTTTTTGCAAGGGGAGAAATATGTGTCATATACATATACATATACATATACATATACATATACATATACATATACATATACATATACACACACACAAACATATATATAAAACCGCTTCTGGACTTTGTGCTTGAGGGGGGAAAATGATACTTTGATTTGGGGTTTTACTGATTAGATTGATTTGTTGATGTAGAAATGGCTAGTTCATAATTCTATAGAAATATAAAAAGTTGAAGTTCGATGCTAATGCCTTATTTTACTGCAACCGAGAGAGTCGGAAGTCAAAGCTTTTTTTGCTTTTCCCCCTCTTCTCCACACTTCTCTTTTTCTCTTTCCCTTACCTTTGTTCCCTACTATTTGCTTTTGTATTTTGGTATTTTATATTATAAATTAATAAAATACTTTTATTAGGAGAAAAAAGAAAAGGAAGGGCATCCAGCCAGTAAACACTCGAGTTTCATTCAGTCACCCTGACTCCACACCGATAAAAAGAAATTACAGGGCTGAAAAAGAAAAGAAAAAAAATTCCCTAAGAAAGCAACAGGAGAGAGATCAAAGGTACTATACTCTTTAATGTTGTTTATTTTATTGCATATTTACAGCCAATTATATTCTGTCACAACCAGTGATTTGCTGGATTGGCTGCTGTTTAGATATTTGAAATAGAGAAGTTGCAACTTAATAGTTTACAAACTCCTGTGCTATTCAATCCTTCAAATATACTAGGGCATATCCAAACTTCCAGGTATCCCCATTGTGATTATGGCCCACTACTCATTTCTGAATGGCAGAAATCCACATTGCAATCTTCCACTTGTAGTGGAGCTGGCTGAGAGGCTTTGCAGGAGCCTGGCCGGAAAGAGGGAAGTGGACAGCTGTGGCTGGTTTGGGCACAGCGGGCGTGGCTGGATGCCCTTCCTGGCTGGATGCTCTTCCTTTTGGGTGGAAGAAGAGAAAAGGAAAAGGAGAAAGGGGGTGGGGGCGGTTGCTGCTGTAGTCAGGGAGAGACCAGGTGAAGCTGAAGAGGAGTTTGAGGGTTTTAGCTGATTCCCTCTCTCTAAAGGAGAGGGAAGGAAAGAGAGAGTGAGAAAGTGGAGTTTTATTGCTTCTTTCACAGGGGGGGAATACCCTGAGCAGAGGGAAGAGAGAGTGTGGGCAGAGAGAAAGTTTGCTGGAGTGTTAGATTCAGATTTTAACAATAAAGGAAGGGAGGGAAGGGGAATTGCCATAGAGAGACCTGGGACTACAAGCATCGACAGAAAGAAAGGAGAAGCTGGTCGCTATGGTCTCAGAGACCAGCAGCCATCCAAACTTTGCTTACTATTACCGGTGTGAGTGTGGACATTGCAGGGATCTGCCTCTGTGGAATGAGCTGTGGCTGTGGAGCATCAACCATCTTCATTCAGGTTCCCCATTGCTGCCTGGAGCTGGAGGATTTCCCCACCCCTTTTGCATCCCAAACGGCTACTACAAACTACTGACTATTATTGCCACAACTGCCTGGGGTTGCTAAGCACTGACTGTGTGTTTGGGGTGGGTCATCTTTGTACCTGTGAGTCCCTCAATGACGAGAACCTGTCATCTCTTCACTCCGTGTGAGTTCCTGCCTAAAGGACATTGTTGCCAATGTTAGAGAGTGCAGCTGTGAGCCAGACTGAAGGGGGAGGGATAGGAGGGCCTGGGCTTTGGCACCCCTTGAGGGGGTAATGCTACACATGGGGGCTCGTCCAGGATTCCCTGCCTGGTCCCCAACTTTTTTTCCCTTTCTCTCTCTTCCCTCCGCTCAGGGTATTCCTCCCCTGCAAAAGAAGCAATAAAACTCCACTTTCTCACTCTCTCTTCCCTCTCCTTTAGAAAGAGAAAATCAGCTAAAACTCTCAAACTCCTCTTTGGCTTCACCTGGTCTCTCCCTGACTACAGCAACAACCACCCTGACCCCTTCTCCTTTTCCTTTTCTCTTCTTCTGCCCAATCTATGCCCGCCATGCCCAAACTGGCCACAGATGTCCGAGCTTCCACTTCCCTCTTTCCGGCCAAGCTCCTGCAAAGCCTCTCAGCCAGCTCCGCTACACACTCATCCTCAGATGATTCCATAAATGCAACCTCCACCAATTTTTCATATTTTAAAGAAGTGTTTTCTGGTTTGCATCAGAAAGTTGCTCCAAGCTAGTTTGTTGCACTTTACTGTCTTCAATCTAGAAATTCCTCTTTAATTTCATTGGCTACTGAGAAGATGCAGAAATGCTCTCCTACCTGGATCAGTGGTTGCCTCCCGGTAGCGCTCTAATCATTGCTATAGTGATTAACATAACATGAGAAGCAACTTTTTTAATTACTGTTTTTCTTTCTCTGAGCTACCTACATTTCTACAGAGCTTTTTTTAAACAAATAAAAAAGGCATTCCTTTTTTTATCATTTTTCCTGTCACTTGGAAAAGTAGGTATGGCAGGGAAATTCTGCCAGATTTCAAACCACTGAAGTTCTGTGTGTCAAGTAAGTATTATAAACACTATGCTATTAAAGCACCACTAGTAGCAGAAATCGCTGCAGTAGACCTTATACAGCTTAGAGAGGGAAAGTGCAAGAAAGATACCTTTATTTTAAAGCTGGTTGTGTTAAAATATATGTGCATTTTCATGCTTTAGTTTTATATGTATTTCATTTTGTACAAACACATTTTCAAGTGTGTGTGTGTGTGTGTAGCTATATGTATTCCTAGCACAGGGCATGGCAAGTTGGGAAGGCATAGCAGAAACAGAGTTGGCTGGGAGGAGACTGAACACCTGCCAGGTGATTGCCACAGCATCTCAGTCCCAACAATTTTTTTGTTAAACCAGTTTAGAGTCCAGCTGACATCAGCATGAGATAAGAACAATGTAAAGTTGCAATGTGGATATGCAATATGATATGTAATTGCCATAGTTGTATACTCCATCACATAAAATATTACCTTGCAGACAGATACATAATAGATGTATAATGTGAAGTTAATGTTGCATATTAATTAAACATGCAACGTGCTGGTCATTGGGCAGCAATCAAACCACATATTGATGTGCAGTGTATTTAGTTTATATGATCTAGTAATTTAGTTACAAGCATACCTACTTGCTTGCATCAGTGAAATTAAGGAAAGCTTGCATCTAATGAACTTATATATAATTCTCTGGTTCTTTTTCTGCATAGATTTAGAAGACAAGATAAGGAAATAATGAAAAAGCAGACCTTCCCAGTTTTCCAGCTGAGCAGATGTAGCCAAATTATTATTCGCAGAGCAACTGATGAACCAATAAGAAGAAATTTTTTACTTTAAGAAGCCTGATAATCTTTTTGCCGCCTGTTTGGAACTCAAAAAACAAGATTGCATGGCAAGAAAACCTGGTAAGATGCATTTTGGGGAAGTTGGGTTCTTATTATTTAAAATGCCCCCATTGATTGTCTTTAAAAACTCTGAAAAATTTCCCCAAACTAAGTTAAGGTGAGGGGCATCCCTCTTACAGGATGTTTTGGTTACTTTGGATATCTCCTCTTCTGGACATACAATGTATTGGTCTTTTCTTTGTTTTATTGATTTTTACTGTATTTAATGATGCAAGCCATCAAGACTTCATATGGACTGGATGGCCTTCTAAATTTGACAAATAAATGTGACAATAAATTAACAAAACCGATGAACATTGAGGCAGGTTACAGTCTTGAGAAAAGGAAACGTTTCATCTAGATATAAATTTAGGTTTTGAGTAAGCTGGTGAAGATTAGTTTCCAGTCCAAGATGGATCGAGGTAACCCAAGCCCTCCTATTACCCCCTTCCCAATCAACAACTACATTTATATCTACTAAGCAACGGTAAGTCTATTACAGGATATCCTCAACTTACGGTCACAAATGAGCCCAACACTGCTAAGTGAGACAGTTGTTAAGTAAACTTTGCCCCATTTTATGATCTTTCTTGCCACAGTTGTTAAGTGAATCATTTCAGTTGTTAAGTTAGTAACACGATTGTTAAGTGAATCTGGCTCCCCCATTGATTTGGCCTGTCAGCAGGTTGCGAAAGGGGATCACATAATCCTGGGTTACTGCAACCATCACAAATATGAACCAGTTGCCAAGTGTCCAAATTTTGATCACGTGACCATGGGGAATGCTGCAAAGGTCTTAAGTGTGGAAAATGGTCATAAGTCACTTTTTTCAGGGCTGTTGTAACTTCGAATGGTCACTAAATGAACTGTTGTAAGTCGAGAACTATTCTTTCTTTATGTATTTTTCTTTCTTTCTTTCTCTCTTTCTCTCTCTCTGTCATTTATGTATGGCTGCCCAGCTTCTATATGACTCTGGGCAGCTTACCTTTGGAAACTAATATGTATGTAAAGACATATTAGAGATACAACAAAGTAGAAGAGTAAAGTGATCAAATCAAAGGTATGAGTGCAGATTAGGCGAGACCTGGCTCAAAAACAGCAACTGTAAGAGGGATCTTGGAGTCCTAGTGGACGATGACTTGACTATGAGCCAGCAATGTGCAGCAGCAGCCTAAAAAGCTAATACAATCCTGGGTTGCATAAACAAAGGCATAGAATCAAGATCACGCGAAGTATTAATACCACTTTATAAAACCCTAGTGAGACCACAACTGGAATACCGCAACCAATTTTGGTCACCATACTACAAAAAAGATGTTGAGACTTTGGAAAAAGTTCAGAGAAGAGGAACTAAAATGATCAAAGGCCTGGAGACTAAAACATGCGAAGAACGGCTGCGGGACTTGGGTTTGGCTAGTCTAAAGAAAAGAAGAAATAGGGGAGACATGATAGGAGTATTCCAGTATTTGAGGGGCTGCAACAAAGAAGAGGGGGTCAAATTATTCTCCAGAAGGCAAGGCAAGAAACAATGGTTGGAAATTGACCAAAGAGAGAAGCAATCTTGAATTAAGGAGAAATTTCCTAACAGTGAAGACAATTAACCAGTGAAACAGCCTGCCTCCAGAAATCATTGGTGCTGCATCACTGAAGGTTTTTAAGAAGAGGCTAGATAGTTACTTATCTGAAATGGTATAGGTTCTCCTGCTTGAGCAGGGGGCTGGACTAGAAGACCTCCAAGGTCCCTTCCAGCTTTATTCTATTCTGTTCTAAAAGGGGGGGAGAAAAAAAATCTGCCCCAAGGCCTGGGGAACCAACCAGGTCTTTTATATTTTCCTGAATGACATAAGACTGAGTCCATTAGAGCAATCCAATCATGAGATGACTAGGGCATGAGTGACTGCCTGAAATGGCTTCTGAGGCAGGGAAGGGCGCAACTGGTGCACTAGCTGTACCTGTGCAAAGGCCCTCAGAAGCTGAGCATCCAAGAGGACTGCAGATCACTCATAAACCTTGAATGAGGGAGTGCAATTCCATTAAGAGTCGGCAATGGAACATCTCCAGATCTTGGAGGTGGCTGTGGGGGAGGCAAATAGACACAGTTGATCAGTCATCTCAGGACCGGACCTTTTTCTCTCCATCCAGACCTGCACATCCTCCTGGCACCAAGTTAGTATTTCAGGCACATCACTTGGCCAGCCAGGGTGATGATACCTGACCCCAGACTGAAGGAATGTCCTCATCCAGTGGCTTCTTTTGGATGTTAAGCAGAAACAGAAAGAGTGTTGAGTCCCGCAGCGCCTCTCAAGTGAAGGGCCATGGGCAAGACTTCTCTTCATCAGTCATCGCTGACTGAAGTCATGCTTTTTTATAGCACAATTATACGGGAAAGAAACAAGGTATATTCCTCTGTAAATATGTAGTGAATTATACCAAACGGATCTCAGTGGACTCATATAGGAGTCCAACTACTGTAAATGGCTGACCCTTTTTTCCCCCTCTGTATTATTTGGCAAGCCGTCATTTTAACCTCCTGTCAAGTCCCTCAAGAACCCAACTATGCAAGCATAAGATCCCAACCTTTCTGACCTGTTGCTTCACTAGGAATCATTAAAAGAGAAAAAGCAAACAGGAGTGCCAGGATAACAAGGAGTTTCCTGTTTCATTTGCCTTTCTCCAACCCCTGCCTGAAAGCAACCCATAGTCAAATAATTGCTTTGGTTAGCTTTCATCAATGCACCACTAATGGAAAGATAATGAGCCTGCCAGAGGAACGGCTTGCACAGTTATCAGCTTGTATTGACTAAGATGATAACTATAGAATTGCGATGTCTACCATGACTCCAAAAGACTCAGCAGGTAATAAACATTCCTCTTTAGCATAATGTATTGAACGAGGTTTGTCTGCATACCTGTTAGCAGACTGTGTAAATTCTTGGCTAAATCATGCCCCTCAATTAGTAAAGAATAATGGAGCAGTAGGTAAAGTGTGTGCAATTTTATCAACTCTTTGCTGCTGGGTGAAGTGAAGCCTGTGGTTGTATTTGGTAGGCAATATTGAGACGTGTTTAGGATAGCTGTTGTTTTATTTACTTTTGACATCCATTTGATAAGTAGTGGTGTGCAAGCAAGTTAGAAAATGAGTGAAACACTGAGCACATGATACCACTGAATCACAGCATACTTAATCAGCAAAATGTGTCATTTGCTTAATTAAGTGGATCAAAACCTGGCATCTGAAGTGTGCTGTTAGACAACTCACAAAGGTACTTCTTGATTTGTCTGGCACAGGAGGTATATGCCTTGCGTGAGCTGCTTGATACATTTTAAATTGTGTGGCTGTTTCCCAAACAAACAAAAAGTTCCCGCACTTAGACAGGGTCCCCTAACTATTTATATTAAGAAAGTTGAAGAAAGCATTTTTTTAAAAAAAAATCCCATTTATATCCCACCCTTCTCTGAAGACTCAGGGCGGCTTACAATCTAAGAAGCACAAATCAATGTGCTTAGCAATAGCCTTCATTCTATGTATATGCCTGCTTATTAGGGCTTTCAGCCCCCCCCCAAGCGGCATTTTTACAAAGTCAGCATATTGCCCCCAACAATCTGGGTCCTCATTTTACCTACCTTGGAAGGATGGAAGGCTGAGTCAACCTTGAGCCTGGTGGGACTCGAACCTGCACTAATTGCAGGCACCTGGTGTTACTTAAGGAGGCATTCACCCACTGCTCCACCAAGGCTGTTTTACCTAAGAATCATATTGCTGGGCCAATTATTATTTATTTATTTATTTATTTATTTATTTATTTATTTATTTATTTATTTATTTATTTATTTATTTATTTATTTATTTATTTATTTATTTATTTGCATCCCACCATTCTTATTTTTATAAATAACTTAAGGCGACAAACATATGCAACACACCTTCCTCCTATTTTCCCCACCACAACCACTCTGTGAGGTGGCTTGGGCTGAGAGAGAGAATGATTGGCCCAAAGTCACCCAGCTGTCTTTCATGGCTAAAGTGGGACTAGACCTCATGGCCTCCTGTTTTTTGGCTGGTGTCAATCAAATTCTATTCCCACCATTCTTTAGAACAGGGATTGCAGACCCTTCAATTCATTGACCCTTTCATGGTTTCAGATTGTTCATTGACTCCCACACATTTATTATATGAAAATAACTTAATACTGTTTTAACTAATATGAACAATAATAACAATAACAATAATAAATCAATAACAATAATAAATAGTCCTATCAACCCTTGGGGACTGATATTGACCACTTTGGGGAACCATCCTCTAGAACATGGGTTGGCAACCCACGCCTCTGGAGCCGCATGCGGCTCTTTCAGCCTTCTCCTGAGGCTCCCGGTTCACAGAGAGAGAGAGAGAGAGAGAGAGGCACTTGCGCTTCTCCCTCCCTCCCTCCCCCCCCCTCTCTCTCTCTCTCTCTCTCTCTCTCTCTCTGTAGGGCTCCTGCCTTTGCTGTCTCCACAGGAAGCAGGAAGCAGCAGGACAAGAGAACCAGCCCAATAAGAGTGTCAGCTTGTCAGAGAACAGCGTGAAGCCAGCTTGCCAGGTGAGCAGAAGATCATTACCTTCATTAATCTGTTAGCTAAGATTTTTGCAAATATCTTATAATCAGTATTTAAAAGCGATATTGGTCTGTAGTTTTTAGCTTGGGTGGCATCCTGATCTTCCTTCGGGATCAACGAAATAAAAGCAGTTTTCCACGATGGAGGCACCCTTCCTCCCAATTGAATTGTCTTAAACAGTTCCCTTAAAGGTTCCGCCATTTCTAACTGTAAATTTTTATAGTAAACGGCAGTCAAACTGTCAGTTCCCGGCGCTTTACCCACTTTTAATTGTTTAATTGCTAAAAAAAATTCTTCATCAGTTATCAATTGGTTCATCCCTTCCTTTTGTTCTTGCGTAAGAACAGGAATATTGGCTTTTATCAAATATTCATCTATATCTACATCTCTAATCTTATCTCTAGCATACAACTTAGAATAAAAATCAACAAAAGTCTTTTTAATAAGATTCTGCTGATACACTACTTTACCCTTATGTTCTATTCTATCTATATTACAAGCTCTTTGCTTCTTCCTTAAAAAGTAAGCTAACCATCTACCCGGTTTATTAGCATTGCAAAAACTGTTATGTTTAGCATACCGTAAATTAGTTGCCACTTGATCTGCCATTAAGGTATCAAACTGACCGCTTAATAAAGTAATTACCTCTTTGATCTTCCCATCAGATGGATTCAAAATTAAAGCCTTTTCTTTTTCCTTAATTTCATCCTCTAATTCTTTCCTCTTAAATTCCAGTTTACGTCTATGTTTATTATTCAAATATATTAATACACCTCTCATATAAGCTTTACTTGCATCCCAAACCATCTCAATAGAAGTACCTTTATGCATATTAATTTTAAAAAATTCTTTCATCTGTTTTTTACACTCTTCCACATTTTCCTGGTATCTAAACAAATTTTCATTTAAACGCCAAGACCGTCTATCTCCATTATCTTTTTCTATCTCTAACCATACTGGACTATGATCAGATATAGTTCTTGGACAAATCTTGATCTTCTTAATCCTAGGAAAAAAATCATTAGTAATTAATACAAAGTCAATCTTTTTAATTAAACTCTTCAATCAAGTTTCCTTCCTCGCATGTGCTCGCATGCGTGTGCATTTTGCAGCTCTCAGTGTTTTTTTTCCTCTGGGAAACAGGTCCAAGTAGCTCTTTGAGTGTTTAAGATTGCCGACCCTTGCTCTAGAAGAACAAGCAAGAACAGGAAGAAGTAGTTTAACTGTCTCAAGGCACAAGAGTGGATAACTAGCTAGGTCTTAATGTTGAATTTAACATGGGACTCAAGTGGCCACCGATCATTAGATATTTCTCATTTTCTGTTGCTCACTTGATAAATGGAATGATTGAGTTGAGTAGAGTCCTCATACTTTCAAACCTATCTGACTGTAGTTTAAGTGGTCTGCAGTAACTGAAAGCTTTGGCCGGCCAAATCAGTGGATATAACTTCTTTTCATGGAGACTTGGGAGTCAAAAATGTGTTTTAGAAGAAGGCAAACCCGTTCCTTCACATTATCAAAAAAAAAAAAAGCTACATGAATGCTCCATGTAATCACCAGGAATTGATCTTGACTTTGGAATTTTTATTTCTCTATACCACAAGGATGGGGTTATCTCTTTTTTTCTCACTGCTAAACATTCCTTCAGGGGAAATGTATCAAGAGTAACACATCAATGATAGGAATGTAGAGAATTTGTCACAGATATCTCTCAAAAGCTTTGCAGAATGGCATAGAACAATGATGGAACAACCTATGGAAAACTTACAAAAACAGTTTGAGCGATACAACCCAAGCTGGCATAGAACGCAGTTGTTGTATCAAGGGTGAGTTGGTTGAGTAAAGTCTCCCTACGCAGAAACTACCTGGATTTACACACCCTAGCTTCACTTCTTGCTTTGGTATAGCAGCTGGGTAGTGCTCACTGCCACCATCTCTACATGGCATTCTCCTCCAAGCCTTAGCATATGAAACAGAGAAGACACGCTTCCCAAGCTCCATGCTGTGGATCTTTCTGGCAAATAAAATGGAAAAATATAAAAATGATAATGAAATTCATTATACAGAACATCATCTCCTGATTTCAGCATGTTCAAGTGTGTTATAAGGGTGACCAACCTCTCTTTTTAGAAGATAGGTCAGCTTCTCAAAGAATAAAGAATATTTTTATTTATTTTATTACATTTATATACCGCCCTTTCCCGAAGGACTTAGGGCAGTTTACAGGGTGATTAAAAACAAAAATACAAAAGTTAAAAACAAATTTAAAAAATTATATTTGTCCCTGAATAAGTAAAACCCCAGTTAAAATTAAAATTAAAACTAAATTAAAATTCTCAAAAAGAATCCCTTTTTTTAGCATAACTAGTCACGTGTAACATTCACTAACCAAAGCCTCGCATTATTTTGAAAATGCAACATAAATTTATTAAGCATGTAGACCACAATCATCTACATCAAGTTCCAAGCAAAGTGATAGCTTGCTGAGCACCCCTAAGCAAAGGCAGAACCAGAGCTTAGATGCCTTTGGCCAACTACAATTCAAAGACAAGAGGAGAATGTAGACCTAGTGTAAATTACAGCATGACATTAAAATACTTTAGATAAACCCATCTGGATGGCCGCCTCATCATTTCATCATTTCTCTGTTTCTCCTAGGTCAGTAAGGCAGTTATACAATTGTTGAGATGTGGTCAGTGAATACG
This sequence comes from Vipera berus, assembly GCF_964194415.1. NCBI lineage: Eukaryota > Metazoa > Chordata > Lepidosauria > Squamata > Viperidae > Vipera > Vipera berus. The sequence goes on along the minus strand of NC_138203.1, from coordinate 148,073,487 downwards.
AACAAGGTGCAGTAATTTAGTAGGCCACTAGTTCCTGTTGCTGGTTGTCACTCAGGGTCTATTTAGCTTGCTGTGAATGTCTTCTTATAAGGGCACATTAAGCAGTTCACATGTGGGAGGGACATCTCATAGGATTGGTAGCATGGAGGGGTACCTTTTACCCCCACAGTTGCTATAAACAGAAAGGTCAAACCACAGATCACAACTTAAAAAGATCTCCAGTAGAAAACCTAGGAGGGCAATAGGCGGCTCTGGGCAAATGCAAGATGAGATTGATCTGCCCGTAAATCAAAAGAACACATAAAACATTAGTTAGCATACATAGGAAATACATGAAATGTGGTACGGTTCTTACTTTGGTTTTCGTCTATCATCATCATAGCATTTTTCCTCGAGAGAATAGACCAGCCTTTGGGCAAATGATACCTCCCTGCCAACCTCTTTCCTGAGGAATCCTGGTTCCTGCAAGATCCAAACCACCTGAAGCTGAAGAGGATACGTGAGACTCAGTGGGTTCTGTAGTGTATGCTGGCATAGCATGCACGTGTGACAGCTGAATAAGGAGGCACGGAGCTGGACAGCTCCATGCAGGAACAGCGTTCGGCGGGAAAGCCGGATTTAAAGGGATTGGCTGCCCAGCTGGCGGGAAACCTGAGTTTAAACCTATTGGACAAGCATTCACCTGGTCAGGTATAAAATAAGGCAGGTGACCTTTGTTCCCCAGTTCGTACCACGCTATCTCCTAATAAAGGCTCTTGCACTCCTGACGTCTGTGTCTCATCGATCCGCAAACCCAACTTAACAGGTTCCATCCTGTTGCCAGCAGCTTCTGCTTGATTTAAGAAAGTCTTTTCCTCTATTGAAGAGGGAGGAGTTGGATAATATGCATGTTGTACCCATGCTAAAACACGTGAGCTTCTGCTTGAGACTGAGAGAAAATGATGTTTTGAACAGTTAAGCCAGGAATGGGGTGCAATGGTAAAGACCAAAGCCATATGAGCTAGATGGCAGTATACCTCCTCTCTTTGGATCACCGAATTTTCTCCCCGATTCTACTTCCTACTCTCCCACCCAATAGGTAGCTGGGAGACAGAAAATATCTCTATTGACAAGAGATAGGCCCTGGTTATTTATGAAGCACTTTTGACTAGTCCAGGGGTAGGCAACCTTGGCTCTTTTATGACTTGTGGACTTCAACTCCCAGAATTCCTGAGCCAGCCATGGTGGCTCAGGAATTCTGGGAGTTGAAGTCCACAAGTCATAAAAGAGCCAAGGTTGCCTATCCCTGGACTAGGCCAAAGGCTGCTGATTGTCCATCTCAGGCAAAGAATACAATATCTGTATTTATAGCAAGTCAGCCAGTAGATCTTCATTCTTCATATGCAATTATGACTTGGCTGATTCCCTCTCTTTTTTAAGAGACAAAATCCAAGCCTGTGTGACTGATTCTACAGCTTACATTGGCTGCAGGGAGCCCATAGATGAGAATTTTTGAATGTCATGAGGGCAAAGTTAGCTTCCTTCCCATGTATTATGAAATCCTCCTTCACTGGTCACATTAAGCATGTGAGTTGCTAGGGTATACCAAATCAGGGGTTCACTAGGATTTGTCTATGTAATTACTATTGCAACAGATGTCTTGTAATAATTAAATTATGTAGCACACCAGCTTGAAGCCAAGAGATCTGCAAGGATATGACAGCATTAAAAAGAATGTTTTAAAAGCCAAAACCATGAATTCTTTGAAGATATTTCTTGAAGGCTTTGAGGACAAATACAGTTTGAATGCAAAGCGATGTGCTTTTATGTTAAACTTGACACTTTAAAGTTATCCTGTATCTAAAGGCTTACAAAGACAAAGCATTCTCCAATCGAATGTTGACCTCTGTAGATTAGTCTGCAAAGAGGAATGCAATGTAATGCTTAATCCAAATCTCATGGGCCCTCCTCAAAGCTAGAATTGGCAGGAGTATCCTCTTGCCAAGATGATGGAAGCAGCTATCTTCCAAGAGGCTGATATCTCCCTGTATGTGTACTTAGTTCCACAACACAGGCAACAGATAATATCCTAATACAGTATTCTCATTTCTTTTGCTATAGTGATGTCCTCTGCAGGATTTGGTGAGAAAACTTTCAAGCATTAAGAATTCCTTGCAATATTATCCTGGGTTTGGGTAGCAAGCATGACTGAAATGTTATCCTGGGGTGGTGTGGCATTCATGCACATTGTTTAGAGTCATTTCAAACTCCCCCCACCCCCAAAAGTAATATACATTGAATAATTGTACCACACTCACACCACTGACATTCTATTTGAATGGGTGTGATAAACACAGAGATATTCAACAATTCGCATAGAGAAGAGGGTCTAACGTTGCCTAGCCCCTTCAGGATTGCTTTTTTCCCCTGCCAGCAACAGGGAGACAACCTTCCATTTGTTCTCCCAACTTATCCTCATTTTTTAAAAAAAAATGTTTTATATACTTATCAAATTTATGTAGCCATCTCACAAAAAGTGAACACTGTTATCAAAAGGTAGAAGCTGGTAGAGCTTCTTCAAGCCCTGAAAGTGTCAGGAGCCATTCTTAAAGAGCTCTGTGACTTACTACAGAATCTCCTGTCAACTCAACTCACTTTGGATAATGAGATGGGTGGCACAGGCAGTTTGGCTTCAGCTGGTTATCCCTGTAGTGTGTAGTCATTAGGTTCAGAGTCTTGGGTCAATTTTTCCTTGACAGCCTTAAAAGTTATGCTTTGTGCTGCTTTTGCCAGATTGTCAACCTAAGCAAAGCTCCTAGTAGCTTCTGGCAGTGGTTGGCCATTGGTGTATATGTTAAACAGCACAGGAGCTAATACGCTGCCCTGCGGAAGCCCATTTCTTTGGGTTCTCCATCAATTATGTTGTCCCTTAAATATTTCTTTGGTTACTGATAGTCTACCCTTTTCAAGCAAGAGTTATCATTTCATCCTCTCTTACACCTTACACCCCTATGATAACTTATCCTTTCCTATGCCTTTCCAACTCTGGGCTCCATTTGTGTATATCAATATAGAGAATCCATGTAAGCTGAGAGTCCTTTTCTCATGACCCTTAGAAGCCTCCCAAGGAGATACACTATGGGAGCTAAGATGGCCCCCCTCCAATAGGAATCTGTAGTGGATTTCTCCCAGGAATCTGCCATTGCTGTGTATTCACAAACAGCCTTCTTGTATGTTTGTTCTGATGTACAGATTCTGCTTGTCGATAAAATTATGGCTCTTGATTCAAAAAATTGTTTCAAGTGTCTTTAGGGGAATGCCTACATCATCTTATTTTTTTTAAAAAAAATTATATAGCCACCCATATTCTATCAACTGCCTTGGGTGATGCTCAAAACTGTAAAACAACAGACACCCCCAAACCATAAAATACAAATAAATATCAATGAGCATAAGCGTTAAAACATAATATATATTTTTGCTAGGAAATTCTGTCTTCAGTGTAAAAAACATATCTCCCCCCTTCCTTTTTTTTCCCCAGAAGAAAACACAGGCAATGTATGCATTACATCCATATTCTCTCTGGGCTGTGTTACCTTTTCCATTCATCTGATGTCTCAACAAGATAATGATAGGTGAAAAAGTCGATACAGTATCATGCTGGGTAATCTTCAGTAGTGCAAGATAACATTAAAAGATTTGCACCTAAAATCCAATACATGTTATGAACTAACCGGATGAAAAATGGTATTTCCTCCTTTTAAATCATATTCTAGCTCACAGATAATGTCCATTACATGAAAGTGAGGGTGGAGAACAACTTTGTATGATATAGAGACCCAACAGAATTTTTTTAAAAAATCTATGCTTTCTTATAGAGTTCTGAGACAACATTCAGCTTAAGAGTGAGACTAATTCAACCCTATTCTTTGTTAAGGGGATTAGCATAAACCATAAGAAAGAACAGGCATTTGTGTTCCAGGTCTCAGAACTGATTATGGAGATTGTTTCATTTGCTGCTGTGAATCTAATTAATGATACTTGATAGAAACTGGGATGTGAAATAAAAGATACATGACTCAAATACTGTACAAGAAACTATTTAAGAAAAGAACTAGGTTCCTTTTCTTTATTGGAACAGGTCACCCAGACGTAGAACCCCCACAGCAACCATTCCTGGAATACTTTGATTTCTATTTTAATTTGCTATTATTGCAACAATTGTTTCATCACAGAATTTTCACTGCCTGTTCACCTGGTTCACTGAATTCTTATTTACTTTCCACTTGCCGCCCTCACTGATAAAAATTGTTAATGAAAGAACAGGGGTGTCTGCAAAAATAAAATCAAGAACGCAGGCAAAACTGCATGCTTGAAGCACTCCCCTTTATATATGTGTGTAATGCATGGAACATACTGTACAATGAAAGGAGACAGGACTTCGATCTTGTGGATGCAACAGCTACTGTATCTTGATTTTTTTCTTAACCAAAATGTCAACCTGTTTCTGCTTGAGATGTCCTTCTTTTAAACCAGACCTCAGTGATGATTTCCTAGTTCTGGTTCTGTCTCAGTCTTAAACCCTAGCTCTTTAACTTGGCGGATAATAATGACCATATTCTATACTACTAACTAGTGAAATATTCATTTTGTTAATGGTGCAGAAGTTATTGTAACATTTATTATTTTGAAAATATAAGCAAAACAAAAATGACTCTTCTGTTGTTATAATTATATTTAGAAATGAAGGATTCACACCCTGGCTAGATCTGGGCTGCAAAATGAATCCACAGATAGTCCTTGAATTATGATCAAAATAGGGCCTGGAAATTTCACTCTTAAGTGAAACTCATTAAGTGAGTGATCAAATGATTATGATTGTGACCTTCTCCCCAGTGACTTCGTCAGAACCTGCTGGGAGGGTTGCAATGGCGATGATCATATGACCCTGGGACATTGCAACCACTGTAAAGGTGAGCCAGCTACCAAGCACCCAGATCATGATCACATGAGGATGCTGAAGTTGAAATTTCTCGTAATCCCTCTGAGATTGAGATGGGCAGTTTGATAGATAGATAGATAGATAGATAGATAGATAGATAGATAGATAGATAGATAGATAGATAGATAGATAGATGGATGGATGGATGGATGGATGGATGGATGGATGGATGGATGGATGGACGGACGGACGGACGGACGGACAGACAGACAGACAGACAGATATGATAGATAAGCAAGCAAGGAAACCACTACATGACAGCAAAAGGTTTAAGCTTTCTGTAGCTCTTTGTTTCTATCTAATGGTCATCCGGAGTTTTCAACCCATTTCTGGTAATCCTAATTACAACTTCAAATTAAAAGCATCTGGGAAAAGGCAATCCATGTTCCCAGATGATACAAGCCTAAAATGCAAATCCACCAATTTCCTGACCTCTTTGTAACTTCATCAGCTGCAGGTGGACTGAAAAAGGCACTTTTAAATAAAATTGTTTAAATTATGTCTTCCATTTATTTGGTAACAATTAATTTCATAATTATGAATAAAGCAATTTTTCTGTTGAATAGATTCAGGCTACGGTTAGGCTGTGAGGAAAAAAAATCTCATCAGAAAACTTTTTAAATGTTCTTTTCACAAAAAACAAGGGCAGGGGGAGGGGGGAGGAATGAAGAAAAAGAAAGGAGCTTGATGTTTGCAAGGGCGCCCTGCCTCTTTCTGCCACTTCTTGAGGGCCAAACTCTCCAGCACTGGCTTTAAGCAATCAAAACCAGCCTCCTTTCCCAGGATCTGAAATCTCTACACTTCATTGAGCTTTCTTGAGCCTCTCACATCTCACACTCAGCTCATCTGATGTGATTCAAAGAGACCAAAAGAAAATATTCATTAGAAGAAAGAATTAATTGCATTTTTCTCAAATTAGGCTTATTCTCTTTTCGGACTATTGGAAAGGACTCTGCATGGAATTAGAAATGGGAAGGAGGAAAAGGCGAATGAACAGACATGGCAAAACCTGGGAATATGTTAAAATATTTTCTTTAGATTCTTTGCCTTTGGCAAAAACCCTTAGTTGACATTGAAAATATATATTATTTGCTTATAGATTTATATTGTTTGATTTTTAGAGCATGATGCAGGATTAATGCTTATTCAGAACTTATTCCAAGCGCTTTGGATCTAGAAATTGAGCTGTAAATCTCAAAGGAAATGTCAAATACTTCCTCAAGCTGAAATGGATCATAAATACTGGACAAAGGAGCCCATTTTTGGGGAACTTTGCTTAAGGCTGGTATGGAAATCAGCTTCATGTAGCACTCTTCCATGCCAGGGCATTTGATGACCTGATAATACGCACAATGCTTACTGGACTGAAATAAGGAATATCGTCTCTGGGTGGAGTTAATGAGTACAACTAGAGTGTCAAAGTATTTCATTTTTTCCTTATTCATACTACCTGCATGTAGTAAACTTTGTCTTAGAATGGAGGTAACATTTCCAAAGCGATGCTCGCAGATTTTTTAAAAACTGCCATCATTGTATACAGCATAGATCTATCTCTCAGACCGTGCTCTAAAAAAGGATTCTACGAATTTCCTGCTTGAGCAGGGGGTTGGACTATAAGACCTCCAAGGTCCCTTCCAACATTAATAATTGTTCTTGTTACTTATTGTTGTTGTTGTTGTTATTAATCAGCGCACAGCCAGCCAGATGTTCAGACTGGATTTGGCATTTTTGTCTACCTATCGAGCCCTTACCAAGGACCTGGGATAGGCAGATGTGGATGTTTGATGGTATTACAGATATTGTCGCAGGATGGAAGCAGTTCCTAGTAAGGCCGTGTTTTGCAATTGACTAATGGCGAATTTGTCAATGCCAGTGGTGTTCAAGTGGTGCTCCAGTTGTTTTGGGATTGTACCCAAGGCACCTATTACTATCGGTACTACCCTTGCTTGCCTTTGCCACAGTCTTTCTATTTCTATTTGTAGGTCTTTGTATTTTTGTTATCTTCTCCAGTTCTTTCTCGTTTATTCTGCTGTCTACAGGCACTGCCTGCCACATCCACTATCCAGACTTCTTTGTCTTTCTTATTGACAATTGTTAAGTCCAGGATGTTATGTTACAGGTGCTTGTCTGTTTGAATTCTGAAGTCCCAGAGCAGTTTAATTTTATCATTTTCTATGACTTTCTCTATTTTATGATCTCACCAGTTCTTGCTTACAGGCAAATGATATTTCTTGCAGATCTTCCAATGCTCCATTGTTGCTACTTTGTCATGCCGCTGCTTGTAGTCAGTCTGTGCGATCTTCTTGCAGCAGCTTACCAGGTGGCCCACTGTTTCTTCAGCTTCTTTGCATAGGCGGCACTTACTGCTTGTTGCTGTCTTCTCAATTTTGACTTTGTATGCATTTGTCCTTAAGGCTTGGTCTTGTCCAGCCAGAATTAGTCCCTCGGTCTCTTTCTTCAATTTTCCTGCTCTTAGCCATTGCCAGGTCTTGTTATTATCTGCTTTCCCAGCTAATTTTTTTAATGTACTGGCCATGTAGTCCTTTGTCTACCCATGCCTCTATTCTGTTCTTCATTTGGTCTTTCTTGTAGGCCAGTTTGGTCTCTCCAATAGTCAGTAAGCCTTCCTGATATATTAATTTCAGTGCATCTTTATCATTATCCTTCAGATAGTCTTCCAAAGCCATTTTTTCTTCTTCAACCATTTGATGTATTTGCAGCATTTCATGCCCACCTATTTGCCTTGGTAAGTAGTGTCTGTCAATGTCACTGTGTGGATGAAGGGCATGATTCATTGTCATTATTTTTCTGGTCTTCCTATCCATTGCTTTTAGTTCTGCTTGAGTCCAGTCCACTATTCCAGCTGTGTATCCAATGACTGGAATTGCCCAGGTGTTGATTGCCTTCATAGAATTTCCCCCATTAAGTTTGGACTTTAAGATCTTCTTCACTCTCTTGATGTATTCACCTCTAATCTTTTTCTTGACTTCAGTGTGCTTGATGTTGTCAGCTTGAAGGATACCCAAGTATTTGTAGTAATCTTCCTCATCCAGACTCTTAATTTTATTTTTGTGGGTTATCTTGATTCCTTCAGCTTTCACTATTTTTCCTTGTTTGATAGTAAGTGTGGCACATTTGTCCAAGCCAAACTCCATTGCAATATCTTGGCTATATATATATGGACAGTGTTGAGCAGCTATTCTATTTCAGATGGTGTTTTTCCATACAGCTTCAGATCATTCACGTAAAGGAGGTGGGACAGTCTGGCAGATGTTTTTGATGTTTGACAGCCATGTCCTGAGTTATTCAGTATTGTTGACAGAGGAAACAGTGCAATAACAAATAGTAGTGGTGATAATGAATCTCCTTGAAATATTCCTCTCTTGATATTAACCTCTCCCAGTCTCTCACCATTGACCTGCAACTGTGTCTTCCATTGTGCCATCGATCTTTGCACAAATTTTCTAATGATTCTACTGACTCCTGTTATTTCTAGGCACTTGATTATCCAGTCATGTGGCAGAGTCAAATGCCTTTTTGTAGTCAATCCATGCCACATTCAGGTTGGTCTTCCTTTTCTTGCAGTTTTCCAAGATCATTTTGTCTATTAGGAGTTGTTCTTTTGTTCCTCTGCTATTGGGGCAGTTTCCTTTCTGCTAAGGTGGAAAGAGATTGTTTTAAACTAGATGCTTTTGTATTGCATCAGCTACCACACCAGTTAGCAATTTAAAAGTTGTTGGTAAGCAGGTAATTGGCCTGTAGTTGCCTGGTGTTGCCCCTTTTGCTGGATTTTTCATTATTAGGTAGGTTTTCCCAGTTGTTAGTCACTTTTCAATTTCTCCTCCTTCTAGTATATTGTTGAACTACTTGGCAATGAATGTGTATATAACAGTTAGATGTTTCAACCAGAACTCATGCAGTTCATCTTCACCTGGTGCTGACCAATTTTTGATCTTCCTTGCTCTTTTTTCTACCATTTCTGTTGTTGTTACTAGTTCTTTCATTTCAACTTCTGTTTTATTTGCATCCACCTCTTTTAACCAAGCCGCATCCTTTATGTATTTCTTTGGGTTATCCCATATCTGCTTCCAGAACTGCACTGTTTTTTCCTTGTCAGGTACTGACTGATTCATTGCAGTTTTTCCATTGATGGATTGGTAGAAACATTCCTGATGGGATTGAAATTGGAGGTTCTGCCTATAATTTGCAATTCCAGCTTCGTATCTACTGATTTTCCTGGCTATAGCTGTTATTTGCTACTTTATTTCCAGTGCTTCCTTGATCTTCCTTGTTTCTAAATGGTATTTCTTGATTAGGTATTCTTTGGTCTTCTTGTTCTTCAGCTTCTCTTCTTTCATCTGTTCTAGCTTGCTTGCATGTGATCTTAACTTGCTGATCTTATTTTCTAGTCTAACCTTCCATTTTTGTGGTGCACTATTTGTTGTTTTTCTTCTTTGTTGATTTTGCATCCCAGGTATTCAGTTACAACTGCAGCTGTGCTGTACATTAGTTGGTTTGTTTCTTGCAGTGAATTGGTGCTTATACTTAATATTGCAGTATTTGCATCTTTTAATGCTTGTGCTAGCTGTTTCTTTGGAACAAGCTTCAATGCAGGCAGCCTTATTCTGTTGCTTTTGTGCTGTTCTAGATGCTCAGTTATTCTTTGTTTCAATTCTTTTATTTCTTTAGTTAGAGTGTTTTGTTCTCCCTGAGGAATAGGTGCCTGGTTTCCAAATGAGAACAGTTGTAAATATCTGCTGAATTCCTTCACTGCCAACTCCCCCTGGTTTGCCTGTACATTCTGAATTACTTCTGGCAAGGCTTTGATTTTTTTGCCCTGGGTAAACCTTTGCAGTTTGTCCAATTCTGTTTCTGTGAATACTTTATTTTGGATTATAAATCAGCATTGATCTGCTAGTCTCTGTTCTGTTATTTCTGATTCTGGATGTTGTTCTTTCCAGAACTGGTGCATTCGTTTTAGATATCCTCTTCTTGTTGGACTTGATCTGTAATAACAGATCATTATTTCTTTGTTTTGAAACATCTTTTCTTCCAGTAGTTCTGGAGCTGCTGGCCCTGGTTGCTCAGCCAACAGTCCTGAGTCCTGTAGCCCATTTTTCACCAGATATCCAGGAACTCCAACATCTATTGCAGACCTTGTTAACCCGCGCAACATCTGAGCCATTATGGCTTTCTGAAATTTATGTCTCGCAATATTTTTTATGGGAGAGATACTCTTTGTCTGACTCCTCTGGTGAGACCTGTCCAGTATGGTTGAACCTCTGGCACAACTCTCATCTTCCTCAGAGTACACAAGCCCCACAACCACATCAAGGTAGTGCCTCACTGAGGGATGATGATGATGATGATGATGATGATGATGATGATCAACATGATGCAGTAAAGTATATTAGGAAAGTTGGCTGTGGAGATATGCTCAGAACAATTGTCAGTCAAGGATACCACTAATATACCTGTCCCTCATCTCTTAAAGAATTCCTTAAAAGCTTATGAATGCTTTTAATGTGAAAATTGAGAAATGGGAAGAGTCTATAGTCCATCACCACCCCTTTTTGTAACATTAATTACTTGATTTTTTCCCCTTCTATGGAAGGAATGATCTGGGATTTCCAGAAAGATTCACAGAATATCCTAGTAGCTGTTAGCACGCACAAAACCAGTTACCATATCTCAGCAAAATACAACTTTTAATAATATTTAGAAGACAAAAAAGGCCAGAAAAACCCTACCTTTAAAATCTGTTCATGCTATTGTAAATCATTTTCCAGAATTGTTGTTCCTTACAACACGGCCACCAAATGTGGAAGCATGATCCAGTCTGGTTATAACATACTGCATAGTTTTTAGAAAATTGTCTGATTTGGCAATCAGTATTGGAATAATATACTATCAAAAATCTATATTTTATGCATTTTCTCTAATAAAAAAGATATTTTTCTCCCTCTGATGTTCCCATTTTTACATATTAATACAGGTAGTATTCGCCTTACCACCACAATTGAGCCAAAAATTTCTATTGCTAAGTGAGACAGTTAAGTGAATTTGCCCTTTTATGACCTTTCTTGCCATCATTAAGAGAATCATTGCAGTTGTGAAGTTAATAACACAGTTGTTAAGTGAATCTGGCTTCCCCATTGACTTTGCTTGTCAGAAGGTCGCAAAAGGGGATCACATGATCCCAGGAACACTGCAACCGTCATAAATGTAAGTCAGTTGCCAAGTCTCCGAATTTTGATCACGTGATGCTACAACAGTCATGAATGTGAAAAATATCATAAGTCACTTCTTTCACTGCTGTTGTAACTCTGAATGGTCACTAAACAAACGGTTGCAAGTCAGGGACGACCTGTAGTTCTCTTTATATACTGCATCCATTTCCTCATACAATCCTTACTTTGTCTGCTTTCTGAATTGCACTTCACCAGCCACATATGAAAGTATCTGAATTTTGTGTGATAATTATTTCAAATTTCTAAGTTTTTCTTCTTGTTTTACAATTCCAGTGTAAAATTAAACTGCCTATTTGTACATGCTGAAACTAGAGAGGTGCTTCTGATCATTTAATTTGGGAATTTCAAAGGACTTCATCTTTGTTTTGTTATTAAGTAATATTTGCAATCTGCATAAATTATCTCTCTACTGGTCAAATTTCTTCATAGGTTCTCTTTCGTAAAAATCAATATTTAATATTAAAACAAGAGGTGATAAATCTGGATTAATTCTTTTTCTGTATTGATCCTTCACTTTAGAGTACAGCTTATTATTGATTGGGTTATTGAGTGTATATTTTTATACAGACCAAAGATATTTTTGCAGATGATCTGAGAGTCTTGTTCCTTCAATAGTGCAAGCTATAAAGTGCTTTAATCCAATCTGCTATTCAATACAGTTTAAAATTTGCTATTGCCCGTTTATCTCAAACTTTCAAATGTTGTAGGATCTTAAAGCTAACCCTTAATCTTTTATTAGACAATATAAAATAGTTGGTTTTTTGTTCCAGCTAGCCATTTAATATATATATTCATTTTTATTGGGATCATTTGGAAAAACAAAACATTTTGGTAAAAATCTTCATTTCTACTGTTGTGATTCTGCCTCACCATGACATTTTCAACTTTTTCATCTTCAGATATCTACCATTATGCTTTTCCAATTTGGAGAATAATTGTACTTGAACAGGTTCTCATTTTTGTTAAATAAATTTCCAAACACCAAATCCTTTTGACAGCAAGATTAAAATCCATTGTTGTTGTTATCTGCAAAGTCATGTCTGACCCATCGTGACCCCATGGACAATGTTCCTCCAGGCCTTCTGTCCTCTACCATCTTCATTTAAGCTCACGCCTACTGCTTCAGTAACTCCATCCAGCCACCTCATTCTCTGTCGTCCCCTTCTTCTCTTGCCCTCAATCTTTCCCAGCATTAGGCTCTTCTCCAGTGAATCCTTCCTTTTAGTCCTTCCTAAAATCCATTATTGACTGCAAATACTGTTTCTCATCTTCAGATGAGTTCAATATCATCATCTGAGTCTTGCTTTTACTAATCTGATAATGAACTATGCTGCTGTATATATTCCTTTATCAGTTTTAAAGAATTCTTGATTAGTGTATATCAGGGGTCTTCAAACTCGGCCCTTTTATGAGTCAGGGACTTCAACTCCCAGAATTCCTCAGCCAGTGTGCCTGGCTGAGGAATTCTGGGAGTTGAAGTCCATGAATCATAAAAGGGCCAAGTTTGAAGACCCCTGATGTATATTCTGAAATAAATGCAGGTGTAAAGAAGCCAGCTGCTGATTGCATACATAACATTGTTCATCTTGACTTTTTTCTGACTTGTCAGAGTCTGCAGGTAAGAAAGAGGGTGAATTACCTGGCAATAAGAATTTAGTTCCTTCTATACAAGTACCACATTCAACCAAATAGATCTAGCAAGCAATTTGGGGTGTCCATAATCCATTCTATGTATTGAATTGAACACATTCTGCTTTGCTGCATTCCCATTTGATCACTTGGTGATGGGAACACAAGAGAGGAAAGTGTCAGATTAAAGTGGCCTTGGAAAATAGCTTAATTCTTTTGGTCAGAAGTGGCACACCTAGATGTAGTATTTGGTACCACATTAGATCTTGTAGTGATACATAATTAACCTGGTCTGATCTCAGAAAACATACATGTTAGCTTGAGTTAATCAATACTACTTATATTTACCAATGCCATGAAAAATGCAAAGCCACACCTAAGTCCTAACATACATGAAGTTATTATGTGGATGTTAAGAGTCTATCAATCTATCTAATAAAGTGTTATCCTGCTGGCTTCCTGGTGCTTTTTGCCTGCGTGCATATTCTTATTGAAACTAGATGACTTGAAACATCATGCTCATAACTTGCATGTGTCAATGAATCATCCAAGTTCAAACATCTGAATATATGATCACTGAATTTATGTCAGTGCATAAATAAATAACTTCCCCATTCAGTTATGCAGTCTTACCAAAACTGGTGCTGAATGCAGCATAATCAGATATGAAGTTTCAGCCATTTATGTCTTCATTGTTTTCATTCACTTTGTGCAAAAAAGATACAGTGGGTGGTTACTCATAATGCAAAGTAATTAAAATTATGACAGTTAAAAATGATTCCACGTTTGCAGTAATCAAAGAGGAAATTCCACCGTGTTTTCCTTTTGAAATCACTATTGAAATAAGAGGGAATGCAGCATACCGTATATACTTGAGTATAAGCCGAATTTTTCAGCCCACTTTTTGGGCTGAAAAACTCCACTTCGGCTTATACTCCAGTGAACAAAAAAAAGAACTGTCCCTTCGTTCGGAACAGGCTGCTGAGAGAAGGGAGCGGCAGAGCCTTGCAGAGCTGGCGGCAGTCCAGCGTTGTTTCTCCCCCTCGTGCGTGCGTGTGTGTGTCAGACCCACGGGAATGGCTGGTAGGGAAGCGGCATTCCGGCATTCCCCCCCTTCCTGTGTGTCGAGCCCACGGGGCTCGACACACAGAGAAACGCAAATGCCGGACTGCCGCCACCTTTACTAGCCATTCCTGCGGGTCTGACACACACACACACACACACACACACACACACGCCGCCGGGCTCGGCTCCTCGGCAGGAGGGGCAGCCCCCGCCGCGCCCTCCTCCCCTCCCGGCCCACAGCGCCGTGCCGCCGCCGCTTCCTCCGGGCAAGTCGGGGGGGCTTGCGGGGCGAAGGCACCGGCCGGGGGGCAGGCAGGGCGGGAGGGCGGCCGCACAGCTCAGCGCCGCCCCAAAGCCACAGCCAGCCGCCGCTCGCTCGCCCGCTGCCTCGCCCGGGACCAGCGGCGCTGCCCCAAAGCCACAGCCAGCCGCCGCTCACTCGCCCGCTCGCTCGCTGCCTCGCCCGCGCCGCCCCAAAGCCACAGCCAGCCGCCGCTCGCTCCCCCACTCGCTCGCCCGCCGGCGGGCGGACGGGCGGAGAGAAGCCCGGCCCGGAGGGGAGGGGAGGGAGCGGAGTCGCCGGGGGCGCAGCCCGGGGCCCACGTGGAAACAACGCTTGACTGCCACACACACACACACACACACACACACACACACGCACGAGGAAGGAAACAAGCTTGACTGAGGAGGGAAACAACGCTTGACTGCCCCACACACACACACACACACACACACACGCACGAGGAGGGAAACAAGCTTGACTGAGGAGGGAAACAACGCTTGACTGCCCCACACACATGCGCGCGCGTGCGCACGAGGAGGGAAACAACGCTTGACTGCCCCCCACACACACACACGCGCACGAGGAGGGAAACAACGCTTGACTGCCCCCCCCCACACACACACACCCACGAGGAGGGAAACAACGCTTGACTGCCACCTCCCTAGCAGACCTCCCCATTCCTGTTAGAAATGGATCCCAGTACTTCTAATCGTGCACCAAAACAAAGACGCAGGTCATACGAAGCTGCTTTCAAACTAAAGGTTGTGTCAAGAGCAGAAAAAAGCAATAACAGTATTGCAAGTAGGGAATTTGGTGTTGATGAAAAACAAGTGAGGGAGTGGCGGAAAATGAAAGCTGAGTTGGAAAAGATTCCAAAGGCAAAAAAAGCTCGACGTGGTTTAACAACTCCATATGGGGCTCTAGAGACTGAATTGCATAAATGGGTTATGGAGTGTCGTCAAAATGGTTACTGCGTAACACGCATGGGAATTCGCTTACGTGCCCTTCAAATGGCTAAAGATGACAAATTAAAAGTACCAGGCATTGAAAATTTTGTTGCGTCAGCAGGATGGTGTACTGGCTTCATGAATAGGTATGGCCTATGTTTGCGGCAAAGAACAAAGATTTCACAGAAGTTGCCAAAAGACCTTGATGAAAAAGTGATGTCATTCCATTCATTCATCATAAAACAAAGAAAGATCCATAACTATGACCTGGGAGATATTGGGAATATGGATGAAACACCTATGACCTTTGATCTTCCAAGCAACAGAACCGTGGCAAGTTTGGGAGACAAAACTGTTTTACTCAGAACCACAGGTAATGAGAAAAACCATTTTACAGTTGTTCTGTCATGTTTGGCTAATGGAACTAAGCTGCGGCCTGTCATTATTTTTAAAAGAAAGACCTTGCCTAAAAAGGTCAAATTCCCACCACGAATTACAGTGTGCCCACATGTTAAAGGCTGGATGGATGAAGATGGAACA
Source organism: Vipera berus (assembly GCF_964194415.1). Taxonomy (NCBI): domain Eukaryota; kingdom Metazoa; phylum Chordata; class Lepidosauria; order Squamata; family Viperidae; genus Vipera; species Vipera berus. The sequence continues at coordinate 148,057,791 of NC_138203.1, read as the reverse complement.
AAAAAGTGGCTGGAAGAAGTTTGGAATGGACGACCAGGAGCAGCCTTAAAGAAAAAACCATCATTGCTAGTTTGGGATATGTTCAGAGCCCACACATCTGATGACATAAAAACATTGGCAAAGTCTTCTCAAGTTACTTTAGCCGTTATTCCAGGTGGGCTTACATCTGTATTACAGCCCTTAGATGTGTGTTTAAATAAACCTTTCAAAGACCGTGTGCGAAAGATGTGGTGCGAATGGATGTCATCTGGTCAAGCCCGACTAACAAAAGGTGGAAATATGATGAAGCCTGACATAGAACTGATAGCAAAGTGGGTTCGTGATGCATGGGAAGAGATTCCAGAGGACATGGTGAAGCACGCCTTCAAGAAATGTGGCATAAGTAATGCTATGGATGGCAGTGAAGACACTGCTTTGTATGAGGACGACAGCTGTGATAGTGATGACAGCGAACTCTGTGACAATGTATATGATGATAACCTCACACCAGCTACAGCTGAAGCTCTGTTTGCAGATACAGATGAGGAGGAGGAATCCAGTTTTGAAGGATTTTGATGCTTGTGTTTTAGCTTGGTTGCTTATTGAGTTAAGGTTTTTGTACATTTAAAGTTATTGTTAATACTTTAATGTTATATATTGTTTTTGTTGAATATACTGATAATATATTGTTTTTGTTGAATATACTGATAATATATTGTTTTTGTTGACCCTCTTTTCCACATGCCTCAATTAAAGCAATTTTATTGTTATCTACCTGTATTTTTATTTTTGAAATTTACCGTGAGCTGCTGCATTTCCCGGCCTCGGCTTATACTCGAGTCAATAACTTTTTCCAGTTTTTGGGGTAAAATTAGGGGTCTCGGCTTATACTCGAGTCGGCTTATACTCAAGTATATACGGTACATAGTTTTAGCATCTTCTTTCTTTCCTTCCTTGTGTTTATGTATAAATATTCAAGCGTCTCTCTCTCTCTCAATTCAGAATGGTTATTCAGTGCTCTCCATGCAACCATTCTTAAAGACACAATCAACAAGAGCCTAGCATTGGAATAGCCAGCAAAAACAACATGGCTCGTGACTCAGAGCAAATGTTTAGTTTTAACTGCGAACATGACCAAATTGTTGACATATGTTATCTCTCTGAACATACATTGTAACTTAAAGGAAGACAACATTGCATGCTTAATATTTTGTTTCTTTCGCACATATGTTTCTGACAAATTAATGTGTGAAAATGTGTTTGCATTCATCATCTGTTTTCCTGGTGTTTAAAAATAATTCCTAACCTCATCAGTTTTGTATGCAGCATCATAAACTGAAATAATAGAAAGTTCAGTATCTATTCCAAATTCTAACAACAAACCATGTATTTGTTACTACTGTTGTTATTATTATCTAAGCAGATTAAAATCACCAAGTGGGCGAACAATACATCTGCTATAGTATTCAACCAAAGGGAAAATGCATTTGCCTAATGAAGAGCCATTTAACAGGCTCCACTCTGAAAGAGCTAAACATATATCCCGTTTCTCCCTTCATTCCCCCATAATTATTCTCCAGGGTAATGGAAAATAAATTGGTTGTGAATTATAACCACTGACCACTTTGCACATTTCTTTTTTTAAAAAAAAATAAATGCTATTTCATCTGGTGAACATTTATTTAGGGTTTTAGTAAAAATGCCAAAGTGCCAAGCAAAATAAAATGGATTTTTGAGGATTGTCATGCTTCTAATTAAAATTGAGTCCAAGATCTTAGAATCTGGCTGGTATTCATAAAAAATTCCTGCTGCATGCTAGGATTCTGAATCCAAATTTCCCTTCCATTCATTCCTTGTGCCTACAGTCCACACAGATAGAATTTAAATATTACTATTTTAGCACTTCAAAAGTACAGCATGTTGACAGATGAAATCTAGGATATCAATATGACTGAAATATTGAAAACCAGAATTTACCTCCCTTGATATTGTTCCAGATGTTTTAAATTATTTTTTAGCTTTTCCAACAACCCAAGAGACGGCTCTACACATGGACATCACCAGACGGTCAACACAGAAATCAGATTGACTATATGCTCTGCAGCCAAAGATGGAGAAGCTCTATACAGTCAGTAAAAACAAGACCAGGAGCTGACTGTGGCTCAGACCATGAGCTTCTCCTTGCAAAGTTTAGGCTTAAACTGAAGAAAGTAGGGAAAAGCACTAGGCCATTCAGATATGAATTAAATCATATCCCTGTTGAATATACAGTAGAGGTGACAAATAGATTTAAGGAATTAGATCTGATAGACAGAGTGCCTGAAGAACTATGGACAGAGGTTCGCGACATTGTACAACAGGTAGCAACCAAAACCATCCCAAAGAAAAAGAAATGCAAGAAAGCAAAATGGCTGTCTGAGGAAGCTTTGCAAATAGCTGAGGAAAGGAGGGAAGCGAAAGGCAAGGGAGAAAAACATAGATATGCCCAATTGAATGCAGAATTCCAGAGAATAGCTAGAAGAGATAAGAATGCCTTCTTAAATGAACAGTGCAAAGAAATAGAAGAAAACAATAGAATAGGGAGGACCAGAGATCTTTTCAAGAAAATTGGAGAGATGAAGGGAACGTTTAATGCAAAAATGGGCATGATAAAGGACCAAAATGGCAGGGACCTAACAGAGGCAGAAGAGATTAAGAAGAGGTGGAAAAATTACACAGAAGAACTATACAAGAATGAGCTTAACGTCCCAGATAATCACAATGAGGTGGTCACTGACCTCGAGCCAGACATCCTAGAATGTGAAGTGAAGTGGGCCTTAGAAAAGCTGAGCAACAACAAAGCTAGTGGAGGTGACAGTATTCCAGCTGAGCTATTCAAAATCTTAAAAGACAGTGCAGTAAAAGTGCTACACTCAATTTGCCAGCAAATTTGGAAAACTCAACAGTGGCCACAGGATTGGAAAAGATCAGTTTACATTCCAATTCCAAAGAAAGGCAGTGCCAAAGAATGTTCAAACTATCGCACCATTGCACTCATTTCTCATGCTAGTAAAGTCATGCTTAAAATCCTACAAGCTAGACTTCAGCAGTATGTGGATCGAGAACTACCAGAAGTACAGGCAGGATTTCGAAGAGGCAGAGGAACTAGAGATCAAATTGCCAACATACGCTGGATCATGGAGAAAGCTAGGGAGTTCCAGAAAAACATGTACTTCTGCTTCATTGACTATGCTAAAGCCTTTGATTGTGTGGATCATAACAAACTGTGGCAAGTTCTTAAAGAGATGGGAGTACCAGACCATCTTATTTGTCTCTTAAGAAACCTATATGCGGGTCAAGAAGCAACAGTGAGAACTGGACACGGAACCACTGATTGGTTCAAAATTGGGAAAGGAGTCCGGCAAGGCTGTATACTGTCGCCCTGCCTATTTAACTTATATGCAGAGCACATCATGAGAAAGGCAGGGCTAGATGAATCAAAAGTTGGAATTAAGATTGCCGGAAGAAATATCAACAACCTAAGATACGCAGATGATACCACTCTAATGGCAGAAAGTGAAGAAGAACTAAAGAGCCTCTTGTTGCAGGTGAAGAAGGAGAGTGCAAAACTTGGGTTGAAACTTAACATTAAGAAAACCAAGATCATGGCATCTGGCCCTCTCAATTCTGGCATCTGGCAAATAGATGGGGAAGAAATGGAGGTAGTGACAGATTTTATTTTCCTGGGCTCCAAGATCACTGCAGACGGGGACTGTAGCCAAGAAATTAAAAGACGCTTGCTCCTGGGGAGGAAAGCCATGGCAAATCTAGACAGCACACTAAAAAGCAGAGACATCACCCTGTCAACAAAAGTGCGTATAGTCAAGGCTATGGTCTTCCCAGTTGCAATGTATGGCAGTGAAAGTTGGACCATAAGAAAGGCTGAGCGCCAAAGAATTGAGGCCTTTGAACTGTGGTGCTGGAGAAGACTCCTGCGAGTCCCTTGGACTGCAAGGCGATCAAACCGGTCAGTCCTAGAGGAGATCAATCCTGACTGCTCTTTAGAAGGCCAGATTCTGAAGCTAAAACTCAAGTACTTTGGCCACCTAATGAGAAGGAAGGACTCACTGGAGAAGAGTCTAATGCTGGGAAAGATCGAGGGCAATAGAAGAAGGGGACGACAGAGAATGAGGTGGCTGGATGGAGTCACTGAAGCAGTAGGCACGAGCTTAAATGGACTCCAGAAGATGGTAGAGGACAGGAAGGCCTGGAGGAATGTTGTCCATAGGGTCGCGATGGGTCGGAAACGACTTCGCAGCTAACAACAACAAAGTTGGAGAAGATTGCAGTAAAATTGGAGAAGGATTTCCAATCATAAATTTCAGGATTCAATTTTACCTTACATTTGACTGCTGATCAGAACTGTAATTATTTGCTGGCCATTTCTATCTTTCCTATGCTATTCAGGTGAGTTTGGAGCATTTTTAGAATTCAGAGTCTGTTTTGGCAAAATCTATGTTATTTAGGTTTCCTCGCAGAGCTTCAGCCTATGCTTAATACCGTATGTGGAATTTTCTTCCAGTCCCAAATAAAGAGACAACAAAAGAAAACTGCTGCAGCCTTCCTTTACTTGACCCCAAGCTTACACACCTTAGAGACTGAAAGTCAAAAACTCAAGAGAGAGGATTCTTTATTTATATGATTTAGTTGTCCCATCCTAACAATATCATCTTGACATTTGCACAGCCTAGCTCATGTATACATGTGTAGTTTATTTGTTTGTTTAACTTATAAGACCATCCGTTTTCATGGGGACTCTGGTGGCATGCTATAAAATCATTTCTAAAATACAAATAAAAAAACCCCAATACCATCGACCATGGTATCCTACTGCGGCGTCTCAGGGGGCTGGGAGTGGGAGGCACCGTTTTACAGTGGTTCTCCTCCTACCTCCTGGGCCGCTCGCAGTCGGTGTTGATGGGAGGACAAAGGTCCACCCCGAGATCTCTCATTTGTGGAGTCCCTCAGGGGTCGGTCCTCTCTCCCCTCCTGTTCAACATCTACATGAAGCCGCTGGGTGAGCTCATTCGTGGTTTCGGGGTGGGGTATCACCAGTACACTGATGATACCCAACTTTTTCTTTCCACCCCGACCCAACCCAGTGATGCCCTCACTGTGATGTCCCGTTACCTGGAGGTGGTCCGGGTTTGGATGGGGAGAAACAGGCTTCGTCTCAATCCTGACAAGACTGAGTGGCTGTTCATACCAGCATCTTGGGCTGACCAGCCTTCTCCATCATTAACAATAGGGGATGAGGTATTACCCCCTGTTGATAGGGCTCGCAACTTGGGAGTCCTCCTGGATTCACGGCTCAGTTTGGAAGATCATATAGGAGCCGTGACCAGGGGGGCTTTTGCCCAGATTTGCCTGGTGCACCAGTTGCGTCCCTATCTGGACCAAGATGCTCTACGTACAGTCACTCATGCGCTCGTGACCTCCCGGTTAGACTACTGCAATGCCTTCTACATGGGGCTGCCCTTGAGGACCACCCGAAGGCTTCAACTGGTGCAGAATTCAGCCGCACGAGTTTTGATGGGAGCTTCCCGATACTCCCGTGTAACACCTCTTCTCCGTGAGCTGCATTGGCTTCCGGTTGCCCTCCGGGTGAGATTCAAGGTGCTGGTAATGACCTATAAAGCCCTAAATGGCTTGGGTCCGGACTATCTAAGGGAACACCTGCTGCCGGCATCATCTTCCCATCGTCCTGTGCGCCCCCACAGGGAGGGCCTTCTCAGGGTACCACCGGTTAATGAATGCCGGCGGGTTATTCCCAGGGGAAGGGCGTTCTCTGTGGGTGCACCTGCCCTATGGAACCAACTACCCACAGAACCTAGGACTGCCCCCGACCTTCGCTCATTTCGCCGGGACCTGAAAACTTGGCTCTTCGATCTGTTTGGTCCAGACTGTGGGGTTGTTAATTTAACTGGGTTTTAGATTTACTCTTGGGGCTTGAATTTAATTTAATTGTTTTAATTGTTTTTATTTTTTTGTATTCATGATTTTAACTGCCCTGTAAACCGCCCTGAGTCCTACGGGAATAGGGTGGTATACAAATCCAATAAAATAAATAAATAAATAAAAATAAATAAATAAGGAAGAAGAAATCGGCATTCTGAAACAATACAATATACAGGAATGCCGCTCAGTCTGACTGAAAACTTAGGGAAAGAGCAATATGGCCAGGGTGAAGACCAGACAAATCTCTGTGGGGATGATATTCCAGAGGGAAGGACTGTGACAAAGATGGCACACACTTCCTAGATCCTATCCCCATGACATGGCTTAATGGAAGGGAACTGGAGTACGTTAACTCTGTCCAATCATATAGGCTGGGCAGAGATTACAGAAGACAATATTTCAGATAAACTGGCCCTATGCCATCAAAGGCTTTATAGGTGATAACCATCACCTTGAATGGTACCAAGAAGCCTCCTGATAACCAGTGTAGCTCACAGAATAAAGGTATTATATAGACATGGTTGGCATAATGCCAGCCTTCTGAAGTAGGCCGGGTTAGGAAACAGATGCTGCAGATCTGACTGGAACTAAACTTTATTTACATAACCTATTGCAACAGAGTCTTGAAAGCCTGAATTTTCTCCACCCTCCCTTTCACATTCTGGTGAACTAGGGAGGAGTCAGTCTCTCTCTCTCTCTCTCTCTCTCTCTCTCTCTCTCTCTCTCTCTCTCTCTCTCTCTCTCTCTCTGTGTGTGTGTGTGTGTGTGTGTGTGTGTGTGTGTGTTTTCTCTCTCAGTCTTTCTGTTTCCTGGATTTAATGCATATTTTCCCAACTACTAACTTCAATCCAGTTTCTCTAAAAGTCATTATTGCGACACACTATCCAGGCCCCATTTTTCTGGTCCAACTGCAAGTCGCTGTTATGGAAACAAGCATTCTGCCTACTCCTGCCCCTTTTACTGGAAACAATGTCCAATTTCTCATATTTCAAGGGCAGTGGTTAAGGCAGCTGCATGTCCAGGAATGCCTATTTTTTCATAGCTTTTAATGGCTTATAAACAAAGGCACTAAATTAATACAAAAGTCAAACACCATAGCATAATATTCTATCAAAGATTTTTTTCTTTTCTCAACAACATCAAAACTAGTTAGTTATCTTTGAATTTCTTTTAATATAACATCCCCTTTAGAGAATAATGTTTCTTATTCTCTCTGAGTTTGGATGTAATATCTTCAGTCTCTGGAGTGCCATTTCCCATTGAAGATGGGTGCACATAATACAAATATGTTCATTCAATATCCCTTGCTTCAAAGATTTATTATCCTCAGAGGACAACAACAGCTAGCACACAACAGCTTTATGAGTCTTGAGTAAATAAATTCCACCAAATGCAGAACAAGTAGCTAAATGTCTTATATGAATGAGCTAATTCAGGTTTAACAAATCACCTGATCACCCCAGTGTATTGCCCGCAAATGATTACTTATTCCTGACCTCTTGTAGGATAGACTTAACTTATTCCCATATTCTACATTATATATTAGATTCTGCCCAGGTAATTTCACATGACATAATTCATTTCCATCGTGAAATAGTTTCCACTCTAGAATTGTGACACAGTTATATGTATTGCAAGCAAACTATCTTGTAGACTATTTGTCAGCTTGAAACATGCTAACTAAATGTCCAAGAGTCACTGAAAATAAGTAATCAATGCTTCAGCATCCTTGATAAGACATAGAATATGAGGGAAGAAAGACATAAGTTGTCAACTGCTCTATTCAACCATCTAAGCTAGTACATTTTGCTGAGCTTCAAAGTGGCACTTTAAACAATTAACCTAATTCCAACTACAATGAACTAGTCTTGTTTAAAAAAAAACTTAGTTCTTGCACCCAAGTCAAATGCTGTACCTATTCTAAAGCAGCCAATGGAATGAATACAGCATCATTTCTCAGCCTTGGCAATTTTAAGATGTTTGGACTTTAACTCCCAGAATTAATTTTGGGAGTTTAAGTCCATACAACTTATGGTTTAAAAAAGAAATACTGTATTTTCTGGCGTATAAGATGACTTTTTAACCCATGAAAATCATCTCAAAAGTTGGGGGGTCGTCTTATATGCCCAGTTGTCTTATACGCCGGAAAATAGTACATAAATCAATCGAGCACCCCCGTTCTTGCAAAGCAACTTCAAGCCTCCTTAGTCCAGTCCCCCCTCCGTGACTCTCCCTTCCCACCCCCAAGAGCCTCTCAGCCCCTTCCCCTGCCCCTTGCAAACGCCAGACCCCGGGAGCTCTTGCGTCTATTCCAAAGGGTGGGTGGAAGGAAAAGCCCCTTTCGGCTCTGGCTTGGCTGCAAGTCAGCGAGCCCGGGAAGGCACGCCCTCCCCTCTCACTGTGGAGGAAGCAGGGCAGGCTGGCGTCTGGCAGGAGCCGGCAGGGCAGTCCTGCACACGCGCGCACTCCCCAGCTCCTAAGGAGTCCTCGGGGAGCCATGGTAGGCGCCTCACGCTCTTCCCTCTTGAGGCAGCATCGGCGGAGCCGTCCGGCGTCGGGTGGGAGCCGGCAGGGCAGTCCTGCACACGCGCGCACTCCCCGGCTACTAAGGAGTGCTCCTTAACAGCCGGGGAGCGCGCACGTGCGCAGGACTGCCCTGCCGGCTCCCGCCCAACGCTGGACGGCTCCGCCGATGCTGCCTCAAGAGGGAAGAGCGTGAGGCGCCTGCCATGGCTCCCCGAGGACTCCTTAGGAGCTGGGGAGTGCGCGCGTGTGCAGGACTGCCCTGCCGGCTCCCACCAGACGCCAGCCTGCCCTGCTTCCTCCACAGTGAGAGGGGAGGGCGTGCCTTCCCGGGCTCGCTGATTTTCCGGCATATAAGACAAAAAATCTTGAAAATCATCTCAAAAGTTGGGGGGGTCGTCTTATACGCCCAGTCGTCTTATACGCCGGAAAATACAGTAGAGTAAAGAAGTATTGGCAACTTATAATCAACTTCCTCAAATGTTTTAAACTTGTCAATCTTTAAGAGAGTGTTGGCTCTGACCTCTCTCCTTTTCTTCTTTTTGCAAATCTATCCAATTTGCTTCATTGAATTTCAGTGTTTTAAAAAGTTTGCAAAAACTTGCATATGTATTTTTGGTGCACTTTTCTACAAACTATATACTTTACTGTTTGCAGTTTTGCTTGGTATTTACAATTTCTGGAGAAAATTTACCCGATATAATGCATTCCTGTAGATTAACATAATGAATGTTTGCATTGTTAATTGCTCTTAATATGCTTCTTTTTTTAAAAAAAATGAGCAAACTGCATTACATTTCTTTCAAACTATGATTTTGAATGATATCTGTTTTGGCTTGTGTATTAGTTTAAAATGTAGAACTAGAAAAGTATGATTCAAATGCATTATTCAATTACATTAATTTCTCCTCATCACTAATCACTCCCTTTTAAATGCAGTTTAAAATCAAGCACTATAATAATTAACAATTTCAAACTTAGTAACAAAGATGGTTTTCATCATCATCCGAAATTCTAGAAGAGTGGAAATAAATATATCCTGCATAACTGAGCTTCTGACACTGGAAGCACTTTAGAAGAGGTTCTGCCTGAAATAACTTAGTAGATTCATAACAAAATAAGTGATTCTGTATAGATAATCAGACTCTAAGCTGTTTAGGGCATAAAGGTCAATACAAGCACTTTAGGTCCAATAGGCAATTGGTAATTTGTGAAGATCTTAAAGTATAGATTTCCTGTATCTTTTACTGGTCAGCACCATTTATAATTATAATAGTCATATATTGGTCATATTAAAATATTCCAAGACAGTTTGTGATCAAGATGCTGATAACTATCACTAAACCAGACTGGAACCATGACAATTGCATTTGATGTATTGTTTGTAATTGTGCAAATGTGCTTCTCATCAGTCACCACTTGCAAATCCAGTCACTGTTGGAGGCCAGGTAGCATTTCTCAATTGTGAATCACAATTGTGCTGCAACCCCATCTAGAACAATCCCGGAATACAGCTTTCTATCTATTAACAGTCCTTCTGTCTTTAGTGTCAATGTCTCTTCCATCCAATTCATTACTGCAACTGAGGATTCCCTCACCCTGATAATGCGGCCAATAACTATTACAACACCAGGGTGCAGACAGGCCCTGCCTTCGCAGAAGAGTCTGGCACCAAGGGAAGAAAAACATAATTAAACAGCTTTGAACTTTGTATGTGTGCAAAGATAAAAGATAGAGAAAATAGCCAAGATACAGGTATGTTCCACATTTGAACAGAAAGTTACTTGCAGGAATTCTGTTATTCTCAATTCACCCTTTTCTCCAACAAATCACTAATTTCTCTAAACTCACTGCTCATCCCCTCCTCTATTCCTCTGTTTATAGCCTATATTATGTATCCAGGTGAAGAGAACACATACACACTTACATAGCAGTCACCACCAGGGGGTGTTGAACTGTAACTGTTTTGGCGGGAACCCAGTTTCGGCGGGAAACAGAGGTTCAAACCGATTGGCCGGCTGCTCACCTGGCCAGGTATAAAAGGAGGGCAGGTAACCCCTATTCCCCAGTACAGCCACCTAATAAAGATCTGCCATGCTGTACTCATCGTCTCGGCATCCTTCCTGCTCTCCAGAACCCACTACACAATAGCCTACTTGTTCATTTGTTGTTGTTTTTTGTTTGACTGATTTATATAACCTCTCATCTCACAATTACAGCTCTGAGTGGTAGATATCATTATTCTTAGGAAGAAGAATTATTGAGTTTAGGCAATGTTATAGGATATGGATTGTTTCCTGGAGTTAGGCAGGAAAATATGTAGTAGTCAACCTGGATGATATAAATTTTCTATGGTCATTTCACTCTAGAGATCTAAGTGAGGTCATGCAGCAGTTTTGAGTAGCATAGGAAAAGAGAGTTATGTGGATAACCTTGGAGAAACTATGTAGCATGGTTACAAAAGCATCAAGAAATGTGGAAAGTATTTTTAAAAAGTGTCAAAAGTATTTAAAAAAAAGAAACTTGGGTTGGTTTTGTCTCAACTTCCTGGTATAGAAGAGGCAGGGAAGGGAATAAGCTTACCCTTTTAAGCTTCTGTTACTCTAGTTTACATCAATGAAGAATAATTGCCATCAAACTTGTGGAGTCAGTTTCTTGACCAAACTGGTCTATTTGAACAGTTGACAGTGGAATCCTGTGGCATACCTTAGGTGTTGTTCATTTAGACCCCCATAACAACTTTCTGAACACATCTTAATTAGATAACTGAACCTCTTTGCAAAACAGTGTCCCGAAGGGCCAACCTTACCAAAGGACTCAAGATGACTTCCAAGGCAACCAAAACAGTCTTGGTACCATATCCTGAGTGAAATATCATCTAGATGCATCTGGACATGCAAAGTCATCAGTATCTCAGTTGTTTTACTCAAGCATGAAGTATTTGAGACTATAATTAGAAAGACTTTCCAGCTCAAAAGGGTGCTGTCAGAATCCATTTATATCACATTTCATAATTGTATAGGTAGAACAACGTGCTATTACTGGGGATTCTGCCATCTCTCCGAGGGGGGGGGAGAGGATGGTTACTAAAGCGATTTTCAAACAACAGGGGATGTTTTAACGGGGGAAGGGAGGGGGACAGACAGATCCTTTTGCAGAAGTAGCATATAATAATGCAGTCCACTCAAGCACAGGTTACACTCCTTTTCAAGTAGCTACAGGCCAGAGTTTCAACCCAATACCAGAACTAACCCCAAAAGAACCGGTTATCCCTGATCTGAAGGAATGGATTGCTCAATTACAAAATACATGGCCAATCGTTAGGAAAGCGTTGGAAGATGCCAGAAAAGCATACAAGACACAGGCAGACAAAAAAAGAACCGATCCCACACCATTTAGGGTAGGAGAGATGGTATATTTATCCACAAAATACCTGAAATCACTCCAACCCTGTAAAAAACTAGGACCAAAATATATTGGACCCTTTCCAATTAAAAGAATCATAAACCCAGTAACAGTTGAATTAGAACTACCCAAAAATCTTAGATGAATACACCCAACCTTCCACTGCAGTCTATTAAAGAGAGAACAACAATCACCACTACGAGAAAAAATCCCACCACCACCACCCCCCATCATGGTGGAAGGAGAACAACATTTTGAAGTGAAAGAAATCTTAGATTCCAGAAAACACCATGGAACGATACAATATCTAGTGGCATGGAAACACCTCCCCTCCTCAGAAAACGAGTGGGTTAACAAACTCCATGTTAAAGCACCTAAGTTGCTTAAGAGGTTTCATACAGAATATCCAAACAAACCAGGCTAACATTTATATGGTTTCTTTCCCCACAGATGGACTCATCTTTTTTCTGAAAGGAGAGCCGAATGTCAGAATCCATTTATATCACATTTCATAATTGTATAGGTAGAACAACGTGCTATTACTGGGGATTCTGCCATCTCTCCGAGGGGGGGGGGAGAGGATGGTTACTAAAGCGATTTTCAAACAACAGGGGATGTTTTAACGGGGGAAGGGAGGGGGACAGACAGATCTGGTTTGTGTCTTCATTTACAACTGAAAAAGGGAAGCAATAACCATAAAACCAAGGAGAGTTCCCTTTCCCATGGAAGGACCTGACACCTAGCAACTGACGACAGCCTGACCAAATGGATGAGGGGAGGGACTGGAATGGGAATGGTTTATATAGGATTGAAATGTAACTTTTCTCAGATTCCGTCTTGTATTCCCACAATCGATTCCTTCCTAGTAAACATTTTCCTTTTGGACTAAACTTGCATCCAAGAGTTCTTATTTCCTAAGATGTGGATTGAGGTGGGTCCTGACAGGTGCCTTTCCAGTAAAATTCTGACAATTTTTATAAATAGTTTACAGCTCTTATAATTGCCCCTTTAAGCAGGCAGAAAACACAACCCATTCTCAAGGAAACTGGAGATGCCTCTTGGCCCAAGACCTGGAGAGCTATAGCAGTTAGGAAGAGGGAAAGGCAGCAAGCATGAGTGACATTCAGAAAGAACCTATGGAAAGGGCATATGTTCATTCGCCCAATCAAGATGTCAGCTGTAAACATCATCATAAACTAACATCAGGGATAGGCAACTACATTATCTGTGAACATGGCTTTTGTGGCTTTCAAAAACTTGTCTGATCACAATTGCTCTAAATTGGTTCTTGCTTTTTCAGGAACTAGGTATAAAAAAAAGTCTTGGCTGGATTTCCAAAGGAATATATTCCTTGCCTTCCCTATGTGCATGTACTTGGCCTAGCCAACCTGCAAATTCATTCCTATTTCTTCTGCCCTGTATCTACCCCTTTTCCAATAATAAGAGTATCTCTGACAGACAAAGGTTAGCCATTCTTGACAAACATGCTAGGGAGCCCAGGCAGAAATTCTTAGGTTTCCAATAATTCTGTATTAACTTATTGAAATCCTGAGTTCTACTATATGATTACTTCTGTCTTCTGAGTAAAGCCAGTCATGGGATTGCCTACATAAAACAAAAACAAGTCCTGATTTAGATTTTGTGTATGTGTGTGTTATACGTATATACATACATACATATGTATATATGTATATATATATATACTATATAAATAAACAATTTTACTGAAAAGTTTAACAATAATAAGGGCTAATACAAACTAAAACAGAATGAAAAAGAAGAAAAATGTGAAACAAAAGACAAAATTAAAAGAACAAAAAGAAGAAAAGTAGAAAAAAGAAAAGAAAAATGGATGTAGGAGATGACCAGGCTGAGCCTGAGGAAGGAGTTAAACGTGTCATCAGTCATGAGTACCTGCGTCCCACAAAAGATCTAGGTCCAGCCCACCTTGAATTCCTTTCTTAACTCCTGCTAATTTCCCTTGACCATTAATAGGTCAGATTTTTGTAGAGAGCTTCAGCTTGCAATAAATCTTTATACTCATTTGAACTGCCTGAATCTCCTGATTCCCCCAGCGCTTGACAAGGATATAGAGAAAGATATAAAAAAGTAGCTTCTGGTCTTCTTTGCATCAGTTGTAAGAACAATTATACTTTAACCTCTCTCTCTAAAGTTACATTGTGGCCCTCTTTCTACAATCTATCCTACCAAATTATTTTAAAAAAAATGAACTATAAATTCATATCCATGTGACCCATATCTCAGATCGTGTCCTTCTAACTTTTTCATCCAAACTAAATAGAAAGTTGCAAAATACCATTTCAAATCAGTTAAACAAAATCGTCCTCTTTCCTTGGCATTCTTATTTTTAATTTGTGGCTTTTTCCCTTACCATGCAAACTTAGACATAGCGTTTTGCCACTGTTTAAATGCTGCATCAGTTGTCAAACTAGGTATTGTCTGAGACAAAAATCATCATTCTAGGCAGAACATTTATCTTTTATCACCTGATAAAGCAACTACATTTATCTTAAATCCAGGAATGACGAGAAATCCCTGAGCAAGACACACAAAATAATTAACCTGGACTACTTTTAAATGCTAACCCGAAGCTTTGAGTAGACTGCTATTTGACTAAACTGCAGAATCATATTTTCAGCCGTTGTTAATAAATAAAAATAATGTGCTGAGAAGTGTGATTTTGACATGCTATTGTCAAATACTGCACATGATATGGCGATTACGCTTGACTTGCAAATAAGCTCACTCACCACTTTTCATAGTACATTCCCTTCCCCCATTGCAATATATTTTTTTTCTGATTGAAATGAAACATTATGTGGAAAGTACTCAGCCATAAAGCTCAGTGTAAAAAATAAGGCATTGGCATATTTGATTTGCACGTAATGACAACTGCAAAGATACGTGCATAGACAAAATGAAATATCTTATTGCCTCCTTGCAAAAATTCTAAAGGGAAATGGTGGGCACCTGAGAACCAGCAAACTAGGGTGACCTTTTCAGCATCTGTCACTTTCATGTATGTTTATTCATAATCTTCATAAATCTTCATAAATTTGTAAACCTTTTCCACCATTTCCATACTGTGCTGTACTATATAGATATTTTGACACAATGTTTTGTGCTTAGAATTCTGTTACCTAAGCAGAAGTAGAATTCAAAGGACACTTATATTTTGATAGACATATCGGTCTAGAGTCTAGACCACTGTTGTTTTTTTTTAATCTTGGCATGTTTAAGTGTGAACTTCAACTCCCAGAAGCATGATGGCTTGGGAATTCTGGAAGTTGAAGTCCACCCATCTTAAAACTTACTGGAAACACTGGATTAGGCAATCCCACATCAGTCTGGCATCCTCCAGATAGGTTAGGATTGCAGGAGGTTATTGGATGTTGTACTTTTGAAAGGTGGCATATTGGAAAAAATTGAACAGAAGATAAACATCTGGTCAGCTTGCTTTCTCAATTCAAAGTGAACAAAACTGCAAGCTGAAGTTCAATAAGCTGCATTTCCTATTATTCCACTTTGGCTATTGTAATAAATTTGGTAGACATGGCTCCTCTGAATGGCACAAGTTGTGGGTTGTAGTGGATTGAGCCCAAACTCTTCTCCCAGCATTCATGGAAAGAACTGACTCAGGAGCATAGCCATCAGCCATTTTACTCTAGAGAAAACCCTCTGAGCTGTTGGCTTACCAGGGAGGAGGCTTTCTTTACATATCCCTGTTTGATTGACATATTAAGGCAGGGGTCTTCAAACTTGGCCCTTTTGTGACTTGTGGACTTCAACTCCCAGAATTCCTCAGGAATTCTGAGAGTTGAAGTCCACAAGTCACAAAAGGGCCAAGTTTGAAAACCGCTGTATTAAGGTGAGGCTTTTGCAGTTTAGTAAGTACAGTACTGTAAAAAGTATGATCCACTAGTTATGATCCACTAGTTATTGTTTATTGTCGGAAATAATCTTTTTGAACTCTTGTGTTTTCTTGTGTTCCACTGATATTAGTAAAGTTGCTCTGGATTAAGAAGGGTGACAAACCCAATTTACAATAGACCCTTTCTTCTTCCGGGTTGAATGGATCTCTATAAAATTAAGCTGTCTCCAGATAAACCTATCTCCGTAGGGGTTGGTGATAGTTTGTAAATGACTATTGTCAAGTAATTTGTTTTTTCTAGATGTAAAGATGTGATTTCTGGTCATTTGCAAAAAAATAAAAATCTGTCATCCAAAAATTTAGAGGTGATCTTATAATTGTATATGTCATCACTAAATGTCAATGTTCCCACAATCTAGGCTTTAATCATTATCATACACTGTATTTTCTTTTATGCAATTTGCAGACTATTTGGGGGGGGGGGTGTTAAGGCCAGCAGGCACCCTGAAACCCATGGTTACAGCATTCCTGACTCCTACCTTTCACCTTTTTAAAGGCCCAGATTGTCTGCCAGTATATAGGTTGCAATCCTGTATACTGGATTGCAATATACTAGTATACTAGACCAGCTCCCAGCTCGAGCAGGAGAAGACATCTTCCAAGACACCTCCTCTTCTGAGGAACATTCAGAGTTATCTACTGGCATCATGGAGATGGTGGGGGAATGACAACTCCATGACACCACCGAATGTTGTGACACAGTTATAGAGTCCTAGCTTGTGTATGCTGCATTATAGCATACGCCTGACCATTTTGGTGCTTCATAGAGTGTTGAGTAAGCACTGAGTAGCTCAAGGGTGCAAAGTTTGAAGATCCTTTTGAAGAAAAGAAGCTTCCAATTTTTCTGATGGGCCACCTCTCCAGTCCTAGTTAGGCTTTTGAAATTCAACCTTGGACAAGCCTTCCGTTTTCTGAAAGCTCCTAGGCAAGGCTGAAATGTCAGTGATCAATGGAAATAGCACAAATATTTTATTACAGCACAAAAGAACGAGGAACAAATGAAAAAGGAAGAGGACATCCAGCTTGGAGCTTTGACTTCCTTAAGTCTGAGGCCAACGAGATCCCATGCTGTGCAGAGAAGACCTTGTGAATATTTGGAGGCAAAGTGATATAGGAAAAATATGAATGAAGGTTTAGTAAAACGAAAATAATCTTGTCATGAATACTCTGCAGTTGTTTTTTTCTAAGGAAAAAAACTTGTTGCATCCTGAATTGTCAGATGTAAAAAAATTGGAATGCCTTTGGCTTTTCAACTACAAAGACACTTAATAGATATGTCAGAACATTTTGGCACTGTTGTTTGCAGGTGGGTGAGAAAGAAATCATTGTAGTTTAGTATTCCCACCTGCTCTGATTCTCAGAAGAGTGATTCTCACTTCCCAGCCATGTTTTACATTGAAGTTTACAATCAGAGACATACAAAGCATTCAAAAGGAGCATGCTATGCGTATTTTTTGGGAAACACTTTCAAAAATACTAAGCAGGGTTAGCAGACATCGATCAGATGTTTGAAATCATATACTTTCCCTGGATTAAAAGAAACCACAAGATTTCAGAGGCTGAGAATTCCATTAAATAGTTATGATTGCTATAGGATGAAGAGCAGGATATAAGAAATGGGAAAAATAAAATCAAGGTTCACTTGGTGCTTCCTTCTACACAGAGCTACAATATATGTACAGAACAATCATGGCTTCTCATATAAAGTGCCAATCAAGCAAGCTTGCCTCTTATTGCCACATTTTTTTAAAAATGAAACTCAAAACAATTGTGTTTTTTAAAAAAATGTTAGGAGAATTCTTGCAGAAACCAAGAAACAAACCCTCCTCTATAAGTCTCAATAACAATAGGCTTCAAGTGAAAAAGGGGGCATGTTATGTAAGGAGTCTCCTCACAGTGAGATAGGCAGCAAACAAACTTTAATAAATAAATAAAAATAAAAACTTCCTTCCGTGTGCTTTGGCTTGGTCATAAAGATTTGCTCCCTAAACTCCAAGCACCATTTTTTCCTTTCTGCCTTTTTTTTTCTTAATATCATCCTGAGCTCTGCCAAACTTAATTCTCCTCTTGCTTTCACAAGTCACAATTAGTCTTAGATTCAGATATCCCCTTTTCGCTTTCATGGCTCAACCTGATAGGGATTGATAGATCCAAGATTTGATAGATCCAAGACCCACTTGCTCATAATGTGCTCTTGGTGATCTTTCCTTCTTTCTATCTTGATAGTGTTACTCTTGGTCAATTCTTGCTGTCAGTTTCTAGTTTCTCTCTCGCCTCTTTTTCAATATCTATACAAAACCACTGGTTAAGGTCAACCACCAGTGAGGTTTGGTAACATAAGTATGCTGATGATGCCCAGTTATATGTTTTGAGCCCAGGCAAGCCAAATGGAGCTGTCAAGGTTCTGTCCCAATGTTCCAGGTGGCTTACAACATTAAATATCCCTATGCTCCCCACCCCAACCTATCAACTTGATAGGTTCCATTTCCATTTGGGGTTCCCACCTCCTGACAAAACCACATCTTCAGCACCTTTAGGAAAAGCAACAAGGTGGCAGCCAATCATATCTCTGGGAAATTATGTTCTGTAGAAAATGAGAAGTGTTATGTATGCAGGCACCTGCATAACAACATCCACCAGGGGGCGTTGGCCTGAACGGTTTTGGCGGGAAACCCAGTTTCGGCGGGAAACCTAGGGGCAACCCCATTGGCTGTCCGCTTACCTGGCTAGGTATTTAAGGAGGCCAGGTAACCCTCACTCCTCAGTACGCTACCCCCTTCCAATAAAGAGCTGAACACGTACTCCGGCTGGCGTCTCTTCCTTGCGTCGGACCCACTACACAATAAGAAGGCCCATTGTCACAGTCCCTCCAGATGTATAGTACATCCTTAATAGGTGGGACATGTAAATGAAGACTCAATCATCCAGGGCAAAAGTAGTTTAAAAGGTTACATCATGGCAACTTCCAAGTAACTTCTTCAGTCAAAATGAAAATTTGGGTAGGCAGAGAGTCAGATACCCATTGGAAAGAACCAACTCTTGCCATACAAACTGCAAGGGGTTTCTCCCCAAAATGGCCTGGATGATTGAATCTTCCTTTATGTTGCAAATGAATATTCAGTCATCCAGGTCAAAAGTATCTTAAGAGATTAAATCATGGCAACTAGACCAAAGTTTATTAAAACTAAGACGTTTTGTTATTCATCCAAGTAACTTCTTTGTTACTCATCCAAGTAATAGCGGGACTTGCAATGTACCCTGCCTTCCCATTTTGGTGGGCTGAGTAGATGTAATCGGGGACTTATCATATGTATTTAATTTATTGGCTTGTTATTTCCTACTCTTTGCTCCACTGCACATATTATTTAGCCCACAGGTCTGCAACCCGCGGCTCCGGGGCCGTATGCGGCTCTTTCAGCCGTCTCCTGCGGCTCCCAGTCTTCTGCTATGTGCAGTCCAAAAAAAAAAAAGTGGGACTAAAAAAGTTCAACCAGTCAATTCAAATATGCAGGGTAGGTGCATATCTCGCCTTGGCTCCACTCTTCAGTCAAATCCTGTTCTGCGCATGTGTGCATGTACGTGCATGCGCACACATTTTTTGCGGCTCCCAGTTTATCCTTTTGTGAGGGAACTGGATCCGAGTGGCTCTTTCACTGTTTCAGGTTGCTGACCCCTGGTTTAGCCCAAAAACAGATCCCATGAAGGCATGGATCTGTTTCCTTCCTTCCTTCCTTTCCTTCCTTCCTTCCTTCCTTCCTTCCTTCCTTCCTTCCTTCCTTCCTTCCTTAATTCCTGTTTCTTTCTTTGGTAAGCAAACGCCCATTACTTATTACATGAAGGAAGTTTCCGAGTTTCCCATTTACAGGCTTAAAGATGAGTTTTAATTTCTCACATGGAGAAAATATCGAAAATTGTCTACATGATGGCTTTAATATCAATCATACAACAATCATTCATTTAAAATTAATATCTTATCTTTACACCTTCCAGTGATGTGTTTTTTTCCCCATTTTCATTAAAAGTCCTGAATTTTTTTCTCGTATATTCAGGAATGAGTCAGCATTCAAGCACTGAATTTTGCTAATAGGCTATTTAAAATTTATATTGATCCAAGTAGTTGAATATCACTATTCACCTGCTAATTTTGAACAATGTGACGCCCACTGACCCCATGCTCAGCACCCACCTGACCCATATGATTTGATTCTTTTTTCACAATGAAAGGTGAAAGCAGTATGCTGCTTATCAAAATTTCAGCCCCTCATACTATCTTTCTTTTTCAGTAATTCCTTTGAGCCACACATTTGAGGCATTCCTGAGAAATAAAAATGACAGGTGACTTTAGTCTTTTTCAAGGAGATTTTGGAAGTGAGCCAGCCTGTCCAGCCAGTTCAGAAAAAAGATGAAGACAATATGCTGACTAGTCTCACTAATCACCTTCTGGTAGATATGGCTTTGTAATGGGCCATGTTATGAAAGAGCAACTCCCATTCATTTGTTGAGAGCACTGACATCATATTTTCAAATGTGTTCACTGCCCCGCAAAATCTAAAGTGTTTATTCATGCATACATCCCAGTATCAATATATCTCCTTATTTTGCTACATGGATGAGTGCCAAAAATAGGAAAGTCTTGTTCTGTGTGGATTCCTTGCTTCCACCTAGACACAGGGATGTCAAACTGCTGGCCCACAGGCCGGTTGCATCATGCAGAGGCCGCACCCAGCCCAGCTCCGGCAATGTGAAAAAATTTGCGATACGTCGTGGCGAATTTGAGACCCGTGACCTAGAGATTTCTAGCTCTAATACAGTAGCTATGCTGTTGTCTGCTATTCTTTACAGATAGTAAAATGGATAAAACTGGTTTAAGGCTAACCTATCTGGTCTATTAAAAACCAGATAGCCCCTAAATGGCAGCAATAGCATCTGCTATTGAAGTTATTTAGTGATTTTTTTGTGGGGGGTGGTGATGGTTACAGCCCAATGTTATTTTGATTGATCCCTCATTACCACCAGTTACTGTATAACTCAAGGATCTCCCCATGCTCTCATAACTTTGCCTTTCAAACTCTCCTGAATCTGCCACCTCAATCAGACTTCATAGTTCAGCAACTTTGGCTGAATATAATTAATAATTAAAGTGCTCTTAATTAATTCATCTTATAAATGCCTTTATTATCAGCCTGCCTCCATTTTAAATTTCTATTTCACAAATACCTAGGCTCCCCTCCTGACTGGATCCTCCTGTTGCCATGCATAATACAGTGGTGTTGTGGATTAAGGTGATGTTGACAATAATCATGATGATGTTTCATTTTTAGGAGTTGCTTATAGAAGGGGATTGAGTGAAAATTAATTTCCCTTTTCTTCCTTACTTTGCTGATAAGATCATTTTTCTGAAAGTGGTAGACTATTGTGCAAAGATAGGCGACAAAAGGAGGAAATCTTTCTGAACTGGGAAGAGATCTATATGCATTCTCCTACTCTCCCTACACACACACACACATACAAACACACACACAAACACACACAGTGTGTGTTGAAGATGATTTTCTTCCTAAG
This sequence comes from Vipera berus, assembly GCF_964194415.1. Taxonomy (NCBI): domain Eukaryota; kingdom Metazoa; phylum Chordata; class Lepidosauria; order Squamata; family Viperidae; genus Vipera; species Vipera berus. The sequence goes on along the minus strand of NC_138203.1, from coordinate 148,036,373 downwards.
GGGAAACCCGGAAGCCACTTAAAGCAATAAAAGGCATACCTATAAACTATAATAATAGAATACATAATTCAGAGAATACTATCATCAGAAGTATCTTAAAATCTTAAAACCAGCCACTCCTAAAACAGATTCTTCCCCAACACTATTTAACAAAGGATGTGCTTATTTAAAATATTTCCAAGCCACCTTCAAGGGTAAATGTTCTCTCAAGAAGGTTGACATATATAAAAGGGTATTAATTTTTAATTTAATATATAAGATCTCAAATATAAAGCATCAAATCAAAAATATTGCCACATTAGAACATCTATCCTAAAGGGACAAAGTCTGCTGATTTGGGAGTCACAGGGAGCCATAAAACTTATTCAGGGGAAAACTTTTCTATGTAAGTGAGTTTTCAGAGATTCTTAAACAGCACGGACAAATTTCCTTCAGTAATTTTGTGCTTAGAAAAATGTGCATGTAAAAAATAAATTGGACATGGATATTTGGGAAAGCCTGGCCATATTCACTCTGGTAACAGCCAAATCTATTGTCTTGCTTGCCAGTGCAAAATATAGACAATCCATTCCTTCCCTCCAAGGGTGAGATGGTTTGCATTTGCCTTCAGGGCTTGTTCATCTCCAGCTGGATTTATTACCAGTAGTACAGTAATTCTACTGGTTGTAATCGAGCTAGATTGTAGCAGTATAACCAACTTTGCCCTAATATGGTGCCGAAATGTGCATTCTAAATACCTTTCCACAATGGTGGAACAAACGATAGCTTGTAATACTGCAAGATCAATGTTGCTGAAATTCAGGGCAAACCATTCAAAAGTTTCCAATGAACTTCCAATAGGAAATGATGGGAAATAAGTCTCACTCCAAGAGGGCTAACGGTTCAATGAGAAATCCCTCCCCTCAAAACAAAACAGGTAAAAATACTCTCAAAACCTGCCTAGGTTTCTCCAGGAGTATTATAATACCCTGTACATGGGAACATGACATAACATCTGTATATCTCTGCTCTGGGAGCTTAAAGGAAGGTGGACTATATGTACTAGTTAGAGCTAACCTACCTTGAGTGGTTACAAAAGTAATTTAAAACAATGTGTTCCTGCCCACTACAGAAAGATTATCTGTTGATGTTATGGCCCATCCAGTCAACTTTGACTGCTGGTAATTGCAAGAATTAAGTCCATGCACTTTCTTGGTAATATTTTCAAAAATAGGTTGCCAATATTTTCCTCCTAAGACTGAGAGAATTACTATAAGACTATAGTAAGATAAATTAGAAAGGCCACATTCACTATGAAAAGGCTTTCTGTCCTCTCTTGATCCACGGAAATCAGATACGCAGGCAAGTCTTATCTTTACTAAAAAAAAAAGAAGTATTCAAACAAAACAAACAAGGCATCTATGAAGTTGAGAAACATGATGGTGAGGTAAACAGTGAGTTGTCACCAACAAATTTGTGAGGCGTGTGGCTCCCCTTATATAGGGGTGTCAGATTTGTTCCTTTGCTGTGGCAGAGTTCTTTCTGGCCATTAGTCTTGCTATGTGCCTTTGTTCAACCTGCCTCTCCTTGCAGCAGGCCCTTGCATTGAGGGGAGGCATTAGCTCCGCCTCATTGTCTCTTGAGGGCAGAAATAGCCATTCCAATCTAGAATGGCCTTTTCACTTGCAATGTTTTTAAAAATATGGGCTGTGGCCCTAAGGTTTTTTTTTACATGAAAACAGGGTATTTATAAACAACAAAAAGCTAAAATTATTGTCCATGGTCTCATTTCACAGCAACATCCTATATAATCTTTTTCAAGAGATTATCTAGTATTAAGCAATTTAGCTGAAAATTTGGGATAAATACAGAAAAAGAATACACCTAACTTCCCTCTCCACCTTGTTTCATTAATGAATGTCTAATTTTCTGATGAAGAAAGCATGAAAGACTTTGCTCAATGAAGAGACAATAATCTGTTTAGATTGCAATACTTTTCTTTATTAACACAAGATCTTTTGTCTTTTGTTACACAGTGTTCTTCCACACTCAGTTGGTTCCAACATTCTCAAATAATTTTTTTATTTTATTTATTTTAATTCCATTTATATCCCGCCCTTCTCCGAAGACTCAGGGCGGCTTTACAAACTTAGCAGTAGACTTCATTCTATGTATATGCCTGCTTATTAGGGCTTTCACACACCCCAAGCGGCATTATTACAAAGTCAGCTTATTGCCCCCAACAATCTGGGTCCTAGCATAGTAACAAGAGAATTCTGGAAACAAGAGAAGAGAAATTTGACTGAATATAAAAATCTTATAATTCATAATACACTGAACATTTTCTGATATGATTTATAATGTATTAGTAAAATATGATTTGAAACCTGAACAAGTCAAAGCGTAGGATAAGACCAGGCTAAGCCCGAGGGAGGGCTCAAACGCATCACAAGTCATGAGTCCCTGTGCGCCTGCCAAAGATCTAAGTCCAGCCCACCTTGAATGCCTCTTTTATCTTCCACTCATTTCCCTTTATCGTTAGTTGATTAGATTTTTATAGAGAGCTTAAGCTTGCAATAAATCTTTATACTCATTTGAATCTCCTGAATCTCCTGAATCTCCTGATTTCCTCAGCACTTGACACAAAGATTGTATGAGAAAATAGAAACAAAAGGTGAATGTTATACGATGGAAAGGTGGAAGTTTCAATGGAAAAAGAATATTGTTCACTTCATATATTATATCTGGACAGAATTAGTATTAGACATTTTATCACTTGTGTATTACTCCAGTCGTTATTGCTCAAATGAGCACGTGGTTCCTTTTTCTCAAAATGCAATGAAAAGATTGCTTACCTTCATCCTTAAGACTGAAGCAGTCCTCCACTATTACTCCTAGAAAGCCGGGGAGCCTGATGAACACCATGCAGCAATAATGGAACAATACAGGGCATTCAGACCACCCTTGACTTCCTTGTAGTCTAAAATAAGAGACAAAACTCAATATCCCATTCATGAGAAATTATCTATTTTTTTTACCTTTGAAACAAATTCTGAAACCATTTTTTCTATTTAAACACTAATGCTAAGATAAAAATACAGTGGGGATTTTATCACAGTATTCTTTGATCAATAAAGTTAAGACATGCATCCCCCTACTCCTGCTTCTTTGGATTGGAAGTAATGCAGCTTTCCCCAACTTGACACTCACCAAAAGAGTGGGTTTTAAATCCCATAAAATTTATCTATCATTCCTAGGAAGCTTCCTTGAGTTGATGTAGAGTTGCAGACAGGTAACTGTCTCAGTACTGCTTCAAGGAAGTATCCAATTTTTTTAAAAAAATGATTGGAATCTCTAGTACTATTAAATGATACATCATTTTTAAAAATCTGGCTGTTGTCCTTGATGTAATGCTTTTATAGACTGCACTAAAGTTTTAAAAAGGAAAACTTAAAAGAATGTGTGTGAAACAGTCTTGCTAAAGCTGAAAAAGCTGATCGTATGAAGATTTCGGAGTTTTCATTTCTCATTTTACTTGGTTTCTTTGACTATTATGATGGGATACCCCCCTCCCTCACCCCAAATGCTGAAGAAAAATATATTTCTTAATATCTTTAAAAACTCTTTCATGGAAAAAAGAAAGTTATCTGATATTCAACAGCCTCTTTCCAATCACTTTTCATGTCGGCAAAAAGATTTCATTGCTGCATTATATTTCATGACACTGTATGAGCTTTTTTCAGCTGTACAATTTGATCTATGGTTTTATATGATGTGTGTACATTACATTCCTCAGAAAAAATCCTTTTGTAGGATTAAAGACCTTGAAGTCAAAATACAGATATTTTCAGTACTATGAAATTCATTTGGACATGTGCCTCTTTTTAGACTGCAAGAGTAAAAAAAAAAGAAACATTTTCTTCTCAGCCTAGCATCCAAAATCCTAGTAATTAGTGGCAATATTTATACTAAATTGAATTAATTACTGGTCTAACTGCTAATGCTTGCATTTGCTGATAGGGATGCAGAGATGGAAGTACGGCTTATTCTTTTCCCCATTTCCATGAAAATCAATTGCTAAAATGGATAACTTAATAACATTGATTGAGTGGAACTCCACTTCCTCTTACTCTCCCTGTTGCATTCCCTAACCTGCTACACAGGCCAACAAAGCCTCCAGGTATCTAACCATTTAATTAACAAGTGGTTTACAAGAATCATTTTGGGGAAGGCATGATGCATTAGTGTGCAGAACCTGTTATCACCTCCAGCCTGAAATTAAAAAGGTAAAGGTTCCCCCGCACATGCATGCTAGTCGTTTCCGACTCTAGGGGCCGGTGCTCATCTCCGTTTCAAAGCCGAAGAGCCAGCGTTTCTCCGAGGACGTCTCCGTAGTCATGTGGCCAGCATGACTAGACGCCAAAGGCGCATGGAACGCTGTTACCTTCCCACCGTAGCGGTCCCTATTTTTCTACTTGCATTTTTACATGCTTTCGAACTGCTAGGTTGGCAGAAGCTGGGACGAGTAACGGGCGCTCAAACTGCTGACCTTCTGATCGACAAGCTCAGCCCTCAAATTAGACATTGGCTAATCGGGCATCCATCTACCATTCTCTCCATAACCCAGTGCACAAATTTGTCAGTGCACAAATTTAAACCAGGTTCAGCTTCCTCTTCTGCCCCAACTTACTTTCAGTAAAGGAGGTGGGCTAGGATCCAGCTAAGGCTGCTTCTCAATGTCACTTAAACCTGCTTTGAGATCATTGAGACCAACTGCTCTGTGAAGTTAAGAAGCATCTGTGAGGAACTTTCATCTCCCTTCACTTTTACTACCTAACCAATTTGTTGACAACCCTCCCCATCTTTTCACAGACTACCAACCCCCGAAAACCTACAAGGAAAAAGCTGTTTCCCGTAAGAATGTTCTTTGACCTTTCCTAGCAGCCCATTCCCATCTTCTGGCCTTGATAAACCATAAAGTATTAAGAATTGGTGCCAGAATTATCTTGTTTTCTTTTTCTTCTTTTCCTTGCCCTGCCTTTTTTTCCTTTTGCATTGGGCTTAATTAGCCTATAAGCCTAACAGAGACATCTAGTTTTTATTATCATGTCATAATAACACCTCTGTTCATAACTTACCTTTCCATCTGACAGGCATACTCAAAAAGTCTAGCAGCAACAAAGAGTGAAATAAATTAAAAATGACACAATGCAGAAAAAAATAACCTCATTATCACAATAATATTACAGGGTGTAAATTGAGGCCCGAAGAGAAAGGCAAAAATGCTGTCGCCGATATACTAATAGATGACAAGGACCACAACTACAGCAAACTATATCCCTCATGTTATTCTGTTTTGAGATAAGCTGTGTTTTACAAAGGGCAGAAAAGGAGTAAGAAAAGGAAAGAAATTGCAATCAAATTGACTAAATTTATCATTACCTTCAGTCTTTCTCATTGCAGGAAAAATAATGATTTCTTGATAAATTTACGCTAAGACCATTTATAACTTTAGCTCCACAACTTTCTCTCCCTGAATACCACTTTTCTTTCCATACACCTGATGTATATAATGCATCTTGTTTTTTAAACTTCTCATCTTTTTTTTTGAGAATCTCATCAGGTCTATCAACCATCGACATTATTATGGCTCCTACTTTCCGCCTTCCTTCCCCAGTGAAAATGAGCTATCCATGAACAAATTATTTGGGAAACCTTCAAAGTTGACTGTAGGCTCCTCTGCAATATATATATTGTGGGTATTATACGATTTTATATAGTCTTTATTACAATAGGTCATGGAACCACACCTAAATTGCTATAGCTGATCCATTCTGATACATCCTTTGGTTCAACCTTGGTTAGAGTATTACATTCCTTTGCTTCTAAGTCCTGACAGATAATGTGGGGGAGGGAAAGGGGGGGTAGTATAGTTGCTAGGCAACTACAGAAAATCTCAGCTACCGTCTTCTCATTTCAGAAAAAATAAATAATAATTTCTTCATCTCAGTTATTTCTTAGTACTAGAAATATTAGCAACAACATTCTTGATATCGTCTGCATTAAAAAGCAAAAACTTCCATGGTATGGAGAATGTAAGGATAAGCCATTACAAAAACAAAAGTCCATAAAACCTAAAATGAAAGGAGGTGGTGAGGAAGAAATTGAATATTATCCTACCTTGACTTTTTTGGTATACAGGGTCCTCAGGTTATTACCCATTCATTCAGTGACCTTTCAAAGTTGCAATGGTGCTGAACAAATGGTACTCCAGGTCTTTATAGTTTTGGCCATTGCAGTATCTTGACAGTCACGTAATCACGATTTGTAACATTTCCTGCCAGTTTTCCACAAGCAACATCAAGGGGGAAACTAGAAGTGATGGTCGTGTGAGCTCCTTGGTTAATGACCCCTGAGATCCTTGCTTAACAATGGCAACCGGTTTTGCTGCAATTGCCCTCACTAAGCAATCCACTGGTGTGACATTGCACTTTACAACCATGTTGCTTTGCAATAACAATTCTGGTCCCCAAAGCAATTGTAAGCTGAGGACAACCTGCAGGAGGAAGAGGAAGAAAGAAAATCTGTCAGGCTTTCATTCATCAAATTAATAATAAAGTTATGTTATTATATTTTATACCAGTGAAGTATATAAAGTGTTATGAAGTCTAACAATTCCTATTCTGTTTCCTGGCCAGGCCTGGCCTACCTGAAGCAAAACAACCCATCTAGGGTCTATATATTGTAAGCAAACTACCAAGTCATTGGTACAACCCAATGTAAAAGAGGGTGAGGCTTCTGCACTTTAAAAGCTGGCCAAGAGAGGAAATTTAGGTCATTTTTTACAGGAGAACTGTACACCTTTTTCTCCCCTTTGGTTTTCGTTGTTAGCTGTTCACTGGGGGCTTTCTGCTCCCATTATTCATTCTAATTGGACTGTAGATATTTAACTGTAGCTATATTGTACACTCTATAAGCCTCTGAAAGTCAGATTGTTTTATGCTGTCCCTTGTGAGAAGATATTCTGCACTTATTTTTTTTATCTATCTGATTAAATGTCTATAGAAGAGAAATTATTGGTAGGTCTTCTGCATGCTACCCAGAGTGAAGAGACCATCAGAAAGCTAGTTAAAATCTAAGCAGCTTGCATGAGTGAGTTCAGCCAACTATACTTAAATCCCTGCGAAAAGCAGTGTTGAAACTAAGATTTCTTCCATCTCTACAAAGCCCCCTTCCTTACAGAGGTTAAGCTTGCAAAGGGCAACTCTTTGTTAATTTCATCTCTACATTGGAAGGGCTTTCTTTCATGTTGCTTGGAAAAGGAAGGAGATCAAAGGCAATTTGCAAGGCTTTGCCCAAAGCTTTCAAGATATGCAGTGTTCAAGAATTAAAAGATGGTGTCAGTTAGGATAACTCCAGATAGAAGTTCTATAAATGTAAAAAATAAATTCATGACAGTTGGGGGAGCCTTGAAACATAAAAGGTCAGTAGTGAAAACTGTTACTCCTTGTGAAAGCCTGATTTCACCATGGAAACTATGGCTCAATTGCGTATTGTGTTCTTTTAACAGAAGAGTTTCTTAATTTGTATTAGGGGGTCCTTCACTGAGCCTGTTTGCTGGGGAGGCACATTTAATCAAACATTTATGAGTTGCAATTGTTGAATAAATACTGATTGTCTGCTTAACTGTGATATCCTTAAGGCAATAAACAAATATTCGGACATTATTATTCCTGTCACAGTCAGTAGTTCTGATGGCTTGGTTGTACAAACCTTAATTCAATAGGACCAGCCTGCAAATCTCCTTACTGCGGTCCATGTATGATATCCCCAATTCCTACCTCAACTTTTGTGTTACGGTGAAGTAATCAATCCAAAATCTTTATTTTGGTCATTGGCCAGCATAGCAATGGGCAATCATAACCACTAAAGATGTAAATAAGTGTTGTAATATACTAATATTGGCAAGCCAAATCCTTAAATTGTAGATTTGGGGGTGTGACGACTGTCATCCAGGAATCCTTTATGGCTTTCAGGAGAACAGCGCACAGGTCACTGGATGTGAGACCAGTGTTCATTTGGTTGGGCTCTAGGGATCAGCTGGAACTGTTGCTGTTGTACTAGCCTCCCTGCTGCGTAACAACCTCCCTGCCCAGGTTCCTTGACTAGGTTGATAGTGGATTTCACTCGGACTTATGGTTCAGGGGGACTTCAATCTGCTTTCCCTAGGAATGGAGTCTGAGGTGGTTCAGTAGTTCATGACCACCATGACAGCCATAAGCCCATCCCAGATCAGCCAAAACCCAACACAGGACAATGGTCACACTCCAAATCTGTGTTACTGTCAGAATAGTGGCTATGTGAACTGAAATTGGGGGAGCTTTTATTATCTTCTTTGTCATGGTCAGATCATTTCCATGGGATTCTCTAGCACCACTATCCATTGCAGGAAGGACAAAATCATTGGATTGGTCTGCCCACAGATTGATGGATCTGGATGGGTTTCAGGGGGAGCCTGGGATTGTTTCTGTTGGTCTGCTGCATAGTCCATCCAAAGTCTTGGTGGCCACTTGGAACACTAGGGGGTTTGGATCAGAGGTTCCCCATGTGATCTCACCCCTCTCGGGGATCTCACTGCTTTCCATGATTTATGAAGAATTGAGGGAGATGAAATGAGAGAAGACTCACCTAGAGCATCGCTGGCACTGAACCAAGGACAAACTCAACTGAATACAGGTTAGAGCTGCTACTAAGGCCTACCTGATTGTGCCACCAGGTCTAAAGCCACTCCATCTCTCCTGGGGTTTGTATATTTTAAGGTATTTTTAATTTTTAAGGTTTATTTTTAAATGGTTGTTTTATATGTGTTGTTTCTTGCTTGATTATTCTACATCACCCAGACTCACTTCTTGTGAAATGGGCAGCCATATAAATTAGATAATTAAATAAATCTCCAAAGTATTATGTTCCATTGATGTACTTCAGCAGAAGCTAAACAAACCACCAATGTCTAGAAAAACCCACAAGAATGGCAGTGCTAACTTTCATTCTTCCAATGGAGAGCTAATGCTTCTTCATGAGGCTACCCCAAAAAACCTTTATTTTTTACAGAGGCATCTTTTCTGTTTTATCCTTTTTTTAACTTACTGGGTTGTTGTTGTTTTTTTCAAGATCATGCTAGTTTCAAAAGCTCCCACTCCTGAAGAATGCCTAGAATCATTCCTGATGCAATTTACTTTCCAATACAATTGTAATGTTAATAAGTTGCAAATTAATGTATTATGTTTATTAATCTCAGAAGAAATGTGTTTTAACATTGTAAGGTCCCTTGGCTCATTTTCTGTCCTTTATTTTCCTTTAAGGGAGAAGAGAAGCATTTATATATAGGATTCTGCATGACATCTAATTACAGCAGATGAGAAATGCAAAAAGGCAAAGAAAAGAAAGAAAATGAAGATTACATTGTCCTGTTCGAATTATATTGGACCAATCTGTGTTATCTGGGATTTATAACTTGAATAGAGGGAAGAATCCATAAGCGGATGGAAAAATAAGCCATAGGTAATATTTTCAAATCAATTTTGGGGTGTTTTTTTTTCCCAAGTAATACCTCGCAAAATCCCATTTATCATTTAGGGTTTTGGAATACTTATAAGGCACAACTGAGAACTTGCTTAGAAATTAAAAAGGCAGTTTATGCATTTTTTGAGATAAACAAATGGTATAATGAGAAACAGCTTGCTATCTCCTAAATTTTTAAGGTCTAAAAAAAGATCAGGCGCACATATGCAGTCTTTTCTGAAGGGCTTGCTAGTAGGGTCATGTGAATTCCATTATTTTCTTTTTCTCACCAGATTGATTTAGGGTGCTGCAAGTTTGAACTACGTTTCAAGCCACACATTATTTTCTAATGAGGGGCTGCCCAGTGCTACAGACGAAGAACCGTAAACCATGTCCTATACATAAGTCTCTTGCCAAGACTTCCAAACATGCATATACTCACACTCGGTTCCTAGAACTGAGTTCAGCATAAATCCCTAAAGGATGAAATGCTGGATACATGTTAATTGAATGAGCTTGATTCATACTTGTCAGGGTGCTACCTATAACAAACCAGAACGCTAGCACAATTGCAAATGGATGTCCTGTTTTTTTTAAGGCATCTCAATGTGTTTTAAAATCTCCTTGCACCTTTTCTGTCTTTCATTTTCTCTTTAGGGAATGCCAGCCGATTCTATACAGGATTTTGCTTGTCTTCTAATTACACCAGAATAGAAAGTGGGAAAGCTTACAAGGAAAACAGATCAAACAAAGGCTGCAATGCAGTTGTGGTTGGTAAAGTCTTTCATGGAATTAACAATGGATGCCAGAAGACCAGATTAACATTTCCCTCTGAAAACATGCTTCACAATAAAACAACAAGCTGAAACTAATAGGACGCATTATATCATTTTTGTATTGTGACAGCTCCCTGGGTATCTGCCTTCAGCATTCATGAGGTATCATTTCTTCCATGAGAGTTTAGAATTTTCACATATTCCTACCTGACAAAATTTCTTCAAAAATGTGTGTGTCTCCCACAATAGCAAGCATTCTGATCATCACCAGAATGGTTATGAATCCATGTGAATACAAGACATATTGTATTGTTAGGTTGCTTATCATTTGTTTTTAGTTTGTTAGCATAGGAAAGATGACTTCAGAATCATAAAAATAGTTGTCTTCAAGATAAGATATGGGTGTTTTTATCTGTTAATAGCTTTTATCTTGCTCCTATCAATCCACTCAAGAAGATTAATTTGAACAGTGTACCCAGGCAGTGAAGAAGGCAACCATTCCATTTTAATAATGTTGAATGAAGAGTATGCAGGATTTTCTTGGGGAAAAGAACACATATGGAGGTGCCATATTGAAGTCCTTCTAATTCAGGAGTGGACAAATCAAAGATCACAATCATATTTGACCTTTCTGATTGATTTTTGCAACCTTCAGTGCTCCCCAAGGCCATGTTCTCTCCAGATAGAGACTTTCTTCACCATAAAATTTGGACAATTATAAGACAAAATTTTATAAGGCTAAGTATTAAATCACAAATGGTAGTGAATATCTACTGCATAAATTTATGGGGAGTGGGAATAAAGAGCTCTCTTTTCTGGGATAATCCTTATCTATAGAAATCCTTAACAAGATCTTTAGACATTGTTCTAAAAATGAACAGCTTAAAAATATAGTTGATTTTATTTAAGTTAGCTTGGTTGTCCTTTTTTAAATTGCTACCATAACTAAGAGAACTTTGAAAATACCCAGGTACCTCAAGTAACATGAATAGCTTGCAATCATCTTAAAAAGTTGTTAAGAGCACTGTTCTTCTCTTTGACCACAACCAGAACATAACCAGGAAGATCCAAAGTGTCATCATGCTTCTGCTATGCATACCACTACCGGGATCTTCTTTAAAACTTGGATACCACAGAATTATAACTTTTGAACCAGTTGGCATTTTTGTTTCTTTACCATCAGATACGTTTTTTTGTGTGTTGGAAGGGAGGAATTCTCTCCCACAGTACATTAAATACTGAGCCTACTGAACTTGTGCCTTAACTTTCTAGAAGTTTAGAGTCAAAATAAAACTTACAAGTTATGAACTAAACAGCACTGTAGTACTTTTCCTACAGTAATAGGAATTAATAGCATCTGAAATTTCTGAGGGGGCATGCCATACATCACTGGAACAAACCTTCTTTTTAAACAGCCGTAAAGCTTTTGATACCTCAAGGATCAGTGTATATAATTATATATATATATATTGTATATATCAGTGACAGGTATATTTCATTTTAGCTATGTTCAAAGGTATGGTAATGGCCATTTGTGCCCCCTTGCAAAATGTCTTGATTTCTAATCCATTTACCGTACTTTCCCTCTAGCCTATGTATTGCTAGAGCTATTTTGATTTATTACATGCATTCCTTGTTCCTTGCTCATGTGATGTGCCTTATTCCACCAGCGGCTATCGCTTATGGGTGTGACAGCAGAACAGGTCAAGCTGAAATCAAGGGAGACAGGAGAGCAAGACCAAAGAAGTTTGGTGCAATCAAGCCTCAGGTCAAACAGAATCTCTCCATGGTCAGACAGAGAAGCTAAGCAGGCTTTGAAACATTCCTGGAATACATCAAGTGTAACTGCTTGATCAGATCAAGCCTTTTTTGTAAGAGGCAGGCATACTTACTGCTATAACTGGTCTCACTGCTGCTTTTGCCTGTGTTACATAGGCATTTATGGTCATTACTTCTGCACACACAGAAGTGTTGAGGGATGTGTATCTTGCAGCCACCCCCCACCCCCTACTCTTTACCTGGATTTTCCATATAAGGAGCTTTTAGAGACTGGACAGTCACTTGTCTGAAATGGTATAGGGTTTTCTGCCTGAGCAGGGGGTTGGACTAGAAGACCTCCAAAGTCCCTTCCAACTCCGTTATTCTGTAACTTTTAAGACAAATGGCGCTGGCCAACAGTTGGGAATTAATTAGGAACACACACAAAGTACTTTCAATCAAACACTGAGGCACATCAGGCTCTGACAGAATATGCAGAACTCCAATGACTTCAAAATGCCAGAGTCATTTTTCAGAGTGAGATACGCAACATACAAATAAATAAGTAAAAATCAAAATGCAACTTTACTTATCATGCACATTTCACCACTCACATGTTCATCCCGGCTTCCCATGTCCTCCTCTACTAAGCTGCCCGGCATCAACAAAAGGGGCAGGTGCTACCATGTCCAGATATAGAATAATTCAAAGAGTGGGTGAGCCTTAGGATATCTTTTATCCCCCAAATTCCTTGTTTTATTGATCTGGTAACTGTCAATGGGACCCTGAAGGTGCTTTTTTAAAAAACAACTGGACTTTTGTTTTTCTTTGAAGTCATTTCGCTTCTCATCCAAGAAGCGGTCATTTGCATTCTTTTAGAGTCGTTGAGGCCACTTGGAGGTTTATCTGTGTCCTCAGGGTCACCTGAGTGGTGCAAATGAGTGTGGAATCTTCGTGGAACTGCTGAAAGGACTGTTGTAGACTGGAGTTAGATGATGTTGTATCCCTCCCTCTCTGTTGAGAGAGGGCAGTTTTGACATAGAAGGCCTCTTTGACCCCTCTTTCAAACCAGCGGTCTTCTCTGTCCAAAATCTGGACTTTGCTGTCTTCAAAAGAGTGGCCTTTGTCTTTTAAATACAGATGGACTGCTGAATCTTGTTCTGATGGGTTTGTTCTCCTATGTTGTGCCTTAGGTTTATGAAGTTGTTGTTTTGTTTTCCCAGTGTACAGATCTGCACATGGCTCATTGCATTGTACTGCATTTACCACGTGGCTCAGTTTGTGTCTGGGTGTTTTATCCTTGGGGTGGACAAGCTTCTGCCTTAGTGTATTCTTGGTTTCAAAGTGCGCGCCTATGTTGTGTTGGCTGAAAATCCTCCTGAGATTTTCAGATATTCCTGCAATGTATGGAATTACTATGTTGTTTCGTTTATTCTTTTCTTTGGAGGAGGAGCTCTATGGAGGAGCTCCTGCTGGGTCTTTTGGGGGATTTGATGAAGGTCCACTTGGGAGAGCCAGACATTCTGACAGCTTCCTTGAAGTGTTTTAGTTCTTTTTCTTTCCCATCTTTGCTGGTAGGCAGGCCTTCAGTTCAGTGGTGTAGGGTTCTGATAACTCCCATTTTGTGCTCCAGTAGGTGGTGAGAATCAAAATGTAAGTATTGATCTGTATCTGTTGGTTTTTTGTAAACTTCAGTGTTAAGGCTTTTATCTTCCTTAATGTGTACTGCACCATCAAGGAAAGCTAGACTATTTTCCTTAACATCTTCCTGTGTGAATTTGACATATCTGTCCACAGAGTTGATATGTTTGGCGAATGCTTCCAATTCTTGTGTTTTGATCTTAACGCAAGTATTGTCCACATAGCTATACCAGTGAGGGGGTGGAATTCCTGTGAAGGAGTTTAGGGCTTTAGTTTCTACCTCTTCCATGTAGAGATTGGCCACAATGGGGAACACAACTGAGCCCATTGTGCAACCATGTTTTTGTCTGTGGAAACATTCACTTGTGTTTAAAATAGATAGTGGTCAGGCAGAGGTCTATCATGGCACATATGTGGTCTGGGCTAAGGTTGGTTCTGTCACATAAGGTGCTGTTTTGTAGCAGTCGTTTCTTCAGTACCATGACAGCTTCCGTTGTTGAAATGCAGGTAAAGAGGGAAGTCATATCATAAGAAACAATGGTCTCATCCAGGTCCAGTTTTAGTTTCCAAACCTTGCTGGTGAAGTCCTGTGAACTGTTGATGTGATGGGTGGTGTTGCCAACTAAAGGAGTTAATAACGTGGTTAGATGATTTGCAATGTAATAATAATAATAATAATAATAATAATAATAATAATAATAATAATAATAATAATAATAATAATAATAATAATAATAATAATAATAATAATAATAATAATAATAATAATTTTATTTGTATACTGCCCTTCTCCCGAAGGACTCAGGGCGGTGAACAGGGCAATACATATTAAAAAACAAGAATACAAAAATTAAAAGAGATTAAACAAGATGCCCAAAAACTATAACAATAAGTTAAAATACATTAAACAGCAATAAAACCCAAACCCATCACCTATCAGGCCAGGCCGGCTTGTAAGTGACGGAGTTGATGCTGCTGACAATTGATCTGAGTGGAGTTCCCTCTTTGTGGATTTTGGGGAGTCCATATATGCATGCCATGGCTTCCCCAGGGTAAAGACGGTAGTATTGTGGCTTGTCGATGGTATTGTCCTTCAGTAGTTTTTGCAAGAAATCAATGATCTTTTTCTTGAAACTGCTGGTGGGATCTCTCTTCAGTGTCTCATAAGTGTCCTTTAGAAGATTGCTCACCTTGGCCTTGTAGTCATCTGTGTACAGGATGACTGTGCATCTTCCTTTATCAGATGGTAGAATGGTGATGTTTGGGTCTCTTCCTAGGGGTGTCACTGCTCTCCTTTCTTCAATTGTGAGGTTGGAAGGGGGAATTTTGGCATTGGCGAGGGCTGCAGAGACCTTCATTCTTAATTGCTCTGCCTCTAGTTATGCCAGTTTATTATTCCTGTTTTGTGTGGGGGGTTTTCTAAGTTGTAGGCTAGAAAATTTGCTAAAGAAGCTTCTTGAGTGAGAAGCGAAACGTCTTCAAAGAAAAACAAGAAAGTCCAGTTACATCTTGAAAAAGCACCTTTGGGACAACCATGACCTGGATGACCGAGAATGTCCATAGACATTTAGCTATGCACTTTTGGATGAACACCCTTCAAATGGTTCAGGAGTATTCCCAGGAAATGTAGGAGTATTTTCAGATTTGTTTGCATGCTGTCTGGCATCAAATTAACTCATTTAATCCATGTAAGTTGAATACATAAACCCTATCATTCTTCATGCCAGAGGCTCACCTACTGCCTATAATTTTGTATATATACTGCTCAAAAAAATAAAGGGAACACAAGATAAGACATCCTACTATTAAATACAGGACATTGTGTTGTTTAAGTGTTCCCTTTATTTTTTGAGCAGTATATTTTTTTAAAAATGCAATTACTACATATTATTTTGCTACTGACTTTATTGCATTCTTCCCTGTCATACTAGTTGTTATTATTCCATGATTGCTAAAATCTGTATAGTGTTTTTAAATTGTTTACATTTTTGTATTGTAGACTACATTTTTAACTATTTGTGCATCATCCAGGGAATTAAGGCAGTATGATAAAGTAAACAAAAAATAAAAACAGTAAAACTGATATTCAGATTTTAGAACAGAAATTGAATCTCAATGCAATTGTGACTGGAACAAAGAATTTAACAGTGAATATCCAGAATGGCATGTGGAATACAAATATGCAATGGATGAAAATCCTGATCAGCCCAGTCTTGGAACCAGATCAAGTTCATTTAGCTTGGAGGGATGAAGTTCAAAAGGGAATTTATTGCTCATTTTTCATGTTCTCCTTAAGGTCATTTTTATGGCTTATTATATAAGCCAAGACAGACTGTGCAAAAAATGTCATTTTTCAAGTACCAGTAATCCAGAATTGTACTGACTTTTTTTATTCTCTCTCACTCCTTAGGAGTCTAAGGGAAAAAAATGCATGCACATATATGCCAAAACACATTTAAACTATATTACAACTTCTATTTCCATTTGGAATAGAATTTCCCAGACAAATGACCTCCATGCCAGTTTTGAATGAAAACCAGTCTTCTAGCCATAACTGCACACAGACAGTTTCGCTGATTTTGCCACAAATGTCACAACAATAGCAGACACATATTCAATTCTTCTGCTATTGTTCTTTCCTCTTCCTTCCTTCTGAAATAATTAGTTGATTAGCTCAATCAAGAGAGCAAGCAGGAGGAAGTGAGAAGTTGATTCTATTCCTTTTCAACCCAAGCACCATTTAATTTCAAGCTAAAAGCAGAAACAATTCTATAGTTTTTGTCTGCTGCCCAATCTCTACAGCTGTAGTCTTGATAAGATGAGGTTACAGCCAAATAGTCAAGCATCTTCAGATTCTTTGCTGAAATCCTGGACAGACACTGCCCATCAATAATAACAACAACAACAATAACAGTAATTAGCTTGGTAAAAAGCAGATTCCAATGTTCTCTTAGTCCATCTACAATGACTGTCAAATGTTAAAAATTACCTTTGCACAAAGAAATGGTGCAACTGTTACTCCATGCACAGCCTTGAACCTCAAAATGTAATGGTCAAATTGCTGCTAATACATTTCCCGCTGTGGGATCATGGCATGCTGAATGACCACCTTTGTTTTCTTATCACCAAAGCCAAATGCTACACTACTGTCAAAATAACTGCCAGCAATGCCCCTCTTCTGGTAATATTTCAAGTAGATGGGCTACTACCACTTTTTCTTCAATATTTCCCTTTCCCCCACTTCACTGGCTGCAACGTATGAGAAAGATCAGAATAGCAACACATGATTATCACATCACAGGTCTATGTAAATATTAGCAATAGATTAACGATGGAAAAACACACTAGTATTAGGTACATATTTAAATTAGTATAAAGTTCATCTTTTCCCATTCTGTTCTTCTCTAGATCTGTTGCACTACAATTCCTTGAATTTCCAGCAAACAGACAATAATTTACGGAAGATTGATGTACCATAATCAATGAACTACCTAAGCAACCTTTTAACAGGGTTAGGGTTAAGATGTCAGGATTCCTCCCAATGCCTACATGAAAATGAATTTGCTTTCTGATTAACAAGTCTCTTATTCAAAAGTCCATCAGAAGAACTTACCTTTCTATCTTTCCAGGCCTTTTTGATTATTTGGGGACAAAAGCCATCTAAATGGTAAAATAAAAGCCTGGCACTATCAGCTGAATACAATTTTTTCTTCCAATTGTAGAAGAAATTTGAGAACATTAGATTATTTTACAGAACCGGAGACTCCAGCTAAGTTGATGTTAACGATCTCAGGTTGACTTTGCATAATTTTATCATAGTATCTAATTACACTGCCAGAGAGATAATCTTAACACAATGAATTATACAACTCATATTATTAGAACTGTAATTATTAAAGGGAGGAGAAACAGTAAAAAAAAAGAATGACACGTAAAGGGACTAGATGAATAATGAATCCAAAGGCCTGTTTGAGCACAGCATTGTCTACATCAAAAGGATCTTCACAGATTGGCTTGACAGGCAATCAAAGTAGAAAGATATTTTGGGCACACTCCCAAACATAACATTCCCCAGATATTTGAGACAACAATGCATACACTACCAACCAGCATGGCTAATGGTCAGACATAACAAGAGTCATGATCTAAATATTTGGTGAAATGCAGGTAGGAAAATGAGCATACTGTTTGTGCTATTTTGTTGCTTTACCACACATTCTCCCTGAGAATGTATGGGGAGAGGGTATAACCAGGATCATTCAATACTTGATTGTCAGAAAATTGTTTCTTTCTGCCTAGCATAATAACAATACTGTTTAGCACATTTCCAGCTTTTGGACAAACTTCAAAGGCTATCGGTTCTTCTTACTTTTTCAAAGATTTAGATGAGGGAATAGAAGGGGATCTCATCAAATTTACAGATGACACTAAGCTGGCAGGAATAGCCGACACCCCAGAAGACAAGCTCACAATCCAAAAAGATCTTGACAGACTTGAACAATGGCCCTATCAAACAAAATGATATTTAATGTGGAGAAAAGCAAGGTTTTACACCCGGGCAGGTAAAAACCAAAAGTACAAGGTACAGATTAGGTGAAACCTGGCTCAAAAACAGTAACTGTGAGAGGGACCTTGGAGTCCTAGTGGACGATCATCTAAACATGAGTCAGCAGTGTGCAGCAGCCGCCAAAAAAGCTAATACAATCCTTGGTTGTATAAACAGCGGTATAGTATCAAAATCACATGAAGTATTAGTACTGCTTTATAAAGCCTTAATAAGGCAACATGTGAAATAGTGCATCCAGTTTTGGTCACATTACAAAAAAGATGTTGAAACTTTGGAAAAAGTGCAAAGAAGAGCAACTAAGATGATTAAAGGCCTGGAGACTAAAACATATGAAGAACGGTTGCAGGATTTGGGAATGGACCATCTAGAGAAAAGAAGGACTAGCGGGGACATGATAACAGTATTCCAGTATTTGAGAGACTGCCACAAGGAGGAAGGGGTCAATTTATTTTCCAAAGCACCAAAGGCAAGACAAGAAACAATGGATGGAAATTAATCAAGGAGAGAAGCAACCTGGAATTAAGGAGAAACTTCCAAACAGTGAGGACAATTAACCAGTGGAACAGCTTGCCTTCAGACGTTGTGGGTGCTTCATCACTCAAGGTTTTTAAGAAGAGACTGGACAGCCACTTGTCTAAAATGATAGGGATTCCTGCTTAAGCAGGGGGCTGGACTAGAAGACCTCCCAAGGTCCTTACCAGCTGTATTCTGATTCAATTTGATTTGACTACCAACTTAAAGGTTTGTCTCTTGTCTTAACTCGATACTTATATAGGATTGAGGGAGTTCACAGCATAGCGTTCTTTGGACTGTTCTCTCCTAACAGGAAGGAAGGAAGGAAGGAAGGAAGGAAGGAAGGAAGGAAGGAAGGAAGGAAGGAAGGAAGGAAGGAAGGAAGGAAGGAAGGAAGGAAGGAAGGCAGGCTTATGATTATTTATAAAGACAGGATAAAATCTAGTAAGTAAATACGTATGTGTACAGTATATATGTGTGCATAATTTTATTAAAAGTTGTAAAAAAGGAAGACAGAAAATAAACACAAATATATCACATAAAGTATGAAATAAAAAAGAAAAAAAATCAAAGAGAAAGCTAAATCTGCAAGAAAGGGGGGAAAAGTAAAAGAAAAACGATACAAAGAAATGGCTTCTGATCTTCACAGCAGTTACAAGTAGAATTATAAATTTATCTCTTTCTCTAAACCAACATGTCACTCTTCTTTCTATAATCTATTCTGTCTAATCATCGAAACCATCAGTCACAAATTCATCTTTGTTTTATGCAAAAATGTCATAAGGTGTTCCAGTCATCTCGGTTAGTTCTGTCATCTTTATCAACCATTCCTCTATTCTATGTATTGCCAAATTTTTCCATCTTTGTGCACAATAATCTAATGCAGTTTTTATTTATTTAATTCCATTTATATCCCGCCCTTCTCCGAAGACTCAGGGCGGCCTACAAGCTTAGCAGTAGCCTTCATTCTATGTATATGCCTGCTTATTAGGGCTTTCACAACACACCCCAAGCGGCATTATTACAAAGTCAGCTTAATTGCCCCCAACAATCTGGGTCCTCAATTTACCTACCTCGGAAGGATAAAAACAGTTTTATTACTTTTTTTCCAACTCTTTCTCATCAATCCCCAAAGAAAGAACTCTGTTTCAATTGTATGTTAATTTTTAAAATCCTACGAATCAGGGTATATATTTGAAGCCAACATTTTCTATCTCTTTTACATGTTTACCAAACATGTTAAAACTTTCCTATTTATTCTTGACATTTCCAACATGAATATGAAGTACCTTAATACATTCTAGACAATTTCTCTGGTTCTCAAATAGCAACGGTACATCATTTTATAAAATTCTTTTTAAGATTATAACATACAGATAGTCCTTGATTTACAATACGTTGCTTAATGACTGTTCAAAGTTAGAACAGACTTTTTTTTTAAAAAAAAACTACTTATGACTTATCTTCAAAGTTGTGACTGCCAAATGCTCCACGGTCACATGATTGCATTTCAGGTGCTTAGCAACAAACTCATATCTACAATTGGTTGCAGAGTCTGATAGTCATGTGACCACAATTTGTTGTTTTTTTCAGCAGAAGTATGGATATGCTGGATTTGCTTATAACCACATGGTCTGCTTAACAACCATCATAAAAACTGCCATCAAGTCAGGCCATATGAATTATGACCAGAATTCCCAGCTCAATTGTGTACATATATTGAGGACCACTTATAATGTAAATTCCAATCCTTTCAACCACATATTTTACCATTGTTCAATCTGTAGATTATATCCAAATTTTTAGATCACTTTATCACTTGTTCTTCTCTTTCAAACTTTAGTACAAGTTTATATATTTTAGCAATACTGTATGTTCACCATTTGCACATAATTCCACTTCAAGCTGTGTTACAATGTTCAAAACCATAAACTTTTTTGTCTGCTTTAAGTTTTTCTCATAACTATAAATAAGAAAACCATTGGCAATTATGTCCCTTTGTCACTAGTTCCCCTTGATAAAATTCTGCTATCTCAAAATTAGACATTTGTGTAAACTTATTATTTCTCATTTATAAAATGTTTTTTGTGCTGAGATACAAAAAAGGTTTTCAGGTAAAATCTGAGTTTATATATACTCAATTGCAAATTTCTTTAATTCTTTTCCTTTTCTCCTTATCTCAACCAAAAAAGATTGTTTCCTTTGTCTCTCCTTCTTGAGTTCATGATTTTGCCATAAAATACTTCTGATAAGTTTTATTTGCATCCCAAACTATTCTTAAATCAGTACAGTACCATAGTTTATTTTTTAAAAAAAATATTTTAACTTGTTTTTACAATTCTCTACAGTTGCTTTTTTTTCTGTAACAATATTTCAGTTATATTCCATTTTAAAACCTGGGTATGTTTTTGGTAAATCAAACTCACAGGATTATGATCCCAAAACATATTTGGTAATATCTCTACCTTAATAGCCAAACTCTTTGAAACCCAACCATATCTATTCTAGAAAAAGACTTTTGTCTTTCAGAAAAGTAGTGTACTCTCTTGAATTGCCATTTTTCTGTCTCCATATGTCTACAAGTCCCAAATTGTCCACTAAATCAAAGATAACTTTTGGTAATTTAGTAATTTTAATTTTGCCTCAGAAGTTCTATGTAGTTATGGGAAGGAAGGAGCACTCTTAAGGTTTGAAAAATATCACTTAAATTTTCCACAATTCCCAGGAAGAATAAGGTAGTTCACTTCATAAACTTTTTCAAGATGATTACATGGGAAATAACATTAAAATATTCAGTTAAGAAAATGTTAATAATCTCCCCCACCGTAATTCTCAAGTCCAGCTTGTTGTTTGAAAAGGATCCTAGGATTAGTAGAAGACAAGAGACCTTAACAACTATCTGAGATTTCACACTGGTGCTTGCTTCTGTCAAAAACTCTGCCTCAGTGTTGTGTTTATTTTTCTCTTTTTTCACTTCTCCCTCACGTTCTTTGCTTCTAATTTTTCACTCGAATTGGTCTCTTTGACTTCTGGGTTTTGTTTTTGTTTTTTTTAAAAAAATCACAGACGCAGGGCCATGTTTCATTACCCTAAATTAAAAGATGCATATCTGCTGCTGGTCGTTCTGCCTCGATGTAAATTGATTGCAGGGAACCTTTAATGTGTAAGAACCAGCTTCCTCTTATTTTCTCAATGCCAGTCAGTCAGGGGAGCTGTAAGATCACCTCAACACTTGTGCTTTGTGAGATGGATTTTGTACCGAAGTACCTGTGCACTCCTGAACATGATGCAATGTTCAAATCATACTATATATTAAGACAATACATCTCAGTATGGATTATTTGGTAGTAAAATATTAATAGGGCACTTTATTGCTATTGACATTATCCCTCCCCATTTTTTTGTAAATTGCCACAGCATCCCTGCTGGTGTCTCAGTTACACTGCTTGCTTCTATAACCAACTTCATTGCAATATATGAACTCTCTCCAGGCCAACAACATTACAGCAATAGCAAATCTGTCCTGGGGTTATTATCTAGTTTATGCTATGAGGATAACTTCTCCCACTATATTTTTGAAAGCTGTCTTGGAAAGAAAAAAAGAAATCAATAAACAATCACCTTGATTTATATAGAAATTTGCAAAGCCCTTCCTGGATTCCAGAAAAGGCAGCCGTCTTTTTAAAATAAAGTCATTTTTGGAATATGGAGTTCTGCGGTACCACCTTTCATTATAATACTGTCTCTGATGCAGACATGCATAAGGGGCCCTTTTTATTCTTCATCAACCAAACCCAGGAAAAAAATGGTATTTATTTGGAACACAAGCATTCAGCATTTAGAGGTAAATATTAAATTAGCAATGAAATCTCAGCCTTCTCTAGGGAAAAGCCATTCCTCTTCATTTAAAACAGAAATAACTGTTTCCATTCTACTCCAAGCAGAAGTAGAAAAAAAAGGCAAAAGGAGCTTTGCTCTGTAGTCAAGCAGCCCACCTGGAACTATAAACTTTCCTTCAACTTTATTTTGCAAAATCATCCAGAGTTGACTGTATTTCATAGAGGGGACTTTAAATTAACTCAGCCTTTCTAGAGTACATCTGAGGGTTGTAATCAAATAGGTACATTTCACCGTGCCTGGTGGCAATACCTAATTAGCTACTTAGGTTTCTGTCCAACAGTTTTGGAGAAATTGGAAAAATGATGTAAGAACCTTTGGTAATAATTAATTCTAAGATAACTTAAGTAATAAATGCTAGCATGAAGTTTGGTGTTTCTGGAAAGCTGTATTAATATTGTGCCGCAAGACAGAATGACTCAAGAAGCTGGACTATGTACCCCAATACAAATAGCCTTCCAAAAATTTGCCTGGGAACCACCCAACCCCACTTTCCTGTCCCCCCGCCCCCCACTTTCCTTGCCTGTCAACCATACCTTAGCTGCCTTGAAGATCTCAGGGAAAGAGAGGCTTGCTTGCTTCTCTTCATTTTGCATATTTTTTATTTCAGAAATTTCCTAATTCCCATCCAGGGGCACACCAGCTATACTTCTGGATAAATCTTCTCCCTATCCGCAACCTAAGATGCAATGAAACCCACCCATGTGAAATGTAAAGGAGAACTATGGAGCATCTTCTTTATTCAAAGAAAATCAGTTCTTGCCATCTGGGGCAGCAGATTCTGGGAATCTGATTCTCCTTCTTGCCAGAAGTGTTAGAGCTACAACTCCGAGAACTCCCACAGGTGCTGCCCAAAATCTTGGAAGATAACCAGCTTGGGTTAAGACTGCACTCAATGTCAGAAAGTCTCTATTATTTAGCAGTTCTTCCTTCAGGGTCTTCCAGCCTCGCCCTCTTGAGAAATTCAGAGTTGAAATGCAGGATAAGCTTCTTCTTTCTGATAGGAATCTTGGCATCATCCTTTAATGGCTCCCATATCTACAATTCTCATAGCAAAATTTACTAAGCAACTACTGGAAGAATACTGTAGAGAGTAGCACTTATGCATAGCCTCACACTGCAGAGACTTTAGGAACCAGTCCCTAACCAAATGTTGCAAACTCCAGCTCTTAAGAGCTCCAGCCAACAAAAGCATTCAGCAACAAGGAGATCACAAAGCACAACTCTTGCTTTGGGAGAAAGTAACTTTTCTGAGCCCCCACATTTTGGGGCAAGTGCCAACTAGTTTCTCTAGATCTGCATTATCTCTAGGTAGGCAGACTTATCAATTTATATGCTTTTTGGCATTGTTAGTGGTATTTCCATAGAAAATCTTATGAAGTGGAACATCTCTCAATCTAACAGTTATACAATAGCCAAGTGATATGTGTGAGTTTTGTTTCATTGTGTAATTCCTCTTCTGAAGTTCTGCAACCTCTCTGGCTTCCCTTATTTCCATTATAACCTGAGGGTCTACATTGTGAGGTAATTCCTCCCATTGAGCTTCTTCAAAGTGATACTATCATCACCACTACAGGCCAGTGTTGTGGTTAATTTTCCTTCCCCAATAATTTGGTGGAGAATATCAAATGGCCATTTGAGTGGTACTTTGTTTCCAGATATTAAACAGACAAAACATGCAACACATCCTTGAATTTTGCTCCTAAACATTACTCTTTCAAGAACTTAAAAGCAGAGACCATGGTTTCGATTTTCTCTCTACCAAAAGGACAGCAAACTATTTGTTTGTTTATTTGCTAAGACCTAATACAATACCAAGCCTTGGTGGGCATGTGCTGAATAATTTACAAAACATATTAGCTTTGGAGGAATACCTCCTGTTAATAAAAGGCGTGTGTTCCATTGATAATGTTTTGGCTCACCACCTGCTCTCCTGACACAATCCTGTCAAGGTATTGATTTAACAGCTAACCAACTTATGTAATGTAAGATGTAAGATGTAAGATGTAATGTAATGATAGGAATGACTCAGCAGGCTTTGCCTCTCTTTAAGAGCATTTGTACAAAGGGAAGGCTCTGCTGATGTGTTCTCTCTCTTCCATTTCCTGCTGTAATTGTGGTTTGTTGGATCTTGCTGTATTAGCACATGTATGTCTTTGCATGCATCTGTCTTTACACAAAGGGAAAAAACAGTCCAACCTACCAAAACCAGTGCCATAAAAAACAGAATAGAAACGCAAGTTAAGATAGGCAAGAAAATGGTAAGTGAGCATCTGTCCAGCCTAGACGAGTTCAAATCACCAGGGCCAGATGGATTACACCCCAAAGTTCTCAAGGAACTGGCAGACGTGATCTCAGAACCACTGAACTATATTTTCCAAAGATCCCGGAGCACTGGGGAACTACCAGAGGACTGGAAGAGAGCTGATGTAGTTCCCATCTTCAAAAAAGGGAAAAAAATAGATGCAGGAAACTACAGACCTATCATCCTGACCTCAATATCTGGGAAGATTCTGGAAAAGATAATCAAACAACAAATCAACGAACACCTTGATGCAAACAAAGTCATCACTAAAAGCCAACATGGGTTTGTCAAAAACAGATCATGCCAGACAAATCTTATTGCATTCTTTGACCAAGTGACAAAACTAGTGGACCAGAGGAATACTGTAGATATAATTTACTTGGACTTCAGTAAGGCATTTGATAAAGTAGATCACAAACTACTACTTGATAAGATAGCAAAATGTGGGTTAGATAGCATCACCACCAGATGGATTCGTAGCTGGCTGACAGGCCGTACTCAGCGCGTGGTCCTCAATGGAACTGCATCTACATGGAAGGAAGTGTGCAGTGGGGTGCCCCAGGGCTCTATTCTGGGCCCAGTGCTCTTCAATATCTTCATCAACGATTTGGATGAGGGGATAGATGGGGAACTCATCAAATTTGCAGACGACACGAAGCTGGCAGGAATAGCCAACACTCCAGAAGATAGGCTTAAAATACAGGAGGATCTGGACAGACTCGAATACTGGGTGCTATCTAAAAAAATGAAATTCAATGGTGAAAAAAGTAAGGTTCTACACTTAGGCAGGAAAAATCAAATGCACAGGTATAGTATAGGTGGTACCTTGCTCAATAGTAGTAACTGTGAGAGGGATCTCGGAGTCCTAGTAGACAATCACTTCAATATGAGCCAGCAGTGTGCTGCAGCTGCCAAAAAAGCCAACACAGTGCTAGGCTGCATTAACAGAGGGATAGAATCAAGATCACGTGAAGTACTAATACCACTTTACAATGCCTTGGTAAGGCCACACCTGAAATACTGCATCCAGTTTTGGTCACCACGATGTAAAAAAGATGTTGAGACTCTAGAAAGGGTACAGAGAAGAGCAACAAAGATGATTGGGGGACTGGAGGCTAAAACATATAGGGAACGGTTGCTGGAATTGGGTATGTGTAGTTTAACGAAGAGAAGGACTAGGGGTGACATGATAGCAGTGTTCCAAAGGGGCTGCCACAAAGAAGAGGAAGTCAAGCTATTCTCCAAAGCACCTGAAAGCAGGACAAGAAGCAACGGATGGAAACTAGTCAAGGAGAGAAGCAACCTAGAACTAAGGAGAAACTTCCTGACAGTTAGAACAATTAACCAGTGGAACAACCTGCCTCCAGAAGTGGTGAATGCTCCAACACTGGAAGTTTTTAAGAAGAGACTGGACAGCCATTTACTCCTGGGTTATCTCAGCACAAAAAGACTGTGCATGCTCTGACAAATCCCAAATGGAGGCAAAAATATTTGGCCTTCAATGAACATGCTACCTCTACACCATTTAATTGAAAACAAATCCACTTGGGAGATCTAAAAGCACCATTCCTTGTCTTTGTATATTCTTAGAACAAAAATATTAGAACATCCAACATTCTAATTTCTGCACTCATTCTTTGTTTCTATAATTACTGTGGAATACAATTAGGTGGCTTTGGATCTTTCAGTGTTAATTAGAAAGCTAATAACTTGAAATGCTATAAATACTGAAGGGGGAAGGCTAACGTGCCAGGCAATTAATCCTTTGTCAGTTATTTTTTAAAATCCTTTTAGCTGGAAGACTGGCTTTCACTCTGAGTGTATAGTATTGTTGAGGAAATAATGCTGCTACCGTCTTGGAAATTCCAGCACATTTACATCCTCAAGACTTATTTCGTTTTAAGTGACTCAGCCATTACCCAGTCAGCTTCCAACATATCCTTCCATGTACAGCTCCTGCTAAGATAGATAGTATCTATAGATAGATAGATAATATACACAGCCTGTTGGACAAATGGGATTGAATGATTGAATTTCCTCTAATTCCAAGAGACAGCATTAAGGCTACCTATCTAACCATATTTCAATATAGGGGATAAATCTCACAGAACACAATACGTTTATTTCTTTGTCAATATGGGTAAGATTGCCATAACAAGCAACATGTCATTAGATACCCTGTTCTTTGGAAATTCCACGGATAGGAGCCAACAATCATCTTTAAACTCAAGTCCCAGTGGTATCTCACCTGCTGGGTAAGTACTGGTGATAACCATTTGATATCCAGCTTAATTAGTCTGTTTTAACTGGAAGCCAGAGTTGGATGGAGAGAAATAATTGACAAACCTGAAGAAAAGTTATGCAGCCAGGAGTTTCACATCTAGAAATAGCAGCAACGGCAGAAAGGGAGGCCTGGGAATGACTGCTGCCTTTCTAACATTTCTGACTTGTATTCAGTCCTGCCTCCTGTTTTCAGCACTAATGGATGGAAGGGGATTCTGAACAAAAACACCGACTCCAGATATGAATACATTATTACATGTTATGTATTCAAATTCCTTTCATTTGATTTTTTGAAGAAATGCATTCCTTCTCTTAGACCAGTGATGGTGAACCTATGACATGCATGTCAAAGCTGACGCACCATTATTTTGGAAGACACACTAGCATTTACCAACATCTGACAACTATTCTTGAAAGTATGCCCCATTCTTGCTTGATTTTTAGAGGCTGCAGGGGCCACTTGAGAATGGGGTGTGTTCCTGGGTGGCCTCCAAAAATCATACAAGAATAGGGCATGCTTTTGTGCAGTTTTGGGGGGCTCCAGAAGCCTCTGAAGCTGCTTCAAGAATGAAGGCCTTGTGTGACCCAGAGCTGCCTGGGGGTAGGCCTATCAGCAGAAAGAGAACAACTGAAGCTAAACAGCACATGGCACATCCAATTGTATCACATACAATTGTACTATATATTTTAAAATAAGTATGTTAAGAATTGTTTCTCTTTTGGGGGGGCAGGATATTTGTGTGTGTGCATGTATGTGTATGTGTATAACATGCCACTAGAGTCAACTTAGGCATTTTCCAAATTTTTGACATATTGAGCTCAAAAGGTGTGCCCTCACAGACTGGTATGACAGGATAGAAACAAATCAAGACCATTCTGAAATATCTGTAAACTCCTTTTAGATCACACATTCAAAATAATAATAATAATAAAGGTTGAGCCTCCCTCAATCAAGATTGAGAGTGATATTTTTTTAATTTAAAATGATGTACCTCCTTAAGGCACATCCTTCTCCCAGAGGTACAATTGGTTCCCACCCTATTGCTTTTCCTGAAGGGCCCCGAAGACATGGTTTTGTCAGCAGGCCTGGGGATCACGAATGGAGATGGAGCCAATCAAGAGGCTGGTCTAATTGTGTTGTTGCTGACATTGGGGGAGGAGCATGGTGTATGGTTTTATGTTGCGAATTATTAATGTTGTAAGCTGCAGAGTCACTTATGTGTAAATTTCCAGTAGAAATTTTTTATTATTATTTTATTTATAGCCCACCTTTATTATTTTTATAACTCAAGGTGGCGAACGTACATATCACTCCCTTCTCTTCCCCTACAACAGACATGTCAAACTCACAATGTCACATGACATGCAACGTATCGTAGCTTTTTCCCCATTGCCGGCAATGGAGTGGGCACAGTTTCCTCGTGATGCGTCCAGCCCATGGGCTGGCAGTTTGACACCCCTGCCCTACAACAACAACCCTGGAGGTGGATTGTGCTGAGGGAGAGTGACTGGGGCCCAAGGTCACCCAACTGGCTTTCCTGTCTACGGAGGCACTAGAACAGACATGTCAAACACAAGGCCCGGGGGCCAGATCCAGCCCGCGAAGTGGTTTCATGTGGCCCGCGAAGCCATCCTGGAAACAGTGAGGGAACGGCCCCCGCTGCCTTGGCTCCGGCCCAGGCCGGCCAGGAGCCAATGTACAATTTTGTGGTGGTCATCTATGCTGAAATACATTCAGTCTTAGCTCCACAAGGCCATCTGGAAACAGTGAGGGACTGGCCCCTGCCGCATCGGCCCTGCCCCTTAGGTGCATGCTGGGGAGGTATCACCCTTTGTGAGGAATGAAGAAATGTACCATCGCCTGGAAGTGGCCAGCACATGGCCCTGCCTACTTCGGGCAGGCTAGGGGCTGGGCAGCGTTGTGATTCTCTTCAGATTTGTGCCACTGGCTCAGCCTCTTGGCGCTGTGAGGACGGCCATGTGCTGGCCACTTCCAGGCGATGGTGCATTTCTTCATTCCTCATAAAGGATGACACTTCCCCAGCTGCATTTCTTTCCTGTTTTTCTCCCTCCCTCATTTCAAATATTTTCCCATCACTGTTCTTAGGAAGGAAGGAAGGAAGGAAGGAAGGAAGGAAGGAAGGAAGGAAGGAAGGAAGGAAGGAAGGAAGGAGAGGGAGGGTCTGAGGGAAGTCCTGCCTTAGTCCTTCCCTGCTGCCCTTTCACCATCCCCTTGCCCCCTCCTCCTGGCCTAACCTGGGTGGTCTCCCATCCTATTGCTAAGGAAGCTTTGGATACAAAGCCAGGTCTCCTCACATGGAGAGGAAGTGGGCCTCCCTCTTGACGTTGCTCTCATACCCATCATGAGCAACCTGGCTAAGGAGAGCAAGCACAGCAGCTGGGCACCCTCTTGGGGAAGTGGGGGTGGGCTTAGTGCTGCGGGTGCTTGAGGGCTAGGCTGGGCATTTGACCTCCACACCACCGTCCAGCCCCCCCCCACACGCATGGCCTGAGAGGATCAGTGAGGCTCCTTCAGTGGACCATGCCTTGGCATTTGCCCCGGTCCCATCTCCTGCCAGAGACCCTCAGATTTGTCCCACTCCTGCCCAGCCCCCATAGGCACCCTTGATGCGAACGATGTAGAGCTGGCCATGCCCACCCAGTAGGCCACACCCACTCCAGCCACGCCCAAACAGTAGGCCATGCCCACCCTGGCTACACCCACCTGGCCCCTCAAGGGTAACTGCAATGCTGATGCGGCCCTCAATGAAATTGAGTTTGACACCCCTGCACTAGAACTTGTAGCCTCCTGGTTTCTGGTCTGGTGCCTTAACCACTAGACTAGACCAAACCATTTTTAATTCAAAAGTTAAAAGACAGGGGGTTGAGCTAAAAATAGTCCTTTGGATGCGAGATGAAAACTGCAATTCCAAGTTGCAAAAAAAAAAAAGAGAGAGAGAGGGCCCTCTTACAATAAACAGGCATCTATTCTGTTTCTGTCTCACTTTTCAGCCAAGATAGGGTACCAGGGTAGCTTTACAATGCATTCTAAGCTAAGAAATTAATTGTAAAGTTAACACCGAACTAAATAGCACATCTAACTAAGCAAGATGGTGCAATTCATGATGTGTGAATCATGAAATGGTAAAGTCAGATTCAAATAAAACTTCCATTACACGTCATTTAAATACAATCCAAATTGGATGCCAACCACATGCTGGAAGAGATTATGGAAGGAAAGGCAAGGGATGGAAGAGAGAGTAGACATAAACAGGTGACAGAAGTTGAGCCACTTGACAGCTTATCTCATAAATGACACCTTAGCCCAGGTGAAATCAAGCAAGCATTCAAAGTACTCAAGGTGACTCCACCACAATTAATTTACTATAAAGGAGGGCTGGAAATTCCTATTACACTTCCAAGACCCTGCATTTATACAGTGCCCCAGACAAATGTAAAAGATACCTTACTGTATTGTTCTTGATTCCTCAACCTTTTCCAGTTGTGTGGGGTTTAACAAATGCTTACACCTGAAAGACGTAATAAACAGCACCACTTTCCCAAGGAAACAGCAGTGCACACCCAGTTTCTTTAGGAACACTTTCAATTCAGAACAAATTCATCTGTAAAGAAACCCCTCCATTTCTCCTAGTATCTGAGTAGCTATAGGGGCAGAGAGGAAGATATGTTAAGGAAGCGCCAGTTTGCATTGCACCTTCAGCTTAGTTTGTTGGGTTTAAGTTGTTGTTTGAAGGCTGCATTATGAGTAATAGGTTTCTGCTCTTTGATGCTATTTACACGTGGGGTAAAGACAAAATGGCCATTACATGCTGCACTTTATTTTGCTGCTTTATGTAGAGCTAGTTTTATAAGCAGGTAGAGACAAAGGGCAGCCATTTCATTCGTTGTCTAATATACAATAAATGGGGGGGGGTTAGGAAAGGACGTCAACAATGATGCACTGTCCAGGTGGTATACAACAAAACATGGCACTGAACATATATACCACTGAGAATATTCCAGAGAATATGGACTGCATATATCATTCTAAAGATAAAAATGCAAGTGGAAAGTTACCATTATCTGTTTTGCAAGGTAAAGGAAGTACAATTGCACCCACATTTAGTTCATGTTTGTCTTAAGGAGATAAAAGAAACTGATCCCAGATTTATTTATTTTTTACCTGATATTGATTGGCAAAATTGAATTTGCTGGAACCCAAAGACCAGAAATGAAAGAAATTCTACTATGGTCCACTGTTCTCATTTGCCAACATGTTGCTTAGGTTTTGAAAAGTTGCATTTTTAAAAAATAAGTGCCCACCCTCTCTAAATGTACCTCCTCCAGAATTCCTCAGGCAGCATAGAAGATGCTAAGAATTCTGGGAGTTTAAATTCAGATATATGATGAAAGTTTAGGATGAGAAAGTTGTTCTATTGAATATTTTTAATGCTTTTATTTCGTTCCTATGAATAAAAGTAATGGCAGAAAGTGAAGAAGAACTAAAGAGCCTCTTGTTGCGGGTGAAGAAGGAGAGTGCAAAACTTGGGTTGAAACTAAACATTAAGAAAACCAAGATCATGGCATCTGGCCCTCTCAATTCCTGGCAAATAGATGGGGAAGAAATGGAGGTAGTGACAGATTTTATTTTCCTGGGCTCCAAGATCACCGCAGATGGGGACTGTAGCCAAGAAATTAAAAGACGCTTGCTCCTTGGGAGGAGAGCCATGGCAAATCTAGACAGCACACTAAAAAGCAGAGACATCACCCTGTCAACAAAAGTGCGTATAGTCAAGGCTATGGTCTTCCCAGTTGCAATGTATGGTAGTGAAAGCTGGACCATAAGAAAGGCTGAGCACCAAAGAATTGAAGCCTTTGAACTATGGTGCTGGAGAAGACTCCTGCGAGTCCCTTGGACTGCAAGGCGATCAAACCAGTCAGTCCTAGAGGAGATCAACCCTGACTGCTCTTTAGAAGGCCAGATCCTTAAGCTAAAACTCAAATACTTTGGCCACCTAATGAGAAGGAAGGACTCACTGGAGAAAAGCCTAATGCTGGGAAAGATTGAGGGCAAGAGAAGAAGGGGACGACAGAGGATGAGGTGGCTGGATGGAGTCACTGAAGCAGTAGGCGTGAGCCTAGATGGACTCCAGAAGATGGTAGAGGACAGGAAGGCCTGGAGGAACATTGTCCATAGGGTCGCGATGGGTCAGACACGACTTCGCAACTAACAACAACAACAACAATGAATAAAAGTGGGAGACATCTGGGCTTGAAGTATCTTTCTCATGAGGAAATGCTGAAAAAGCCAAGATTTATCATTTGTTTGTGGAAGAGGCAAATCTAGCTTGGGAAATGGGTGGTTCAGTAGAAAAGATACGAGAGATACATTGGGTAGTATTAAATGCTGCTCTCTGTACCTAGAATTCAAGGTCACAAATGAAATTGATAGGAAGCAGATTCAAGGCACAAAAGAGCTTTGTGAAGCTTACGGTCTCTGTAGTAAAGAATCAAGAGTATAAGGCTATCTGGGACACTTAGGACTGAGGCCCTGGGACTCATTGGAATGTACTCCCAGATCTATTATAAAGATGTTAAATGTTTTTGGAGATTCCTTAAAAAAATACCATAAGTAGATTGGGAAACAGAGTATGTCCAGTAATTTGAGTTCTTTTAAGACAAGGTGGAATGATGATTATGGTGACACTACATAGAATTGACAACCACCAGAGTTACTATATAGTCATCATAGTAAGTATACTTTAGATCAGACATGTCAAACTCGCAACGTCACATGACATCACACGACGTATTGGAGCTTTTTCCCCATTGCAGGCAATGGGGTGGGTGCGGTTTTGTCATGACATGTCCAGCCCGCGGGCCGGCAGTTTGACACCCCTGCTTTAGATTAATGCTTCCCAAATTTAGCAATAGCAATAGCGCTTAGCTTTATATACTGCTTCGTAGCGCTTTACAGCCCTCTCCAAGCAGTTTACAGTCAGGCTATTGCCCCCAACAATCTGGATCCTCATTTTACCAACCTCGGTAGGATGGAAGAAGACCAAGTCAACCTTGAGTGGGTCAGAATCAAACTCCTGGCAGGGGACAGTACTTTATTCTAAATACTGCGACACCAAACCACTTATCAGAATGTCTGTTTTACCCTAATGCAGGTAAATGCGCCTTCTCTGTGGGCGCGCCTGCCCTTTGGAACCAGTTACCCGTAGAGCTCAGGACTGCCCCTAATTTTCATTCATTCCGCCGGAACCTGAAGACCTGGCTCTTTGAGCTTTCCAGCCAGGACCGAGAATTTTTAATTTTTAAATTATTGTAATTGGGTTTTTTAATCAGAGTTATAGGGGTTTTAGATTTTTAATCAAGGATAATTTAATCTATTTTAATTGTTATTAACTTTTTGTATTGTAATGTTTTAATTGCCTTGTGAACCGCCCTGGGTCCTACGGGAGAAGGGCGGTATATAAGTTCAATTTTTAAAAAAAATAAAGTTAAATGTCCCTGTTGTGACCGAATAATGAATTTGCATGTCCATTAGGAGAAAACAAAGCTACCCAAGTTACTCAGTTTTTTTGTTTACTTGAAAAAGTAAGCATATTTATGGAAAAGAGGTCAATCAATGACAGAAACCACAAATTCAGGGAGAAGACAAATGCTGACCAAGCTAACAAGCCATGACTATATTATAGCTGTGTTAAAGGAGATCATATCATAGCAATGGTATAGTTAAATTTAATCCAGAATGGCAGCTCAAATTTTGGAAAAAAAGCGTCAATCCTAAATCTTACATCACTAGATTGCCTGACGCTCAACAGCAGCAACTTGAAAATTTTCAGCTAGGATCTTTCTCAGTATTAGTGGGAGATGTCAAATTTTGGATCAATGGTTCTCTGAATGATAGCATTTTCATGTCGTCGTCCCCCCCCCCCCATGGAGATGTTAGGATGAATTAATGCCATCTGGTCATGTTGGAAAATTTTGAAATAAAAAAGTAAGCAGTACCCCTTGTAGCTTCTGGTTCTCTGATGAATGTTTCCATAACAGCTATTTTGCAAAAGGTATTTATCAATTGTAAATACCATCTAAATTACATACCAAGGCACAAGGATTGATTATAGCCATTGCCATTTTTTATCCATGACTTAGAAGCACTGCATGTGTCACTCACAAAGCTTTTAAAATCAATCACCGAGACTTTAGATTAGCATTTAATTCAGAGGCAACTTGGTCCTTATTCCTAGCAGGAGGAGCACTGGTAAGAGAAGACAATAGAATTCTCAAAAAGGGAAAAAAATACAAAACTAGGAGGAGAAATATTCTGAAAGCTACAGCAGCCTTCAACCTCTGGCATTATAAAGTAAGAAATGGATATTTGGTCCCAGACTAAATTCAAAATTATGTGATCCTCACATTTATCAGTTTCCTCCTCTGTTTCCCTTTATAGTAGTGAAGCTTTGATATTTTATGGGTTATGCAACAGCCAAAGACAATTTTCACTTTATACAGAAGAGAAAATCATTGGATTACCTACCCAATCATTTTATAAAATTGATGGGTTTATTGAAAGCCCTTTGTCCTGGGCAGGCTGACTGAATAATCTGAGGGCTGTACTCCCCACTCAACTAAAAATCACCAGATTAGGGAATGCAACATTAATCCTTTAGGTATGCAGTCAACTGTCCTTTCTGGGACCCTATCTTCCATACCTCAGGAAACTGATTCCATCCCTGATTATGGTGATCACACCTCTAGCCATACCCATTGACTGCTTATTGAAGGTCAGTCAATTTGACACTGACATTTTTCTTCTGGCTTGCCTCTTCTGGCAAGGGATTAAAGCCAGGAGCAGTTTCAAACCCGGATGGATTTCAACTCTCCGAATCTTCCAGCCACCATGACCATTGCTGAGTTCTAAAAATTGGAAATTGTGCACTTGATGCTCTGGTTGGGAAGAGATGCTAAAAGAAAGGCATCCACAAGACATTAGACTGCTTCTTATTGAAAAAAATGAGTTTTGAGACTTTTGCTTTACATGCTCTCTCCAGGGAAGAAAATGCTGACTGATTATTCTCACAATTAGAAAATTAGTTGATATATGAACAAGTTACTTCAGGCTGTGAACTAGAGTGCTATTATTCACTCAGAGAGCATGGTGAGAATAAGGCTGAAGGCCAAATACTGTTAAACATGTCAGGTCTAAATTATTGCACTATGGCTCACCAGCCCGAATATTTTCACTGAAACTCTAATAAAATAACGTTATGTTGATTCCTGGGAGAAAATTAGAGATGACTGACCATTTGCTCAGTAAATTGGCATATAAAATCAGTTGTTTGTAACAATAAATTGCCAATAGCTCTGCTCTTGTGCTCTTAAAATCCACTAGGGACAACAAAATTTATCAGAGAAAAGTTTTTTGTATCAGAAAACTGGCCAAAAAAAGTATTTTCAAAAAGCAAATAGTAGGTTTATATTCATTTTTTTGGTAACGTAAATATGCTGCTTTGTCTAGTCAAAATTCTATATTTAAACATGCATGCAGACAATTCTGTAATCAAAATGCAGTTGTAGACATAAAAGTACACAGACATAAAAATAATCTCTCTTAGAAATCATTCCTCTTAAAAGCTGTAAAACTGAAATGGTGTAGGCCAGGGGTAGGCAACCTCGGCTCTTTTATGACTCATGGACTTCAACTCCCAGAATTCCTGAGCCAGCCAAGCTGAAGACAAGCTGGCTCAGGAATTCTGGAAGTTGAAGTCCATGAGTCATAAAAGAGCCGAGGTTGCCTACCCCTGGTGTAGGCAAACCTTTAAAAAAAACAAAAAACTATTTGCTGTTTTGATGCTTCTAAACTCCACTCCTGAAGTCTTGCTTTCTTAAATACAGTAGTAAACTAACAAGCTGTAGTATAAGGATATCTGTCACAGATTTCAACACAAGCCTGCCAGGTCTCTTCCTGGGGTTTTTCTTTCCTATTGAAATTCCAAGGTACAGCTATTTTCCTCCAGGTGAAAGTGTTTTAAAAAACTGAGGTGTTTTTTTTAAAAAAAAATAGTCCCAATTTTCCTTTTTTATCAGAGTAACCAGTCCCAAATGATTCTGGTGTCTTCTCTGCTAATACAATCCAACTCTGAAGTAATAAGGAATAAAGGCACTTATTTCAATAAAAACCACAAAGTATAAGCCTGAGAACTAGGATGGGATACAGGGGGCTTAGAACAGTGTACCAAAACTAGCAATGGTTAACTTGAAAACAAACAAGCAAAACAAAAAGATGGAGGGACAGAGAATGGGAGCAACCATAAAGCTACCTAACTGAACCAAACAGCACTGGGAATAAAAGTTCCTTGATGCTCTTCCCTATATTTTCCCCAACGTTGTTCCAGTTCTCCCAGAGTTTAAGGGCAGAAGGGATAAGCTTCAAGCCCGCTGAGGAAACCTGTTTCTATAAGTCATGTGGTTCTGTTGTTGTTGTTGTTGTTTTAGAATATGCAGCCATACAGACTCAAAACAAAAATATTGAGCTGCTGCTTCTAACGTGAATCCTACTGCCCTTTTCCTTACTTGGCTTTTAGCATTAAAGAATATTGAGAGTTACCAGATAGTCTGCAGGCTCCTAGATTCATTATACAATTGTAGCGTAAGAGAGTTGGCTTATGACCAATTGTCAATGACCAGATGTTTACTGGGAGTCATGCGACTGGATCACATTATGAACAAAGACTTCTGGAAGGTTTTCAAAGTTGCTCCAATTCTGGACAGGATGAGAAAAGTGAGGCTGCGGTGATACGGCATGTCGTCAGAGCTAATGTGGAATCCATCATGAGGCACTTGCATTTAGCCCAGAGGGCCAGCGGCCCCAAGGACAACTGAAAAAGCAATGGATGGACTGCATGCATGAAGACACATGAGCTGTAGGCATATGCCCCACCAATGCTACAGACTAGACGAAGTAGCAGGTGAAATGCAAAACTGCAGCCCCCCCCAAAAAAAATATGACAGGACAAATATGACAGGACAAGAACAAGGAGGAGGAGGAGGAGGAGGAGATGTAGAGTGCAATGTCGCGTGGTTGAACGGAGAGGCGGACACTTGAGCTGGGTATTGATTCTTTATTGAGTCAGAAATGAAGCTAGGGCAAAGGGGTTACCTGGCGTCTCTTTATAACCTGCCAAGGTGAATGGTGACCAATAGATTTAAACCTGGGCTTCCCGCCAGTGCAGGTGGCCAATGGATTTAAACCCTGGCTTCCCGCCAGAGCTGACCATGCCCTGGGGCTGTCAATGACTCGCTCTATTCAGGCTTTCCCGCCAAAGCGGTTATAGCCTGGAGCTGTCCAGCCCCCTGCTGTGCTGACATTTCCCTGTATGCTTTAAAGGCATACACTACATAGAGTTGGGGTGTTTTTCAATAAGCTTAAAAAAATAAACCTATTTCTGCCAACCCTTTAGATATTTTTACTGCTTCATCAAGAAAAAGCCTTGTCCCTTTTGATTTCCATGTGACCTTAGTAAAAATCAACATATAAATCTCATCATATGCCCACTTTAAATCCCTAAAAGATTGCTAGGGGGGGGGGGCTTGAAAGTCAGAGTTCCTGAAGACTTTCTTATGATGTCATAGAACACTGGTCTTCCACCCAAGAACTTAGCAGGTCAAAACAGGGTCATTAAGGTGGCCAATTTTAATCCAAATTTACTTACACTGTTCTATAGGAGTTACACTCTCTAGGGACTATTCTGCAAGCTAGGAGGTACACATTGTTAAGCTAGTCTTTTACAGTTCTTTACTTCCTTTAATAATGCTGTTTTTTCTGGCCATTGGGTACTAACATAAGGAATGGCATATAAACATAGCTAGTAATCTGCCATCTAAATGCGACAGCTCACAAGCTGTTGCTGGCATTCCAAAATCTTGGGAGCTGTAAAAGTCCTCAAAGGCCATAATTGCCACACCTAGCTGAAAATATTTGGATGGTTCTTTGTTAGTGGCCAGCAAATGAAATAAACACTGTGTTGAATACTAGCATTCCTCCAGATTCTCAAGCCCAAATCTGGTAACCTCATGCTAGTCTGTATTATTTAGTCTATATTACATGATTGCCCTGCATTCAACCTAATTATACTCTTCCAGAACACACACTATTAAGCTAGCACCTTTCATATTTCACTGGTACTGATATACTTTAAACGTGAGATTAGTTTCATGAGAGGTAGTGAATAAGAGCTTCTCTATGGCTAATGTGTTTTTAAAAACTAAAAATACAAGCTCCAAATTGGATTAATGCCCCCAACACTTTAGTCACTGAGCAATTTTCCAAGTGAGTTTTGTGTTGAGTATTATTAAATTTCAGTTGCTTTGTACTGACTAATCTTTCTGAAGAAAAAAAAAATCTAAAATTGGCAGCTTGTACAGCCCTGGACCCAGCAGCTGTTTGATTCATTTCATCAAACCAGGTTTCTGTCTGCTTCTCCCCACTGTATTTCTGAAACCTGTAGTCAATCTAGAAGATAAATCTCTAGCAGACGATTTATTGTTCATGGTATCTCAAGATGCTACTAAATTTTCCTCTGTTACCATTCCAAATTACACTTTCTGGGAAAGAGCACACAGACTTTAAGGTCTGGATTTTTTAAAAAAAACCCAGAATACTGGGATCCTCCAGTTTGGAAGTATAGAAGTATTATGGTCAAGCTGACAAATCATATGGTGTCATCTCTTCTCTTTTGTATCAGCCCAACAAGGTGGTAGCATTGAAGTGATAATGGCTGTTCTCAAAAAACTTAGTAGGGGGTTAACCTGAAGACAAGATGTGAACATCTCAGAGCTCACGAACAACATGGGCAAATCAAACAAAAACATTCCAAAAGATAGCATCGGTATATCCTTGAATATTGTTGCCAAGAGAATAATAGCACCTGAAGCTCTTTGACCCTTTTGTCCCTGCTATTGATCACAAGAAAGCAATCTGTATTATTTCCATGTTTTGGCTTTTTCTTGGTCCCTTTTGACCCTTACCATTTTCATGCTTTTTGCCAATTCTGGAATACTGGTTTCCAAGGGGGCTTTGTTGAATACTGAACATGTTTATTATTCTGAAGAGTTGCTTCTGCAATCTCATAGTCTTTCAATGTCATGGATGATGCCCAATCATTACTAATAAAATATTCCAGTAACAACCATTTTTCTGAGGACGGATAGCTTACTTTTAGGGCAAGACTGAAGTTTGAACCCACAGAATCTGTATTTTCCATTTGATGAGATACCTAAATCTGAATGGATTTTTAGTAATACAGGCTGAACATAATACAATGTAGTTCCATTTAGTGACTTATTCTATGTTCACCATGTTTTTGGTTACTAATTTTTAGCTTCATATTTGTCCTTTTAATGTAGTATGTAGGATTATTCATAACTAATAATGTTTTAGAAAGCTATAACCCATGACATTTTTAAATTCCCGATTTATCTGTTTTATTCTTTTCATGATTTCTTTTATGCAAGTCTATATTTCAATTTATTACAATAAAAAACCAGCCAACAAGGGGTACAATTTAAAATAAAATACAAATTAAAGTGTAATATATCCCAATAACCAATAATTACCATTAAAACAAGTTAAAAGTCTAGTATCTTACTATGTTCCCAATATGAAAACAGCAAAGTTTCACACCTGAAGAGTTATTTCATGTTCAGATAAACCAGCAGCAGAGACACATAGAAGGAAGTACTATTTTAGCTCTAAATTCAGGATACCTAGATATGTCATTC
The DNA here is from genome assembly GCF_964194415.1 of Vipera berus. NCBI lineage: Eukaryota > Metazoa > Chordata > Lepidosauria > Squamata > Viperidae > Vipera > Vipera berus. The sequence continues at coordinate 147,996,304 of NC_138203.1, read as the reverse complement.
AGGTAGTACTCGAATTACAATAATCACTTAGTGACAGTTTGAAGTTACAATGGCTCTGAAAAAAGTGACATATGGCCATTTTTCACACTTATGACCGCTGTAGCATCCCAATGGTCATATGATCAAAAGTTGGACACTTGGCAACTGGCATACATTTATGACGGTTTCAATGTCCTGGGGTCATGTAATCACCTTTCGCGACCTTCTGACAAGCAAACTCAATATGGAAGCGAGTTTAGCTTAACATCCTTATTACTAACTTAACTGCAGTGATTCACTTGACTCTGGGAAGAAAGGTCATAAAATGAGGCAAAACTCACAACAGCAGAAATTTGAAGCTCCATTATGGTCATAAATCAAGGACTACCTATAGTGTGGAATTGTTAAATGATCAGAAATTTGAATGTATGCCACACAGAATTAGCTGAATGGAGATTCCTGAGGTTACATGAAGAACTTTTAGAAGTCCAAGGCACTGCAAACTTCATACTTTTAAGATATTGATAGTGCTCCTTAAGGTCAAACTAATTCAGAATGTTTTTGCTTCAAACAGGAAGCATACTCCATCAACAAAGGAAGTCAAAGATTTGGTTTGATAAAGACTATGTTAGAGCAAAAATGATGTGATTGCACAATTTAAAAGCTTTAGACCCACATGGTTCATTTCAGATACCTGATTCACTAGTGCAAAAAAGTAATTTGCAGAAAATAATTAGGAGAGGTTTAAGGGCAGTCTCCAACGATATTAGAATGCCACGGGACAGCAAAAACACTGGAACTGTTTTTACAATCTCACTTTATAGCCAGAACACTTGCAGCTGCACTAATAGCAGATTACTTCACCAATACCCAAGATGGCTTCCTATTACAACTCAAAAAGTGAAAGGCCTGAAAAGCTACCTGAAGATCAGCCATCATCAACCCTAGCTATAATCATATTTCTACAGAAATCTACTATGGAGAAGACAACTAGTGTACGTGCCTATTCATTAATCTTAACTACCCCTGGATTTTCTGTGGCAAAGAAAATAGTTAAAGACTGCCTATAGGGCACTGCTATTCAGACTGCTGACTTGATGCGACAACCTCAGCAATTTTGCACAATTTTTCTAAATGGGTTTTGGGCATGTGGTCCTGGAATCAGTTGCCATGTTTCAATATCTTGCCAATATTATAGGGATCCACAGTTGTCACTCATTGATTCTTGTGCATTGTCCTGGCATTTCTGCTTCCTTCTATATTTCTGTTACTGGCTGATAAGAACCACAGAATCATGCTTCAGGTTGTGATATGTTCCTCCTTTGCATACCAATTATGCAATCACATTAGGATTTTAACTTGTTCTCATGGCTCTCTTACTGGTTATTGAGATTTATTATTATGTACCGGTATATTTTAATGTGTACCTTGTGGTAAACTATATTCTTTTTGGCTAATCTTTGAAAAAAAATGAAATTAAAACACATGTTTATATATTGCCTTCAAATGGTTCAATACAAAAATACAAACAAAAAGTGAGTTTCAACCTTTCTGTGGAAATGTGGAGGATACCTTCTCATACATCTGCCAGAACCAGGCTGGGAAAAGCAGAACATTGCAATGACCAGGGAAAACTCATTAATGAAGCCTGACCAATTGATAGGCCTATTGTTTTTTCACCCTCCAGGGCAGTCAGGTAAATTGCCCTGGCTCTCAGTAATTCACAGCCATGTGCAAAATGAGAACCAAAAATAACTGTCAAATTCTTCAGGTTCACTTCCACATATGTCCCTAATAATGTAATTTAATGTTTTGGTGTCTGTTTTGTCCCTATAATTTAGCATTAAAAATCAATGCTAACATAATGTATGATTCATAACCTTATTGATGTAACCTATATGATAAAACAAAGCTGGCTCTACTTGTTCAGTGTTTTTTGGCTCAGTGGGCTAGGACACTGAGCTTGTCGATCAGGTCGGCAGTTTGGCGGGTCAAATCCCAAGTGCCGTGTAACAGAGTGAGCGCCTGTTACTTGTCCCAGCTTCTGCCAACCTAGCAGTTCGAAAGCACGTAAAAATGCAAGTAGAACAATAGGGACCACTACGGTGGGAAGGTAACAGCGTTCCGTGCGCCTTTGGCGTCTAGTCATGCCGGCCACATGACCACGGAGACGTCCTCGGACAAGCGCTGGCTCTTCAGCTTTGAAACGGAGATGAGCACTGGCCCCTAGAGTCAGAAATGACTAGCACGCATGTGCGGGGGAACCTTTACCTTTATTACCTTGAAAAGAGTAAACACCTGCCATTTTCAACAAAAGCAGAAAGGGCAAAAAATGTTATTCTGTTTTATGTAGAAAATCTTAACTTCACACTTTTTGGACAGGAAAAGATATAGGGAACACAGGTATTCCAATTATAAGAATGGGACCAGGCTTGGGGATTGTAATGCATTTTTTTCAAAAGTACAAGATTGTGTGGTGTGTTGTATGTGTGTGTGGTGGTAGAGCTGGGGGGGGTTAATCTGGAGGAAAGTCCTTGTGAGGACTGGCTCTTGCATTTTGTCCCTGGCCTCTCTCCAACTCAGATCTGCATGGGATAGACGCAAGTATTTTAAATTTCAAATACTGGGGATTTAATATGTTCTTTAAATGTAAAACAGAGGCAGAGAGGATAGAAGAGACCACAAAACCCCTTATTGCTTCTGTTTTGCCAAGAGGACCGGCCATTTTTCTGTAAGAAATCTCAAGCACAAGAAAAACGAAAAATACATCGTATTGTGAGAGGATGTTACAGCCCTTTTCTATTTGGGTGATAGCAGGAACAGGAGCCTAGTTTCTCACAGGCATAAGAATTTCTCAATGGAAAAGAAGAGAACCTTTACCTTTATACTCTGAAAAGTATACAATATGGCAAGGCATCCCAAATATTTTGAATCTGGGTGTAGACATGAACATCTAGGCAGATGCTACATGCTAGTCAGATGGTTCCAGAGGGGTCTTTCTGCTGTCATACTTAAAGTTCCTGGCAAGCAGAATGGACATATTATGTACCCACTTAAGGTACAATTCATAAAACTCCCATTGGCATTTATCTTGGTGTTAAGACAATTGTTTTTGAATATACTGACTACTAGCTTGTCATAAGTGTACAGATCAACAATTTCTTTTTGGGAAACTTGGTTGGAAGGAAGTGAAAGGGCTTACAAAGGCTTACTTTGCCTCAATTTACCCCAAGGAGGAAGGTTTTTAAAGAGATGGAATAGTGCCTCAGGTCCTAAAAAATGTTGAAGCATCCATTTGCCCTTTAAATCTCTCAACCCTTTTATAAGGACCTTTTCAACAATCTGCTACAGGGATGCACTGAGTGCTGTTAAAGGAATAGTGGGGGGAGCACATGCACACAACTCTACAACCACCTCTTTCTTTAGCATTTCTTCTAGAAACAACAAAGTTGAATAGGAAAAGAAATCTTACAATGTACCTCTTGTAAAATTGAAGAATATAAAGCTTAGATGAACAATGTGGCTGAAGCTGAAAACATCTTTTTTCTTTAAAAAAACAACATCCATTCTGTCACTAATACCTGAAACTGAACGACATTTACTTTGGAATAACCTCCAAAATTTCAACAAGATGTCCTGATAAACATGCATGAACTGAATCCAACATCTACTTTCTAACCCCTCACTGGTCTCTTCTGGGGGATGTCAACTTGTCGGCTGAATGATTCCTGACCTTTTTAGATCTGACAGTTGAGGGCTAGTTTTCTTTTTTGTGGGGCGTGGGTGTTGTTTGTTATTCTTCTCAGTTGGGAAGGCAAAAAATCAAGAAAAGCTGGAGGCAACTGTAAAAGCAAGTCTGCAGTGCAGCTGTTACCTAGGAAAGAATGATGAGGGGATTTCCTGTGAGACGTGTTAACTGATCTTAAATCTGCAGAAAGCCAATGCAGTTACAGCGGACATTTCCTTTCCTAACGGTCCCCGATAGTTTAATTTTCCATGTTAGTTAGCTATCTCTGGGAGAGAAAAAACAGAGCTAAAAAAGTAAGGTACTTAAGCATCTGAGTAATTATGCTTCTGAAAGGGTAAAAGACATACATGCTTGGGATTACATATTACACTCACCTGTAACTGTATTTGTTTGATTTGGGCTTAGCATCACATGTGAATCCAACCAATTCTGAAACACATCATGAGTTAGTGCAACATGTCCTTCCCATATCTGTCACACTTTAATGAGCATTGTGTTTTCCATATTTCTGGCAGGCTATTAAAATTAGTAGTCATATATTTAAAAGATATTCAACAGGAATGGGCAGCATAATACTTCATCTGTTCAATTTAAACCAGGCGCATGACTATAGGAAAAAAATAAAGGCTCCTTTTTGCTAATCTGACAATGGTTCACATACATATACATACTCTTCTGAAATTAATTTGAGTTTTTAAACACCTTTTTTCTATTTTCTATTTGTTCACTGAGTACAGAATTTATCAGCACAAATGTTTCAGAACCAGTGAAATGTCTCAGTTAAATTAAACACTGAATAAAAACCCCGGTTGTAATGTAGTTTCAATGAATAAGTTCTTTGCAGCTATTCAGTGAGGATTCTCATGACTAGATATGACAAATTATTTGCAACACTTCGGTTAAATGAGTAATTAGTACATCAGTCAGTTAAGTAGATTAATGACAGGATTCATGTTTTCAGGATTTTTTTTTAAAAGAAATGTTTCTTAACATTAGGATATAGGAAAGTTCCCAGGATTTCACAAACTAAACTTGATAATCACCTGGTCTTGCATCCATCCCAACAGAACGCCAATGCAAAATATTCTTTAGAAATTCACAAGCTTTAAACTGAGTCTGCATTTTTAGACACCACTCCTTTAATAACACATAAAAATTAGAAAAAAATATGGCATCTTATGGATAAGATTTCCAATTCATTAGAATATATATTACTTTCATAACCTAGTTATTTGTAAAAATAACAAAGGCAGGATACAAATAAATAAAACAAAATCCTTCCTTTCTTCTAGAACTTCATGCCAATATACATAAAATATGCCAATATACAGTAAACACCCATCATCTCCATTTAATCCAAACCATTCTGTGAAAATTGCCAAATAAGGTTTATTAGGAATCTGAACGTGGGTGAAGTTTTAGCCTACTATTACTGGGGAAACATAAGGTACCCATTTTCCTGTAAGTATATTTAGAAAGAACTGCCATACACTTACAAGAAAGTAAGAATCAATTCAGTGAGGATTCCTGCTAAGAAGTCTGCACTATAAAGCTTCAGTTCTGGTTCTATGCATGCTTAGATAAAAGATTCAGAATACTGGACCATTAATCCATTATCCAATCAGCAAACTGAGCATGGATTGTGTCATCACTGCACAACACAGTAATTAAAGTTCCAAATGCCACTGTTTGAATACTATGGACAGAAGACTGACCAGTGAGCTGACATCCTTCAAGGATCTGTTGAGGGCATGGAGTGCAAAAGCTTTATTTTTATTTTCATTATTTATTTCTCAAATTTCAATATCACCCATCACACTTGTGTGCTTCTTTCCCAACCCATGGCCCTCCAGAATTCCCAGCCACCTAAATCAATAGCTGTGAATGTTAGGAGGTACAGCCCAACTAATCTGGAAGGCTATGGAAGACTAGAACTGATTTATTCGGAAATAATTTCTATCTTCATTAGCCTCATTTCAGCCTCATTCAAACCCACATATCCTCCTCCCTTTTACACCGGGAATTCAACAATCTACTTGGGAAACCGTATTTCTACTTGGCCGGAACTAGCCGGATGCATAAGAACGGGAGCTTTGAGCAGTTACCGATGAACCCCGAGAGACAGGAGTACTTCTTGACACGTGATAACTTCATCTTATGAGAAGGTACCGGTAGAGAGGCGACGGATCCAGCTGCTAGGTCAAGTCTTACCGACGGTTCTTCCTTGGCACAAACGATCCCGCGAAATCCTGCCAAAGCCACGGGGCGAGCGTAAAGCCCGAGGCCTGGGTCGTAACCACTTCGGGGAGCCCTTATGACGCAGGTCGTCGTGCGAATGACCGTTAAACAAGACGGAGGGCCAAGGGCAGTGGCTGGGCCATGCGCAAGGGTGCCTTTTACCACCAGGCGCTGAACGAGCGTGACTGTCCAGCTAGGATACCAGCTTGCCTAGCCGCGCCTTTCTCTCGCTTCCCACTGCTGCCCGGGATCGGCAGGAGCTACCCGTGTGACCCCGAGGCCGAGCCGTCGAGCGCCATGGCGAGGCCGTTCGGGGCCATCCGGGTGGGAACCTATCTGGACATCAAGAGGAGCGACGGGCGGATCCACCCGGCGCTGGTGACGGCGCTGCACGACGCCGCCAACAGCTTGACGGTGGAATGGATCGAAAGGGGCACCAACAAGGGCAAAAAAGTGGAGCTCGGCCAGGCTTTCAGCCTCAACCCTCACTTGGCCCCGGCCGAGTTCAGACCGGGAACGCTCGCGGCGCAAACCCCGTCGGAGCAGGGCGACCACCCGACGCCGCCTCTCAACTACGTGGCGACCCCCAGAAGCAGAGAGAAGCCCGGCGGGGACGGCGTGGAATGCGAGCTCCGAAGACCTCCTTCGACGGCCGCCCGCAAATCGCCCTGCGTGCTGGAGGTGGAGCGGCTGCGCGTCGAGCGCGAGAAACGCCACTCGGCGCTGCTGGAGAGGCTAGCCCGGCGCGAGGCGCGCGACGCCCACCCGCACGCGGACGTGATCGCCATGATTCAGCGGTGCCGCGAGGCCCTGTCGCGCGGGGGCGGCGGCGGCGGCGGCGGCGCCCTGCTGGCCCAGAGCTGCCTGCCGCAGAGCGGCCGCAACGACGGGGCCGCTTCCCGCAAGATCTGCGTCTGCGTCCGCAAGCGGCCGCTCAACCAGCGGGAGGCGGAGATCAAGGAGGTGGACGTGGTGACCATCCCGTGCTCGGGTGTGGTGATGGTGCACGAGGCCAGGCAAAAGCTGGACCTCACCCGCTACTTGGAGCACCAGACCTTCCGCTTCGACCACGCTTTTGACGACGGCGCCACCAACGAAAGCGTCTACCAACACACGGCCCAGCCGCTGGTGGAGACCATCTTCCGCGGCGGCATGGCCACGTGCTTTGCCTACGGCCAGACGGGCAGCGGCAAGACCCACACGATGGGAGGGGACTTGTCTGGTAAGAAGCAGGACTCCACCAAAGGCATCTACGCCATGGCCGCCCGCGACGTCTTCTTTCTGCTCCAGGAGCCCACTTACAAGATGCTGGAGCTCCAGGTCTTCGGCGCCTTTTTTGAGATCTACTGGGGAAAAGTCTACGATTTGCTGAACTGGAAGAACCGGCTCCGGGTCCTGGAGGATAGCAATCAGCAAGTGCAGGTGGTGGGGCTGCTGGAGCAGGAGGTAATCTGTGTTGAGGACGTCTTGAAGCTCATTGAGATTGGGAACCGATGCAGGACCTCCGGCCAGACCTCGGCCAACTCCCATTCCTCCCGGAGTCATGCGGTTTTCCAAATTATCCTCAAACGCAAAGGGAGACTGTATGGCAAATTTTCCTTGATTGACCTGGCTGGCAATGAGCGGGGAGCAGATACCTCCAGGGCCGACAGACTAACAAGGTTGGAGGGAGCTGAGATTAATAAGAGCCTCTTGGCGCTGAAAGAATGCATCCGAGCCTTGGGGCGTAATAAAGGTCACACACCTTTCCGAGCTAGCAAGCTGACCCAAGTGCTAAGAGACTCATTCATTGGAGAAAACTCTTGCACCTGCATGATTGCCACCATCTCCCCAGGCATGAAGTCATGTGAGCACACACTCAATACCCTCAGATATGCCAATCGGGTAAAAGGTCTGGTGGTTGATCCCAGTGCCTTCAAACAGTGCCATCGTATCCTGTCCAAATCTCTCTATCAGCTGGAGGATTCAATCCAGCCTTGGAGCAGTCATAGCTTGCCTGAGACTGATCAGTTCAAAATCGTCTGTGTGCAGAAAGAAAATCGAGTCCCATTGCCAGCTCTTAGCATCATCACCAGAGGGAAAGGGCAGAAGAAGAGGAAAGAGATTGAGAAAGCTCAGACAGAAGATCATCAGGAATCACTGAGATGGCTGAAAGCTTTTCTGAAGATGGCTGAAGATGTTGAATATGACATGGAGTTTTACGCCACCCAGTTTGAAACCATGCTGACAGAAAAGATTGCTCTCCTTTCCGAGATTCAAGATAAAGTGAAATCTTTTCGGGCTAACCTCTGTAAGGAAGACATAGAGAACAATGACATCATTGTGAAGAGATCCCGCATTCTGTGAGCTCTGATAAGAGTCTCTTTCTACTCTCCTAATGTTAAGTAGCGCTGGTCTTTCCGCACTATACATTGCATCTAACCATCTGGCATTGTAATGGCTGGTTTTTTAAAAAGAATAAAATAAAATTCTATATCTCTGGGGATTTCCTGCTTAAGGAAAGAAGAATTGCCTGTTTTCCTCAATTCTGAAATAATGTAGAAAGCCTTCCAAGACCAACCTAAGTTATTTATTTTAACTTTATAAAAACAACATTCTTTAAGATTGAAAGCGCAATCCTTGGGCGTTGGCAGTTTGAATTGGCTGCACTTTTTAGAAAATGAATTAAAGAGCACTTGGGGAATAATACTTTAAAGTAATGAAGGCTGCTGTACGGATATAGTATGAGGCTGAATTTAATGTCAATTGTTGCCATGCTACCTGCCAAACCCAGGGAACTTGTAAAAGAACATTAAAAAAAACTGTAGATGGGAAAATAGTGTCTTTTTGGTCTGGTTATTCAAAAGGGATGGACTTAAGATCATTCAAAATATAGGAAAGACTTGGTAGCTGAAACAGTTGCATAGCCATATAATCTCTGAATTATATAAGAGGAACCAGTTTTATCATTTAAGATTCAGCAAACAACACAGGAGGTTGTCGTGCAGTGGACAGAGAACATTTTTCCGTCAAAAATTTGTCACTTGGGTACCTGATGTATAAAACATAAGGAAAGCTATGGAAGATGAGGCCAAAGATCTGCTCCCACAGTGGCCCAAGAGAAGTTTTGGGGAAGTTCTAATTAGAACTTGTCCACAACTGCAGTCTTTTCTTTAATTTCTGGAATCATCTTAATTGAAGGACAGCTCCACATATCATTTTAAGTGCTTCCTTTTATCAAAGCTGCCCACTCAACAGTTTTGGATAAAATGGATTGTAAGAGTGAAAGAGTATAAGGTAAATAACTATCCCAGAGCTTGGCAGCACTGTTTCCTCCAAATATCTTGAGACGGTGACACCAATATTATTTCCATTATTATGGAAGTTTAGCTTAAATCAATAAATTAAAGACAAAATCCATTGTGGTAAAAGTAACATAATGGCCAGATGTTACTGATCTACTCCCTAGCAGCAAATGTCACTTGGCTATGCTGGCTGGAGTTGTGAGGTATATTGAGCATCTGGAAGGCCTCAGTGATATTGAAAGACAGGGTCCCTGTTCTTCAGATGGATTTACCAAAGACCCTGTCCTGGATCTTGGAGCACTAAGCAGGATTCAGCTGAAGAAATAGGAAACAGCTTCCTTCCTATATTGTAGGTTCCTCTATGGCTTTCCAAGAATTTAGCTCCTGACATTTTTAGACTCGGGCAAATAGGATATTTTCTCAGTCTTCTGTGAAGAATAGATTACCGTATACCGGTAATTGCATCAGCTGTAATGAGTATGCTGGAAACTGCCTAGAGTTGTTAGGAGTTGAGTGACTGATCGATTTAATAATTATTAAATGTGTTAATTTTAAAATTACAACAATATTTATAATAAATTTATATTTATTTTAAGTTATTTATATTAAATTGCCTTGTTATTACTATTATTAAATACTTCCAGAGAGGATTGGTAGATTATGAGGAAATTAAAATGCTTAAAATGTATTTATGCCTTCTTAATGCAGATCATTTGGCTTGATTTTGAAAATACCTGAGATAATGAGTAAAGGGAGAATCATTCAAATATGCACATGGAATACATTAACATCATGAATCATTCTGTCCCTCTTATTATCATTTGACTTTTGACACCTATGTATATTCTTTGGGGTATGTCTTTTTAAAGTGATACACACAGTCAAATGTAGTCACTACCCAGATATTAACTGTATTGCTTTCCAGCCTCAAAAGAATAGTCTTGTTCCCTATTTCCCCAGTAAATTTGACAAACTGCATCATTCATACATGCTGATGGTAACTGCCAGATTTTTTTTTCTTATCTCATCCTAAAGATGTTGAAGACATAAGATGAAGCTGTCTATAAGAAGAACCACCTTGGCTGAATATTGGCTCTTCCTTGCCATATCTGCTACCTTTCGAACTTGAATTGATAGGATTCCATAATTAGCTCAATGGGAACTATTCTACAGTTTCCATTCACTGGCAAGACAATCAGACATGTCTTATTCTTGGTCATTGAATATATTATTTCCACCTCTTATTGTAGCTAGGAGATTGGTTAATTATGGACAGACAGCTTGCCCATTCAGGAGAGATGGGTGGAGGGAAAGCTACCCCTGCTTTCTTTTCTATTATGTTACAGTGGGAAAGGGCTGTTCAAATGCTTTCTGTTAAATAGAAATCTCTATATTAAGAACTTACTTCAGGGGAAACATCATAGAGGAGGTTAAAGTAGGCCTTTTTTCCTCTGACGTTCGGTTTTTACCAGTGGGAGTTTTAATGTAGAGAATAACTGTGGAGATACCGTAGTTTCCGGCGTATAAGATGACTTTTTAACCCATGAAAATCTTCTCAAAAGTCAGGGGTCGCCTTATACGCCGGGTGCTGAAACTTTAGGGACAGGGCTGGCTGGAAAACCTGGAGCGGATCTTCCATTTAGTCTGTGCAGAGAAAGCGGGACCAATTGGAGTAGAAGCTGCAGTCTGATTTTTTACAGGCTGGGGTCTGGGCGTCTTTCCTTCTAAAGTTGAAGAGCAGCTGTAGGCAGGTGGAGAATGCAAAAGCAACTTGAAAGGCAGGTGGGGAATGCTGTAGCCAGAGCAGCTGCTTAGCTCTAAGGACACATTTGACTCAGGAACTGGGCGGGCTGGCTGGAAGACCTGGAGCGGATCTCCCATTTGCTCTTTTTTTTTAATCCCATTTATATCCCGCCCTTCTCCAAAGACTCAGGGCGGCTTACAATTTAAAGCACAAATCAATGTGCTTAGCAATAGCCTTCATTCTATGTATATGCCTGCTTATTAGAGCTTTCACCACCACCCCAAGCAGCTTTATTACAAAGTCAGCTTATTGCTCCCAACAATCTGAGTCCTCGTTTTACCTACCTCAGAAGGATGGAAGGCTGACTCAACCTTGAGCCTGGTGGGATGAGAACCTGCACTAATTGCAGGCAGCTGGTGTTACTTAAGGCTCTGCGCAGGGAAAGCTTTAGAGTGAATTAGGGAAAAGTGAAAAAGTGAATTAGGAAAATAGGAAACAGTTGCTGGAATTGGGTATGTGAAGTTTAACGAAGAGAAGGGTGAGGGGTGACATGATAGCAGTGATCCAATATCTCAGGCACTGCCACAAAGGAAGAGAGAGCCAAGCTATTCTCCAAAGCACCTGAAAGCAGGACAAGAAGCAATGGATGGAAACTAGTCAAGGAGAGAAGCAACCTAGAACTAAGGAGAAACTTCCTGACAGAACAATTAACCAGTGGAACAACCTGCCTCCAGAAGTGCTGAATGCTCCAACACTGGAAGTTTTTAAGAAGAGACTGGACAGCCATTTGTCTGAAATGGTATAGGGTTTCCTGCCTTAGCAGGGGGTTGGACTAGATGACCTCCAAGGTCCCTTCCAACTTTATTATTATTATTATTATTATTATTATTATTATTATTATTATTATTATTATTATTATTATTATTTTTAATCCACTTGCACTGTTTTATGTTTACATGTTTGATCAGCCTTATGTTTATAAGTGACAGTTTTCCTACTAAGTACCTGCATGTCATAAGCATTTGAATTAAAATTACCATATTAAAATCAAATCTGATGTTTTTTAATTTTTATTTGGTGTGCGTTGGAAGAGGGGTAGTCTTATATGGCGAGTATAGCCCAAACCCTATAATTTAACAGGAAATGTAGGGGGTCGTCTTATACGCCCAGTCGTCTTATACGCCAGAAAATACGGTACTTAGCAACGTTTTTGAAGTGTAATAAGTGGAATTTGCACTTTGTGCTAAGCCATACTTGCTTAGTTTTTGTTTAGCATGTTGTGTGAACTCACAAGGTAGATGGCTTAGTGTGGTGTGTATACAATACTTAGCTATGTCTCCTAAATTTTATGCTTTCTCCCCATGGTGAGATCCAGATTCCAAACAAACAATTCTGCAATTGTTGGGGGGTTTTCCCCCCCAACAAAGAAAAGGTATGAGAAAATAAAAGCAAATTGCATCTTATCTCAATTTGTAATAAAAGTTGAATCTGCTTGTTATTGTCTGTATGGGAGGTGAAACAAAACATAATTAACTTTACAGTTTTGTTCCAAGCTTAAATTAATTTTCACCAAAGAAAGAATATGCTGTAAATCCATGTGGTCACTCAGCCAACACAATCCAGACATTTACCATCACAAACTAACCCAATTCAACAGAGCAGTATCTCAGACTGTGTTTAACAAAGAATGCTATTTCCCATTATATTCTATGTTATTGCCATTCTATTTTATAACTTTGCACTTAGCAAAATATTCTTGAGTGCATCTAAAAATTAGATGTAGTAGGTAAATGTAGCCTTCCACTGGTAGAACAGTTGTTATTTCATAACAAACTGAAGGATTCGCTACTTCCATTTTGTCTCACCTATAATGTTAGGCCTACTATGTATATAGAAACATGATCCTCCAAAGACTTCTTGTTTACAGGTTTTTAAGTGCTGCTTCAGTTTGTAGCACATACATATACACACACACACAAGCACAACATTTCCTATGGGGTAGGCTATAAGCTTGTGATTTCAAGTGGAAAAAAGGGAATTGGAAAAAAAGTCATAAAGGAGATTCTTAAAGAATTTCATTTGCAAGAGAAAACAGTGAAACAGTACGTTTTTCTATCTCTGGATATAGATTTTTTTTTAACAAAATAGTTCTACTAAACTGGCACTATCAGATGTGAGGCTTGGAACAAATTTACAGCATGAAGAGTACTTTAAGGAAAACTTTTAACATAATGCCAGGTTTGCCATTATACATCTGACTTCTCCACCTCCAGACACTGAACTATAGCCTCCATTAAGCATCCCAGGGAGTGTAGCAGCTGTGGATATTGTAGTCTCAACATATCAGGAGAGGATCTGATTGGATAAGCTTGTAATATCATGGGGAAGGGAATTATGTTTTGATTTTTTCATGCAGATTTAGACCAGTCTTATACACAGTATAGAATAAATGACTAGGAATAGGTTGCATTGAACTCAGCAGGATTTATTTTAGAGTAGGACAAGTGTAAGATTGCTCAGCAATTGAATTAAAACCTGTGTGATTAATTGTTTTGGGTTTCCTTATATAGAACAGAACTAATGTTTTTATCACCAAGTTGTAGTTGCAAGGTTGAATGGTAAGACTTGCTGGAAGTGGGGCATTGAGTTCACAGCACAGGTGAGAATGACAAGCGGTTTCTCAGTTCACTGCCAAATCCTGTTTTATTCGCTTCCGGCTCTGATACTTAGAGCTGGATGCATGTCCCCGATTCAGTGGGGATTTACTCCCAAGCTGATTACATTTTACAGAATTTATAGCGCATCATCTGGGATAGTACTCCTGTACTTTTGAACCCAAGGATATCCATCCAATAACATTTAAAACAAATATACTTCTTTTTTAATAACCCAGTTTAGCAGATTTTAACTTAGAAATAAACCACACTGAACTTTGAGACATGCTCTTACCTCAGAGAGCATAGGTTACAATCATATTAAAAAGTGAGCCATGCTGCTGTTTGTTTTATCACCACCATTTACTCTGTCATCACCTCCAAAATTTCTCCCAATAGGATAGCCAGGCTAACTTAATTAATATAAATAATACATGTTTGGCAATTTTCCTAATAACAGCCTGTTCAAACCAATTTTTTTTACAGCCAACTTGATGATTCGAAACACTGCCTAACTGGCAGTCTGCAAAAATAATAGGTCTAATTTCTTTTTTCACAGTAAGATTTATAAGTTCACAGTAGAGTGATGCATGAAAAGCAGTGTGCTGTCAGGCACTTTGTGCAATGACACATTTAAAAAAACTAAAATATGTTCCTAAGGGCCATTACAGAGGAAGGTTATGGAAATGGCAGGATGCTTTTATTTCCTTTTATTTGTGTGGTTATTTATTACTTGCTTTTATTTTATTTCAAATTAATTATTTCCTTTTATTTCCTCTTATACAAATGCATTTTTACTGTAGCTTTTGTATCTTAAGAAGATTAGATACAAAGGATAGACGTCATGGTAGACAATGCATGAATCTTTTCAGAAGGTGAGCTATGAACTATCTCTTGCTTGAAAGTTGCTAAGTGGGGAGACAAAGGGACCCAAGTTGTTTATCAGAAATATTTTACAGTATTACAAAGCAGTTTGGCTTTTTAACACATCCCAATGAGAATGGAGTTGTGACAAAATGTACAGGTAGTCCTCGAGTTTCAAAAGGTTTAGTGAGTGTTCGAAGTTACAATGGCACTGAAAACAAAGAACATGACTATTTTTCATGTTTATGACCATTGCAGTATCCCCATGGACATGTGATCAAAATTCAGACGTTTGGCGATTGGCATACATTTATGAGGTTTGCAGTTTCCTGGGGTCATGTGATCACCTTTTGAGACCTTTTGAGCAGAGGGGTTGGACTAGATGACCTCCAAGGTCCCTTCCAACTTTATTGTTATTATTATTATAGATTCCCCTTTCTTCTTAGCACTTGAACAAAATAATGATGAGACTAACACATCAAAAAGGAGGAGAGAAAAGAGTCTTTGAGATCAGTGAGAAGTTGAGCGTATTACATTGGGGATGAAAGTCTGACTTGAACTCTCCAAGAGATAATACTTTGTATTTGAAATAAAACTACTGAGCTGTTGAGGTTTCCAAGCTGTGAGGAAAAAAAAAGTTGCTAATGGCCATACTTGAAGTACTGTCTGCTTTTTGTTTGTTTGTTTTTGGCAATTTAATCTGATTACATTGCCAAACAGATCTTTCCTCTGCAATTAATTTTGTTCTTCTTGTGTCTGTCCAAAGCAATTGCCCAATGAAAAGCAGTGCTGTCTCCCAATCCTATTGATTGTTTCTTTGGCAGGAGGAATTGAACTAATGTGATAACTGATTCACAAAAGGTATTGATGTCGTGACCTTGCACTTGACCTGTTTTCCTTTGTTTGCTTTCCACAATGAACCATGAGACTGGGACATAATTCAAAAAGGGCTCTAACTTCAGAGTAACAAAATTAAGCTGGAATAAATTAATTTTAAAGTTAAAATGTCAAATCTTAAGTGGAAAAAAAATTCTGATTATTATTTATTATTTATTTATTTATTTATTTATTTATTTATTTATTTATTTATTTATTTATTTATTCATTCATTCATTCATTCATTCATTCATTCATTCATTCATTCGGTTTATATACCGCCCTATTCCCAAAAAACTCAGGGCAGTTTACAGGGCAGAATTTAAAAACAATACAATATAAAATTAAAATAAAAGTAAATTAAGTATAGCCCCAAAAAGTCAAAATCACAATTTAAATTCATTAAAACCCCTCAGTCCAGGCCAGATAGCTCAAAGAGCCACGTTTTTAGGTCCCGGCGAAATGAACCAAGTCAGGGGCAGTCCGAAGTTCCGTTGGCAGTTGATTCCATAGGGCAGGCGCGCCCACAGAGAACGCCCTCCCCCTGGGGATCACCCGCCGGCAATCCTTGACAGGCGGTACCCTGAGGAGGCCCTCCCTGTGGGAGCGCACAGGACGATGGGAAATTGACATTGGCAGCAGGTGCTCCCTCAGATAATCCAGGCCCATGCCATTTAGGGCTTTATAGGTCATCACAGCACCTTGAATCTCACCCGGAGGGCAACTGGAAGCCAATGCAGCTCGCGGAGAAGAGGTGTTACATGGGAGTATCGGGAGACTCCCATCACAACTCGCGTGGCTGCATTCTGCACTAGCTGAAGCCTCCGAGTGGTCCTCAAGGGCAGCCCCATGTAGAGAGCATTACAGTAGTCTAGCCGGGAGGTCATGAGCACATGGGTGACTGTGCGTAGGGCATCTTGGTCCAGATAGGGCTGCAACTGGCGCACCAGGCAAACCTGGGCAAAAGCCCTCCTGGCCACGGCTCCTATATGATCTTCCAAACTGAGCCGTGAATCCAGGAGAACGCCCAAGTTGCGGGCCCTATCAACGGGGGGTAACACCTCACCCCCCATAGTTAACGATGGAAAAGGTTAGTTAGTCCGAGATGCCGGTATGCACACCCACTCAGTCTTGGCAGGATTGAGACAAAGCCTGTTTCTCCCCATCCAAACCCGGACCGCCTCCAGGCAACAGGACATCACATTGAGGGCATCACTGGGTTGGTTCGGGGTGGAAAGAAAAAGCTGGGTATCATCAGCGTACTGTTGATACCCCACCCTGAAACCACGAATGAGCTCACCCAGTGGATTCATATAGATGTTGAACAAGAGGGGAGAGAGGACCGACCCCTGAGGAACTCCACAAACAAGAGACCTCGGGGCGGACCTCTGCCCTCCCGTCAACACTGACTGTGAGTGGCCCAGGAGGTAGGAGGAGAACCACTGTAAAACAGTGCCCCCCACTCCCAACCCCCTGAGACGCCGCAGTAGGATACCATGGTCGATGGTATCAAAAGCCGCTGAGAGGTCTAACAGGACTAGGACAGAGGAACAACCCCTGTCCCGAGCCCGCCAGAGATAATTCACCAGCGCGACCAATGCCGTCTCCGTGCTGTACCCGGGCCTGAAGCCCGATTGGTACGGGTCCAGATAATCAGTTTCCTCCAGGAACAGAGGGAGCTGATGCACCACCACGCTCTCAACAACCTTCTCAAGAAAGCGAAGGTTGGAGACCGGATGATAGTTGTTCAAAATAGCCGGGTCCAGGACAGGCTTCTTGAGGAGGGGCCTCACCACCGCCTCCTTCAAGGCGGCAGGGAAGGTGCCCTCCCTCAAAGAAGCAGTTATTACTGCCTGGAACCAGCCTCGTGTCTCCTCCCGGGCTGCATATACCACTTCAAGTTTTAAGAGACCCAAACCCCGTAAAAGTTATTGTCTGCTATTTGTTTCAAAACACAAATCTTGCTTATCATGGGGTCTACACTTGGCTTTATTGCTATAGTAGAGCTTATTTGGCTTGGACTTTAGTTATTCAGTGAATCTAAGCATTTATTTAATAAACAATGGCTAAGGAAAGTCTAGTGTTTATTGCACCATGTGAACCCAGTTCCTGCGGTACTTCCAAGCCTCCTATTTTCTTGTGCAATTTTTTTCTTACAAAAAAATTGGAATAGTAGAAACCAGCAGTAAGAAACTGATTCGAATCAGACAATATGTCTTCTCCAATCTAAATTTTGTCAATCCATCAGAGCAATACCCTTTTCAAAGTTGTTTTTACATTGCTGTCCGTGTTTACTTCCAAATGGAGAAAACCATGTCAAGTTCAGTTAAATGACTGGATCCTTCTTATGCCACCATATTATCACTGAATTGGATAACAGATAAGCCAGCCAACTCCTTCAGAATTGCAAAGTATTTCCCATATCTAATGTCACCATCACAATGTAGACTGAAACAGGCATTTTTAGTCTTTCAGAGAGTGCCCAGAAAAGATTTCAAACTAGTCAAGGCAGTAGGTCCCACCCCTGGCCATTCTAGCCTAGAGAGAGGGGTAAATCTACCTAAGTGTCTTCTGGCTAAACAGAGCAGAAACACATGAGATCTACATAAATCCATCATTAGATTACTTTCTGAGACAGAAGGAAGCTAGGATAGCATCTACTGAGATTTGTCTGAAATGGTATAGGGTCTCCTATACCGTTTAAAAGCCTAATATAGCTGGCCTGTGAAAGCTGGAAGTTAAGCCTTTTTCTCAATACCAAGATTCCGACAAAAGTCACTTTTCTGAGGTACTTGCCACTGAAGTTCAAATATTTCAACGTGGCAAGTTTTGGTAGGCTCTTTGAAGACAGAAAAATTTCTCATTTCTCATAGGATATCAAATCTATGGCTGCTTTTTACATAACAGAAAGGTGCTAGTCCAATTACGTTTATGAAAATGATAATCCAAGCTTGGTGCTCATTTCCTGTACATATTTTCAAAAAAGAGTTTGATTGTAATTGGGCACAGGAGTATTTTTGTTCTAGTTTAACCAAAGTAATACCTTGTCAACAACCCCAGGAGGAAAGAATATGTAGGCTGAAAGTCCTTGGCTGATACTCCTGGGCATTATAGATCAGCAGCATCTGAAGTGTTAGAGGTCCTCTATGCTGGCCCCAAGTTCAACAGTTTATAATCATTTTAAAAATTCTGTCTGAGTAATTATCTTTCTTTGAAAAGCATTCATTATTTATTTTCTCTGCATTCCAGGAATTTAAACGTAAGTGCCAATTTGCTTATTTATAATCCTAGAACACACTGCTTATTTAATTTAGCAAACAAAAGAAAGAAGAGGAAAGAGAAACTAACCCAACTTCTGCTTGCCATATGTATGGATTAAAAATCACGAATGAGGTTAATATATAACTAATGAGCTGCATTGTTCAGCTGTGACAGCTCCCCAGAATGATGGATGAGCAGGAGGCCAGGATCTGAAGAGCAGTCTAAGGTCAAACCACAATTGAGATTGTTGCTGTTTCCTGGCAGAGCTTTCATTCCTGAATCTTTCAATACACCAATTCAATACACCAAACCTCTCTGTAGTTTAAATGAATATTCAATATTAAAAATACAAACAATCAACACTCTAAGAAACCAATGTTCATGTTATAGTCTCCTAATTTAATCTATCATATATCAAATAGGGACGCGGTGGCTCAGTGGGTTAAGATGCTGAGCTTGTCGATCAGAAGATCGGCAGTTTGACGGGTCGAATACCGAGTGCCGCGTAGCAGAGTGAGCGCCTGTTACTCGTCCCAGCTTCTGCCAACCTAGCAGTTCAAAAGCACGTAAAAATGCAAGTAGAAAAATAGGGACCACTATGGTGGGAAGGTAACAGCGTTCCGTGCGCCTTTGGCGTCTAGTCATGCCGGCCACATGACCACGGAGACGTCTTCGGACAAGCGCTGGCTCTTCGGCTTTGAAACGGAGATGAGCACTGGCCCCTAGAGTTGGAAACGACTAGCACGCATGTGCGGGGGAACCTTTACTTTTACCTTTACCTTTTATAATATCAAATATGAATAACCATATACTTTAAAAAAATGCCATCCTAACTACAATATTTCTGTAGTCAGATCAAATTTAATCTTTAAATCACAAAGTCAAAAAATGATTTTTCTTCTTCTTATTGTTGTTGTTACTGTATGCAGTTCAAACCAGTCCACTGCAAACTTAATGCCTTTCTGTTAAATGTTATGGGTTTTAATGTATCACATGGATCCAGTGCAGGTTGCGGAGTATTGTTGAAAAAACTATTTCCAATGTATTGTTGAAAGGTCACTGCTTCAGTCACCTGGCTAGCTTCCATGCCTCTGAGGACTGTAGCTCACACTCTCCTGGATTTTGGTCTAGCATTTTTAATCACTCTACCAAGCTGGCTCTCAGTGTTAATATATACCACGTTTCCCTGAAAATAAGACCAGAAGGTTTTACTGTTGGGGAGGGCTTACTTTTTGCCAGTACCAGCACCAGTAGGCCTGAGCATGTGCGGGTGGGGCAGGGCCTGTGCATGGGGTGGAGAAACAATGCAGCGACGAGAGCATGGTGGCAGACCAGGTACGGTACTGGTGTGGCCATGGTGGGTGGCGGCGGAAGGGGCACTGAGCCTGGCACTGTGAGAGTTGGCCCAGATCTTTCATGCAACTGTCAAAGCACACACACACACACCCGCTGCTGGCCTTTCGCCACCAGCTGCTGGTGGAACTGGCTACTGCCAGCCCCACCCTCTCTGTCCCATTGCCTGCTTGCCTGCAGCTGCAACAAACCAAACCCTCGGCGAGTGCCAGCCTCCGCCCACCCTGCCTGCTGGCCCTACTGGTGCTAGGACATTTCTTGGCTGCTTTGGGTGCCATGTGGCTGTCAAGTGGCTGCCTGTGCGGCTGGCCTCATGGGCCTCTTTGCCTTTTCAGTGCTGCAGGCACTGGGCTAAGGGCTGAACCTGGTGCTCTTTGGACCCTGGCGGGTGCTGCACCTCTCATACCGCCTGGGTGCTTTTGGCCTCTACCAGCTGCTCCCACCGGATCACCTGCCTGGTCAGTGGCTGCCACCACCACGAGGTAAGGAGGTGAAGCAGGGGGCAGGGGGTGGGTTTGCTTCATGTGGTCAGTAGCTCTTATGGGAGGGTGACCTTTTGACCACATAAAGCAGAAGAACACCAACACAGACATCCCCTAAACTCCACTGAAGATGTTACCTAGCCTGATAAAGAAATTTTCAGAAACCAACCCACAAGCTGGGAGAATGAATCTCTACCCTTATCCTACACCTGAGGTACAGATATCTGCCACTATTGCATGCACACACAGAGAGATAGAGAGATAGAGACAGAGATAGAGATTGATATAGATATAGATATTAATAGATATAATATAGATTATATATATCATATAGTATATATTATAAATATAATATAAAATTTAAAGGGATGCTATGAATAAACTACACAGAAGAACCTGACTGGCAGAGCCATCTCTAGCTTCAACCAAGGTGACATTTTATTGTGGAATATTTGAGGATATCAGCCAGGTTTGCCATTTTATTTTCTTTCTTTTCTCTTCTCGTTTGACTTGCTTGCTTTTGTTGCTTCTTAAATGTTTTGTTTAATATTGTCTTGGGCACTGTAAGCTACTCAAAGTTGTATGGAGTCAGGAATCATCAATTCAGTCAAGAAGGCTCTGCTCAAAAATGGATATTGATTTTTTTTCTTATGATCTGTACAGCTTAATTTATTTTACTGGAATTTATCTCTCTTGAACTTAAAATGCCTAATGCTCTTAAAATATTTCAATTTATTTTCATTTTAAGGATAATTAGGATAAAACCACTTTAATTCAAAAATAGCGACTACTCCAAATTAGCAGTAATTTATAAATGAATTAATTCAAGCCTGCAGTGTCTTAAATTTACAGTAAATGCTGTTTTCATGGTCTCTAAGCAGATAACCAACTATGCTTGGATGAACATGAATTCATTAAGAAAGTTACCTACTGCTAAAAATTAATGAACAAGATTACATCCTTTTTTTCCTATAAAAGTTTTTATTGATTTTTTTAAATATAATTCAAAAGTATTTATTCAACAAATGTGTTGTCTGAGTATATCATTCACTAATACAAATTGAATTCCTAATCCCTTATACTTTCCTTCAGCCATTGATAAAATAAGTCTCAAATTTGAAAATATTCTGTTTCTTTTTTTTTCTTTCAACCTCAGAGTAAGTCTGTACATTTCTGCACAATCTAGTATTTTTTAATTATTTCTTCCTCTGGTGGTATTTCTTCATTTTTCCAATATTGTGCAAATATGATTCTTGCCGCTGTTATCACATGTAAAATCAAGTATATATTTTGTTTGTTAAGCTTTTCTGGCATTATACCTAATAAAAAAATGTTCACATTTAAAATCTGCATGTTTTCCCAACATCTTTTCTAGCCAAATATGTATTTTTGTCCAATATCTCTTTGCTTTAACATGTCCACTATACATGATAATATGTACCTGAATTGTGTTTGCTTTTCCAACATCTATCTGACATATTTTTAAATATTTTTGCTAGTCTTGCTGGTGGCAAGTGCCATCTATAAAACATTTTATATAAGTTTTCTTTGTAAGAGGCTGACATTGTCTATTTATAATTTCTTTCCCATACATTTTGCCATTTCTCTAAATCTATATTGTATCCAAAATTCTTTGCCCATGTTATCATTGTTTCTTTTACTTGTTCATTTTCCATTTTCAAATTCAATAAAAAGTTATACATTTTCTTAGTTTCTCATCAGAGGTTAATAATATCTGATCAAACAAGGTCTGCTACTTATAAAATCCGTATAGTTTAACATCTTTGTCATATCTCAGTTGCATTTGTAAATATGCCCACCATGATAAATCAATACCTTGATTTTCCATCTCTTGTTTAGATTTTAAGTTCCCTTCAGAGTCTAGAATTTTCAAGTATATTTTACATTTTATTTTTTCCCATGTTAGTAATGATGCATTTCTAATACAGTGGTTTTGGAAATATCTATGAATTTTATTTTTCCCATACCATAAGAAAGTGTGCCAACCGAGTTGTAAGTCATGTCACTCCAAATACAAAACCCTTTTATTTCTAAGAGTTATCCATTTTTTTACCCATGTTTGTACTGATGCTTGATAATATAAAACCCACTGGCAAACCAAAACCTCCGTTTTCCTTAGCTTGTTGTAACATTTTCAATTTAATTCTAGCTTTTTTTCCTTGCCAAATAAATTTTAAAATTAGAGAATTTAAGTCTTAAAAAAATCTCCAGTTTTATAGGTATCATTTGAAATAGAGACAATATTTTTGGTAATATATTTATTTTCACCATAGCAATTCTTTCTAACATTGACAGTTGCAATTTTTCCCATTTTTCCAAGTCAAGTTTTATTTGATTCAGTAGTTTTATATAGTTATTTTCCTTTATCATTGAACATCTTGCTGTCAGGTATATTCCCCAAATATTTAACTTTTTTGACTATTTGTAATTCTATTTTTTCTGACATTTGTTTTTGTTTTTGTTGTTTATTTGTAAGATTTTTAACTATCACTTTAGTTTTTTCTCTGTTTATCTTCAGTCCTGCTATCTCTCCAAACTGTTCTATCTTTTCCAATAATTTAGGAATCACCTGTAAAGGTTCCTCTAGGATGAATACCAAGTCGTCTGCAAATGCTTGCAATTTATAAGTTTCACCTTTTATTTCTAGTCCTTTAATTGCTGGGTCTTGTCTAATATTTCTATTTAGGACTTCCAAAGTTAAAATAAATAACAATGGAGATAGTGAACAACCTTGTCTTGTGCCTTTTCTTATGTCGAAGTTCTCTGTATAATCTCCGTTTACAATCACTTTAGCTGTTTGTTTGTGATATATTGATGTAATCATATTTATAAAATTTTGTCCAAAGTCCATTATTTTTAGTTGTTGAGTCCCAAATTGCCAGGAAACATTATCAAATGCCTTTTGAGCATCTAGAAATACTAATGCCAATTGTTTCCCTGGATGAATTTCATAATATTCCAATATGTCCACTATAACTCTTAAATTATTTTTTATTTGTCTCTTTGGTAGAAATCCATTTTGATCTGGATGTATAAATTCAGTTAGAAATCTATTCAGTCTCTCCGCTATTATTGAAGTAAAGATTTTTATAGTCCACATTTACTAATGATATCAGTCTGTAATTTTTTATCTATGTCAGATCTGAGTCCTTTTTTGGTATCAAAGTAATATTTGCTTCTGTCCATGTGTTTGGGAGTTTAGCCTCCAATAAAAGTTCATTACACACATCTTTCAATGGTACACTTAATGTATTTTATAGACATTTGTACACCTTTGCTGGGAGCCCATCTGATCCCAGTGTTTTTTCATTTTTTTGTCTTCTTATAGTCTCTGTCAGTTCCATCATTGTTATTTTCTCATTTAACATATTTTTAAAGTTTTCTGAAATTTTTAGTAAATTATTATTTTTTCATATATTGAATTGTTTTCTCCCATGAAATTTCTTCTATATCATACAGTTTCTCATAATATTCTTTGATTATCTTTTTTATTACTTCATTTTTAATTGTAAACAGCCTTTTTCATCTACTAAGTTATTTATCAATTTTTTTCTCCCTCTGTTTTTAAGTGTGTAAGCTAGCCATCTTCCTGGTTTATTTGCACTTTCAAAAAAGTTATGTTTTGTTCTCTTAATTTGCTGTGCATAGATCCATATGCATTACAGTACTTCAGAATCAAGGGGTAGGGTGAGTGACTGCAGCCCAATGCTTGATTTGCAAAGTTTCACTCGGCCAAAAGAAGGACAAAAGAAAATTGAAATAAAAAGAGTTGCGAATAAATTATAGGAGGGCACTGTCAGTAATTTACTTTCTGTGAGTGTTCTTCCTTACTATGGCAGCCATTGTGGGAGTGTTTGTGACAAGCTGTCAGATTTCAAATTGGCTCACTAGAGCAAAAAGGTTGAAGACTTATTTCTGAGCTACAGTACAGTAATAGTACTGTAAAAGCAGAAGTACTTAATGTCCTGCGGCTGTTTTAAGAAGAGTACTTAGGCAACCCTGTGCCAGTTTTAAAAGTTGATTTATAATCCCAACAGGGCTCTCTCCTTCTGACTGCATCCTGCCTACCTGTCCAACACTATACTCCAGCAATTTCACTAGCAAAATTATAATGCCGGTTTCCCAGAAATAAGAAACCCTGCACCACACTCTGCATTAGAATAGCTTTCTGTTAAACGTTTGGACACAATTTGAAGAACACTTAATCTAAAGTAGAGTCACCACGTAATTATTTCAATCAGGCCTGGGGAAGCTGCCCCCCCTTCCTCCAATGTTCTTCAACAGTGACTCTCAACAACCTTCAGTCAGGCTGACCACGCCTGCTTGGAGGTATCTTTCAACACCCTCTGGAGAGTTCAGAGTTCCTCCATCACCATCCTGATCTAAACCTTGATTTCAGAAATAGAACCCAGATTTGCCTTTTCCCAAGTCACTGTGAGCTTATGTATTCTGATAAAAGATCAGAAAAGGTGTTACTAATATTTCTGGGTTTTTTTTTTCCACCAGAGAAAAAAACATAGACCTCCTTCTACAGAGCCATCCTGTGAACCTCATCTGGGCTGATTGGCCTGAGACTGATGTTTCTACTTGAAAAGGAAATGGAGCAAGTCATTGCAATCAGAGCAGGGGACCAGGCAGTGGTGGGATTCAAATATGTGAACAACCGGTTCTCTGTGTGGATGCCACTTCCGGAAGTCCGTTCTGGGCCTGAGCAACAAACAATTAGCTACCACTGGTTCTGCCGAACTGGTGCGAACTGGCTGAATCCCACCACTGGTACCAGGTCCCTGCTTTGCCTCTCCTGCTTCCCCATGGTGATTGTTTCCTGTGAGTCGTGTTTGTCTTCCAGCTGCTCTGTTCAAGGTTGAAGCGCTATTCAGGTTAAATAAACATCAAATGGCCTCTTTTAGAAGTCTCATGTTTTATTTATGGTTGTTGTTTCTGATGGGATGGAGTCTTTTCTTTTCTTTTTTTTCATTCCTTCCTGTAAGAACAACCCCCTACACACTCCCACCAAAATCACTGCTTTAGAAATAATAGAAGAACCGTAAGCAATACAGTGGTTACTTGACATGAGAATTTCTCAAAGCTGCAGGAAACTGCCATCCAAGCTAGCACAGTAATTTTCCTGGCTGGCCATCACTTAAGTCTCTGCCTTTTATGGACAGAAGGGCATTGCCTGGGGTGGAATGACTCATAATAATAATAACGTTGGGAGGGACCTTAGAGGTCATCTAGTCCAACCCCCTGCTCAAGGAGGAAACCCTATACCATTTCAGGCAAATAGCTGTCCAGTCTCTTCTTAAAAGCCTCCAGTGTTGGAGCATTCACCGCTTCTGGAGGCAGGTTGTTCCACTGGTTAATTGTTCTAACGGTCAGGAAGTTTCTCCTTAGTTCTAGGTTGCTTCTCTTCTTGATTAGTTCCCATCCATTGCTTCTTGTCCTACCTTCAAGTGCTTTGGAGAACAGCTTGACTCCCTCTTCTTTGTGGCAGCCCCTGAGGTATTGCAACACTGCTATCATGTCACCCTCATCCTCCTCATGATTATCAGGCTTACTTCAGCTTGACTATTCTCCACCTCTCTGAACGATTCCCCCTGTAATAGAATCAACTAGACAGAAAAGGTTGACTTGGGTACCATGCTGGATCAAAGGATGGTACAAAACAAACCTGCAAGGTCTGACCCAAGAATTACTGGAATAGGCTGGAAAAGTGTAGCAAAATTATATTGCAGACAATTCCAAAGCATAACCTTTCTTTCCACTTCTCATTTTGAACAACAGAGCGTCTTCAAAAAGGGGAGGAGGTGGTGTGCCAGCACAGAAAGAGCACTGACAAATGAACTGGGAAGTACAAAATCCTATCACAAAATTAAACAGGGAAACAAAAGCTTAAGGGCACTTCCTCGTGTCCACCTACAATTAGAGAAGGATCACAACTTGATGGTAGAGCATCCGCTTTTCATCAGAGAAAGTTCTGGATTCAATCCCTGCCATCCTCATAAAGAAGGACTGAAAAAGCTGTCCAACACTCTAGAAATAAGGACAATTCTATAGTAAATGGTTTAATTAGATATAAGATTCATCTGATCTATTGCCTTACTCTCTTTCTGGGCTTCTGGATCCCAGCTTAATATTATTTTTTAGATTCAGAGCAATGGCAAAAAAGAGGAATATGGGAAAAAGCCACCTCCTTTTTCTCACATTTTTTTCATTTCCTACCATTACTTCAGAAGGGAACAAAAGACAGTATTTAAAGATCATGGCAAAGAGAAAAAAAATGCAACAAAGAATTCATCTGAAGTAATTGAAAGATGTTATCTAATATATTCTCTTTTTTGGTCACATACAATGTTGCATCATTTCTGACTGAATTCCAGAAAAGGTTGGGAGAGTTTGTCCATCCCCATATATTAATTACCAGCCAGAAATCATTTTAATATACCAGACCAATGAAATAAAAGAACGATGTACAGAAACTTTCCTACAAGTCAAGATTTCAAGACATTTACTGCTACCAATCTACTTCTGGTAGGTTGCAGACAGCTGCCAGCAAGGAAAGAAATAGATGATTTAAAAAAGGAAATCAAATTCCACCAAGGATTGTGATGGCAAGGAAAAAACAAATTTCCACAAAATTAATTTTTTCAGGGGTTGGGATGGGGATAAATATCTATGTTTCAATTTGACAAGTTACTGTAAATAACTTATTCTACAAATAATACCGAGAATATATATAGGATTCAAGACCGCAATCTTGAAAGGTTTGGCAATAGTTGTATTCTTGGGAAAGATGGACCTATATGTTAGAAATTAATGTTAAAATGCATATTTGTGCTTGTGTAAGTATGGTGTGGTATGTATGCCTGTGTGTGTGTTTGTGTGCGTGCGTGTGTGTGTGTGTGTGTATGTGTGTGTGTGTGTGTGAGAGAGAGAGAGAGATGTAACCTGTAGTAGGTCTCCTAGAGTAATTTTATATCCATTTTTAGCGGATCCCATCTTTCCACATACAATTATTAGCACTGAAAGTTGATACATTAGTGTTGACCTTTTTGCTCACATTCGTTTGACCCTGAAGAGCTCTCAGCAGGAGTGATAGTCTTTAGAATTAATTTCCACTATTTGCAAAGAGACATTGTGGTAAAATTTAGCCAAGATATTGTTCTTGTTAAAATCAAGATGCTGCTTTGCTGCAGCAATCAATATGAAAGAGCTGCATGAAGTCATGGCTGGTCCATAGGAACCATTGCAAAACTCATAACATTTCTCCAGATGATCCATTATGGTGACCTGCAGAACTATTTTCATCATGGATTTCTGTGTTCCCAGCCTGGGTAATTTCAATCTGGACACTACTGTTAACAACCTGTCTGGTTGCTAACTTTTCAGGAGAGACCCTGTGAAAATTCCCCCCTTATCTTTCTGGCATACAGGAGAGGGCCTCCTGCATTACTTCAGGAATATGTGGTTTGCCCTACTTTCTTAGTATTTAACACAATTATCAAGATCAAACTCTTTCACGAAGACTTTACCTGTACAATGACTTTACCCTTACTGTTATAACTTATTTTTAATCCACATGTTTAATTCTTTGTATTCGGTTTATGCTTTCCAATTATGAGAGTTGCCTTGAGTGATTATCAGAACAGAAAGCATGGGATATAAATCAAATCTTTCTTTTTAAATGATGTGTCAATTATTACTTATTTCAGTGTAAGTAGTCTTGTCAGCATTATCGGTATTTATCATTTCCTGTAAACTTTAAAAAAACTAATATAGAATTTAGAGTTCATTCTTTACATAGGGCTGGCATATTCGACCAACTACAGCATTCTTAGAAAGGTACCATTATGAAATATATATTTGAATGTTTGAACATAATTAATATGCACTTCTGCACTTTATATTTAGTGTTATTCTAAATTGTAATCTGTGCAGCAGTCTTTATAGAGAGTCATGCCAGAGAATAAGCAAAAGAAGTTCATTCAGGCACACAACATGGCACTGTGAAAACATAATATACCATCTACCATCACAGTAATGAACAGCAACAAAAATTCCTTCTGAGAATCACATATAGAAAAACTTTCAAAACTTTTGAAGATTAACATTTGCTGAAGATTTGCAAAATCCAAGCAAATGCATGCCTGCTTAATTAAAGGAAAATAGGAGAAATCTCAACAGGCTACAAACCTTGAGTGAAGAGAGGATTTTCAGAATTTTTACCTGATTTTAGATCTAGATTTCAGCAGTTCATTATTTTCCAAACTTGTACAATAGAACTTTTTTCTTGATAAAAGCTTATGTGATACGGGGATTAGTGCAATTGATGCTGTATTCCAATCTCCAAAATGCAGACCTACACATACTACACACACATATACATTCACACAAATTGTCCAGAGTTATCTGAAAAGTATTCAAGTTGAAATTAATGAAAATCTTAGTCCAATAGAATCAGCAGGATTAGATTAATAAATTATAGACCACCAGGTTATATAGCTTCCAAGAACAGTTTGCCAAAGACTTGAAAGGCAATGATCACAGTCTTTCTGCTACCTCCTTTGCCTTTTAGAAAACCCATAACCTTGTAACCTGACAACTTCCTAACCCTTTGTGGAAAACAGTCGTGAATAATTCCACAGATCTGTCAGAGCAGATTTTACTCAGAATCATCCAGACACAGACACAAAGAATATCAAGTATTTCCTGCACTACAGGAAGGAGAATAGTCTGCAGGTGGTACCAATTATTCACACCTAGCATCTTCTAAAGTTAGACAACCTGTAATTTTTTTACAATCATCAGATAGTATAAATCAAAGTGATGCACGTTGGCAAAATAGTGTGTGTGACAGGATTCACATACTTTGATAAGTAGGACTGTGCTGTGTACCAAATTTGGTGCAAGTTGAGATTTACTCACTTGAGATAAAGTGAATGAGTATAGTCTGCCGGTCTTGATTCAAAACCCTTGCTTCAAGATCTCTGATCCTGATTTGTTGTTCTGAAGCTTCACTATCTTTTAAAGGACAGCACTCCAGCAGGTTTGTCAGACAAGAGAAAAATTAAAAAAGAATACTTTGATAGGGAAGGAGGAGATTAGATGCACTGACCGATCAGATCAGGTTTAACCTGGTGATCAGCTTATTATCAGACACTCAGTTGTAGCCATTAGATAGGTGGTGAAACCATAGGGAGAGCACTTTCAGAAATGCAATGCAGGGGATCACCTAGAGAGATTGTAGGCAGGTTGAAACAAATGGGATTCTGGGATTCTGAAGGAAAAGTCAACAAATGGTTGCTACATAAAATATTTTTTTAAAAAAACCTAAGTCACAAATGTATGGATGGATTGTGCCAGATTCAAGCTTGGAAGACATAAGAATTAATATTGTCAGATCAGATGGACTGGGGGAGCATCAGAAGGAATGTCAGCCCTTCCCCTTATTTAAAGATTTAGACTTTGCCGTCTCTTGAGGTTTGCTGAAAGCATTTTATATAGTCTTCTTTTAAAAAGTTCTGGCCAATTCACTGCCTAATAGAGAATGGAAGAATATCCTTGCTGCACCTTAGTGGCTGGGCCTCAACACTTTTCAGTTAGAGAATTGAATAACCTGAACAGATTTTTTTAAGGATACAAGGAGAAGCCACATGTAAATATAGAACTACAGTTTCAAGAATAGTGCTTGAGAACTAGGAATGAACCAGAACAAATTTCTTTCAGATTATCAAGGTTGAGAGGAACTATTTCTGGACAATTAGATCCAATTGTTAAGGCATCTTGAATGTCTTTGCACAGCCTTAATACTATGCCATAGAAAATTTATGTAATTTTGGCTTAGAGTTTTGTGGGTGTCCAGCCATAATTTAAGATGTTGCTTGGGGTTCCAGCAAGACATAATATATTCAACACTACTCTTCAATAAACTATGATTTTATACATAATGAATGCATTCTATCAATTTTTAAAAAATCATCTTTGTTTATCGAATTTTTATAGCTGCCCACTTCACAAGTGATTTGGCAACCATCAGTCTTTAAGAAGTGCATAGTTCATATGTATGAACTATGGAAAAAGACAATGACAACTAAAATCTCAACTAAAAGTCTCTAGGTCTTCTACTCAGCATGAGATATGATCAGGACAAAGCTCTAGTGAAACAGCTTATAGCAGACACAGAGCACCGATTCAACCTAGTTAGATCCCCAACTTTTATTGCCAGTGAACCCTACAGGTATACTGTGGCACACTTAACAAATCTTGAAGTACTAATCATTGAAAGCCCTTTACTTTGGCACAATATCATGCCCTCCCCTCAGCTATTTTTGAAGGCCGATACAGGAAGATTCTTTACCCAGAGAGACAATGTTCCTGTGATTCTGAACATGTAGAAACAACAGAACATATACTTCTCCAATGCCTATACTATAGAGGTATTTGTACTAACCTTATTTTATAAATACCCAGGATACACAAGACAATTTTACACCTCCTTCCTGGTCTCAGATACCAACCCTGCTATAACATATAATCTTGCTAAGTTCTATGCAACGTCCCTTAAAATATGTCAGAATTCGACATGTGCCACAAATTAAACATGTATTTAGATGACAGTTATAGGGTGTTTTCTAGTATGATAAATGTAGTTTATGGGGTTTTTAATCCCCATTTATTTATGGGTTTTTTATTCCTCATTTATTTATTTTAAAGATATTTTCAGCTTTATGTGTAATTTTTATTTTTGTATTATTTATTTTTCTAAAAAAAAATTGCACCCTGCTCTCCTTATGCGGGTCTTTGACCATTGTGTCAAGTTGATTGATTGACACAATTCATTCAAACTTCTAATAACTTGTATTATAATAGAAACCAAGATTTCCAACCACTAAGAAAATTGAAATAAAGAAATTCAGGAAGAGGATTTCCAGAGGAGGATACTTAAAATTGTTCCAAGCTGGATAACAATTTTATATTTATTAATAGCTTGACCATTCAATTACAACAAACTTGCATTTTCTTTTACTTTTTATTGGAGATTTTAATTATTGTCTTGGACACTATTCTGACTTCAGTAAGATGACGAGAGATATGTAAATAAAATAACACTAATTCAGCCTTCCCCAACTTTATGGCCTCTGGACCAGTTGAGCTACAGCTCAGAATTTTTGGCCAGTGCAGTTAATCTACATTAAGAATAGTAATTCAAGACACGTGGTGAAGACCAAATTTGGAAATATTGACATAACTGATTCTGCAATTTGCTACCACGGTCACAGTTTAGTGGGCTTGATATAACTGATGAAATATACTCTTGGATCCATGAATGAATAAACTCTTCCCTTGACACAATCTCTTTTCCTCCTTCCTAGATTCTTTTTTTTTTCTCTCTATCACTTGGAATTTCTTGAAATTAATATTTGACCTCTTGCTTATCCCATCTGGAGTACAGAGAAGATATGCCTGTTTTCTTTTCTTTTTTTTCTAGTTTTAACTAGAATGTTGCTGTTTAATATAGTAGTTTGCACATTTGAAAATAATTGTTGTCTTTTAGTTATTACAGTTATAGTTTAGTTATTATATAATACATTCTGTCTATTATATTTAGGACTGTTACCAGTGCTTTTTTTGTAAAAGAAAAAGGTGCCGGAACTCACACGTGTGATACAACTCACCTTGCCTACCCTACATGGTTCCATCCAAAAAAGGTGCCAGAACTACGTTCTGAGCGTTCTATGGCAAAAAAAGCCCTGACTGTTACATTATTATATAGAGCCATGGTGACGCAGTGGTTAGAATGCCAGCAGTTCGATCCCAACCGGCTCAAGGTTGAGTCAGCCTTCCATCCTTCTGAGGTCGGTAAAATGAGGACCCAGATTGTTGGGGGCCATAGGCTGAGTTTGTAACCACTGAGAGAGGGCTGTAAAGCAATATGAAGTGGTACAGTATATAAACCCAAGTGCTATTGCTATTGTTATATGCTTTTTTACAATTTGATCTATACAAATCTGTAGATGTGTTTGTTTTTTTAATTCTACGTAACAAGTAAAAGTTGCAGAAAAAATTGTTTTGGATAGTAGAGATTCAGACATTTTGACAAGAAATTCATACTTGTGCTCTCTGTAGGAAACCCTTGGGCATATTAGATTATTAAAATAAAACATGCTAAAACTGTCTCCTACATCTTTCATATCAGCAAGACATATTTATCAACATTATTGCCTTGATAATAATGTTAATAGAGTGATTAGCACAGCAAATATTAACCATACCCTACTTTTTAGAAAATTAAGGAGGATGAAGAATATCAGAAAAGTTATGTAGATGCTTGTGTCATTTATGTCTCTTGTCTATAAGTGCTTGCAGGGTCTGTAAGTTCCTACTTTTAAGCAGGCATCAATCTGTAGGCTCCTACACTTCAATGTGAAAGTGTTCATCATAGCCTCTATCAAATGGGATTAACATATCTTGATTCAGAATAGTAATATTCAAGGTGAAGTGATAATGTGTTGCCTTATTAAGTGGACATGGCGCTATTAGAATAGGTTTTTATGGAACCATTTTTCTGCAGTCAATAGCATGGGAAGCAATTTTTTATTTTATTTTTAACCCACCACTATTTTCTTACCACCATTTGGTCTTTTTCCCCATTAAACATACTGTAGTGTAGACCATTGTATTCACTGTTTTAAAAGGTGGAACAAGCAGACAGTATCTTTTATTTGGTGATGCAAATTGTCTTTTATCTACAGGGAAGTGCTCCAGGTGAGTGAGATCAGCTTTCTGGTAGATTGATATAAAGATTAATTGGAACTATTTCATACCCTTTCAAATATAAGGGTTGAATGAAAAGTAAAGTCACCAAGAGATGGTAATAGTGATGTACTAGAGCTCTGATGTGTTCTTTAGCATCTGTTCTTTCACATCAGGTGACTGGACATTGCTGTGATAAAAGGTTATATTGTATTGTTTGTGAAATGGAACTCTGCAGTGAATACTCCTCAATGTGCTTTAAATAACACACACATGACTGAAATTCTGATGCTGAAGGAGGCCCTCCCACTGAAATTCTCTTTCAAATACAGGCTTTTAAATGGTGTTTATTAGGTTGATATGAATACTGTGCATCCATGGACCAAAATATATAATAGCGGTGAATGAGGAAGAGCTGATTCAGGTGATCAAGAATGAAAAAGCCAACTGTAACAGTAACCAACAAGAGTCACATAAGAAGATTGATAAATTGATGGACAATTGGCTTGTGCAAAGGGAAATCATTGTTGACTATTCTTAGGAATGTAGAAGTCACATATTTACTATAATAAATTTGATAAATTTGATATGAAGGTGGTGAGAAATGAATAAAATAAATAATTAAGGGTTCCTATATTGCCTAGACCAGGGGTAGGCAACCTTGGCTCTTTTATGACTCATGGACTTCAACTCCCAGAATTCCTGAGTCAGCTGACTCAGGAATTCTGGGAGTTGAAGTCCATGAGTCATAAAAGAGCCGAGGTTGCCTACCCCTGGCCTAGACCATGAGAAAATGTTAACTTCCATACCTAAAGTATCAATTGACTTTTATCTACAACATATACAACAACAGTAACAGCAGCAACATTTAGAATTTATTGGACTCCATGCATTTCTATAGAAAAGAATTGTCTAATGTAGCATTTGTTGAAGACACAGTAAACACAATGCTTCTTTAAATAAATGTTTTTACAACATCCTATTTTTATTAAGTTTTGGGAGAAAGTAGTACACTATATAAATGTAATTGTGCAACGAAAGCTAAAATTGGCAGAGATTCTCTTGAATTACATATCTAGTACATGGAATTTGACAACTGGACCACATACCGGTAAGTGGATTCTCTGTGCCCTTATTATAGCCAAAAGACTGATATAGTCGGAAAGATAAATGTATGGCCCCCTTTACTCAATGGATTGAAGACACTTGCTACCTATGAGCGGGTTGCCTATAAACATAGACTTTGTGTTGATAAATATAAGGAAATATGGGACATTTATGCAAAGTACAGTACGTTAAAAAAGCATGATTGTTACATAACTGTATTAGATATAGATGTTTAGACTGAATGTTTCTATTAGATAATTATGCATGGAATTGTAACTACTGTTCTAACAACATATTACACTCTTTTTCCTGTTGTATCTTTAAGCACTTAGGTATTTTTATAATGTTTGTGTTTTGTGTTTTTTTCCTTTTCCTTTTTTTGTTATTTTAAAAGCAGTACAATAATATATGTCACATTATTCATGTTCTTTAACATCAAAAGTTTTTACGAGCTGGGATCCTTGTTGGGTAACAGCAGAGATGAAGAGTTCAGATTTGCACCAATTCTTATGCTATAAAAAATGAAAGTGAGAAATTTCTTCACAACTTTGTGACAGTCAATGAAACATGGACTTACCATTATGACCCAGAAATAAAGAATAACTCCATAGAATATCAACAACAAGTTTCACCTGAAAAATAAAATAAAAACTGAGTTTTGGCAGGAAAACTTGTAGTTAAAGTTTTTGGGATGCAGATGGCACTGTTCATATTGCTTTCCTCAACTGATCCACAGAATGCACTACAATGTTAACACTCAAAAATAATAATTAGGCAAAGTTTGGAAGCACAACGAAGATATTTTGTTACAACATGACCCTGGGCATCA
Organism: Vipera berus; assembly: GCF_964194415.1. Lineage (NCBI taxonomy): Eukaryota > Metazoa > Chordata > Lepidosauria > Squamata > Viperidae > Vipera > Vipera berus. The sequence continues at coordinate 147,961,111 of NC_138203.1, read as the reverse complement.
TGAACCACCCAAGAGACAATTGCAAAGTTGGACCACATTGTTTTACCCCATTTGCCATACAGGCGAAACTTAGCATCATGCAATTTCTACCTTACTCAAAATTTAAAGGATACATCTGTGAGCATCTGTGTGATTCAAATAAAAATGAATTCAGTTGATTCAGTTGAAAATGGACATCAAGATTTGGTTGAACAGGCAAAGTTAAGCTCTTTCATGACAGGTTTAAGAAGCTTCTCTGTGATTGGCAGAAATGTGTTCTGTATGGTAGTGAATATGGTAACAGAAGAGCTCACTGCTAGGATTATTTTGCTGTTTCATTTATTACAATATCCATACTTAAATGACAGCAATAGTCATGAAGCCATTACTTTTCATTAGCCCTCAGAAAGCCATGCTTTTAGTTTTAATGAGGAAAATGTCACAGTTATTTCCAAATTAGACAAGGATTGTACTTTGTGTACAAAGAGCCGTGGTGGTGCAATGGTTAGAGAGCAGTATTGCAGGCTAATTCTGCCAACTGCCTGCAGTTCAATCCTGACCTGCTCAAGGTTGACTCAGCTTTTCATCTTCTGAGGTCGGTAAAATGAGGATCCAGATTGTTGGGAGCAATAGGCTGACTCTGTAAACCACTTAGAGAGGGTTGTAAAGCAATGTGAAGCGCAGAAGGTCGGCAGTTTGGCGGGTCAAATCCCGAGTGCCGTGTAACAGAGTGAGTGCCTGTTACTCGTCCCAGCTTCTGCCAACCTAGCAGTTCGAAAGCACGTAAAAATGCAAGTAGAAAAATAGGGACCACTACGGTGGGAAGGTAACAGCGTTCCATGCGCCTTTGGCGTCTAGTCATGCCGGCCACATGACCACGGAGACGTCCTCGGACAAGCGCTGGCTCTTCGGCTTTGAAACGGAGATGAGCACCGGCCCCTAGAGTCGGAAACGACTAGCACGCATGTGCGGGGGAACCTTTACCTTTACCTTTATATAAGTCTAAGTACTATTATTATTGCTATTACTGGATGGAATAAAGAATATAAAAATTTCTTTTGGCAAAGCCTGAGAATTCTTACCTGGCCCACTAAAATCCTAGCAAGTATTTAAACTTTAAAAAGTTGTGATTCCATTTCTTTAGTCCAGATGCTTTTGCTGCTCTTAAATCTTATTTGAGGTTTGGGAGGAATTAATAGTTGTTCCTATGCCAATAACTCTTCTTTATAAGAAGCTGACAAAATTGATACTAATTAGTTATGTCATCTTTGGGATAACAAGTGTCCCCTGCTGTGACACAGAAATTGGACTGAGTTGGAGGAACTGATTTGGTGGGAAAAGTGCTGCAGGAATTAAAATCTGGAGCTCCTTTCTTCCCCCATCTGTTGTTTTTTTTTAAAAAAACATTCATGAGTTATCATTTCCTTTTCTTCAATTACATATTTTCTCCTTAGGTTCTTTCTTTTCTTTTCCCTTGCCATTGCTCCCCAAGCTAAACTTCTGCTTTTTTTCCTTTCTTACTCTTGTAGGATTGTTTATGCCCATCTTTCAAAGCGTCATAGCTTTCAGTCTCTTTCCTAACTCTGACGGTTGTTTCTTGCCTCTCCTCTGTTCCATAGCAACGGCTAGCTTTTCAGAGAAAGATGAAGTGTGCTTAATTCGTCTTTGAAATATTTGGCCCATTTTATCCCTCTGAAGTGTAAAATAGACATATGCATCACTTATCTCCAATCTTTTTCCCAATATACTGTATGTGCCATAATAGCATATGGTGGATGGGGAAGCTTAAACATGTAACAGAATTCTCCATTTCATCCCATGGCCACAGGCAGAAAACATTCCTGAAACATCAGATTAGACATGACTTGGAAACAGAAGAAATGTATTGTTAGATCTTAACCTGATAGGGCAAGCTGAGACAATCAAAGGTAGGTGGGGTCTAGCCCCTTGAATTGTACCTGGAAGCCCACTGAGAGCCATATGCAACTTGCAGAACAGAGATGTTACATGGATTCATTGTGGAACATCCAAAACTGTGGTAAATATTTTTAAAAACATGGCACAAGAGGGATAACATTAATCCCAAGACAGGCTACTGCAACACTTTGAAGTTGAGCTGAGAAAGAGCTATCCATGCAACCTAGAAGTAGTGTACTCTTTTAACAATTTAAATTGCTTTCAAATCACTGCTGACACATATAATTTCCCAACTAACCCCAGTGCTTCTAAATTATAGATTATTTCTAGTTCATTCAAAATGGTCTCATTTGAAGAGTGTGACAGAGCTACCAACTACAGTCTGTAAGGTTGATAATGTCAAATAAGAAAGAGATTACCTTATTATGTATAAGATAATGAGAGTTGAAAGGACAGCTGTTCCCAAGGAAAGAAGTCATTTTTACAAAGTACAGGCTTGAACAGATGTTGCACTTTTCCTTTCTATATATATATATAAAATATCACCCTTAACCATTTTACACTAATCTTAAGTTTTTCTCATAAAAACTTGATTGGGAAAAAGGAACAGACAAATCATATTTGATGTCATTAAACTGGTGGCTTCAGTTCAACTTCCAAACAGAGAAAATGGCTCATAAAAAAGAAAAAGAAAAAAGAATGACATAAATGAATATTTCTATTCTTTCTACAGGATCTTCCAAGATTATCACCAGGTGCTCAGCATACACCTGTAATTTATACATGTTTCTTTTAATCTTTACTCCAGCAATTCTCTCATCTCATCTTAAATTGCTATTCAGTACTTCCAAAACTAAAATAGATAGCAATGGTGAAAGGGGGATGCTTGTCTAGTCCCTTTCTATGTCTCACAAGGTTTTGTTAATTTCCTATTCACAATTATCTGTGCCTTTTGCAAAATATCAGTTTTACCCATTCTCACCAAAATCCAATACCACAAATGTTAAACAAGAAAGTCCGATGCAAATTGTCAAAGGCATTTTCTGCATCAAGAAAAATCAGAGACTTGTTTTTTATTATGTTTATCCAAGTATATCAAAATTCCAGTACATTTCTAATATTGTCCCTCTCTATTAGAAAAAACCCTATATGATCTTTAATAAAACCATATTTTCTCAGCTAAAATCCTCATATGTAACTTAATAAGCATTATTCAGTGATGATACCAGGCAGTAATATTTTGGAGACTTCAAACCTTGAGCTTCTTCTATCTAATTGACTGGTATCTGTACAGTCTGTAAAATGAAGTTCATTGTGTGTGGCAACAATTGTAGTAATTCATCTTCAAAAGGTTTGTAATAAGAGGCTGGAAAACCATCTGGTTCAGGTGCTTTCTCTATTTGTTATAGCTTCACCAATTTCCTTTATTGTTGTAGGTTCATTCATTAATTGTTTCTGTTTTTTCTGTGATCTTCAGTCAAATTTATTTTTTATAAATATTCATCAACCTTTGCCAGGGAAATTTCCTCTCTTTTAAATAATTATGTATTATTGTTATAATTATTATCTTGAAATTATCAGTTATTGATATTTCCATCTTGTAGTTTTAATATTATTTTTTCTTTTTTAAAAAAAAATTCTTAAGGTGTTTATATCAAGAAGCCAATCGTATACTAAATTTTTGCTAGTATTCTCTGTGCATTGAATTGTAATAAAAGATCTGTTATGAACCATCAAATCTGTTAAATTGTTTTTAGCAAAGAATAAGGAACCATTTCAGTCTGAAGGTTGATAGGATATGTAAAGTAATAATTCTTCTTTGCTAAAATGTAACTTCAATTACTGCTCTTTTTAATGAAACATATGTAATAGTGTAACATCACATAAATGATTAAGTGTATCCCACATCAAAGCCAATAATACAACTGAATTCATCTTAAGACCAAACTAGTCTACCATTTCTGTTTAACAAGATCTTTATCTTTCTGCAAGGATAGATTTATAGATGACTTTAAAAAGCGTTTGTCAATTTTCATCGAATAGAGGAAATGAGTAGAGCATGGTCTGCTATAATTTTAAATATCAAAGAATAAGAAATCAAGAAATAATATAGTTAAGATTAATCCCTATGTATGGTGGGAAGAAAGAGATATTCCCCACTAAAATATCTATTGTATTATGAACCTGAAAATATAAACTGGGTAATCTGATATTACGATCTAAAAATTCACCAACTTTGGATTTAAATCATCTCTATCTATTATATAATCCACTCATGTTTATTTATTCATTTAGATTTGAATTTATTTATATAATTGCCCATCTCACAAATGTAACTTTGAGTAGCTAACATTTTAAAATAGCAATATAAAATAATAATACAATATAGTAATAAAAACCTGAACATAAAATGGCAATTGAAGAAGCCCATTAACCAGCCCCTAATGGGTTCACCTAATCTTCCAACCCTCATGGTTCAAGAAAAGGGTCATGGCTTAAGGGCTTTCTGAAAGGCCAACAGGATCAGAGCGAACTTACCTTTGGGGCTATTGTGTTCCAAAGAGCATGTGCCACAACAGAAAACAAACCCTTCCTGGGGCCTGCAAGTTGATGGACCTGGACCATACCCTCTCTAACAGTCTTGGGCTGAAGAGGAGAACATGCTGATGTGAGGGGATGGATGTGTATTCCCTTTCATTCATTCCAACAAGCTCTTTCATATTGCTGCCAATAAAATTTGTTTACTAATTGCTTGGACAAATGAAATTAATTTATTGCAGATTCTTATCTATTTCACTGCTTGCCAATCTATGCCTCAGAGTACTAATTGCAATACATATTAGAAAATTGTATTAACCAGAAGAACATATATAAAAAAAATTGGGTTTACTGTTTCTAACGACACATTTTGATGGCACTGGCAGAATGATGGAGAACAGTTCAAACTAAACTATCTGAGTACTTTACTGTAAAACAATCAACAAATTGTTTCTCTGTTGTTGCAAGCCCACTAATACAGTCCTCTGTTTTGGACTCTCATTGGATCCAACATGTATTTTTATAGCCAAACCTATTAAAACAACTAACTCAGACTTATTCTGGAAACGAAACAAAACTGTACAGAATTGTATTCACTTGTAAGTATGATTAACAACTGCTCAAAAAACTTGACTTTCGGAAATGAAAGTGTAGATCAGCTTGGCAAACAGCCTTCCAAATTCACAAGCAAGACTTACATTCTGCAAGCCAAGATTCATGAACGACCAATAGTCCAGTTTAGTGAATTAGCAAAATCCTGGATAACTGAAATCCCTCTGATAACTTAGAAAGTCTGGAAATAAATCAATTCTCATCTTTCAGCATCCTTACAGTTCTCTGTTACAAACCCAGTTTGTTCAAATTCAGCAATAGGTCAAGCCATTATAAGGAGCTATCAGAGGAATGTACTGGGTAATTAACTCTTATGATTCAGCTAACATCCAGTGTTGAGACTAATACACATATTGACAATGCTTATGGTAAGGATCCACAGTGTTTAAACTGTCCAGCTTTGGCTTCGCCTTTGCTCCATCTATCCACTAGCAAATTAACAAAACTTGGGCTGGCATTTGTTTCTTGTTCCTTATAAGTTAGCTTTTGTTAAGTTTACCTAAGCCTCCGGGAATTTATCTCAATGACATTGCAAATTGCACTTTGTCAAACAGATTGCTCCTTTTGTTTTATTCTGGTTCTGAATGAAGGACATTGTTGAAACAGAGTGCATTACAGCAAGGGCACTAGTGACCTTCACCTCAACAGCTCTCTTGGATAAGAACTTGCAATTTAAGCTCAGTTTTGAACAAAATAATATAAGGCTCACCAGATGTTTTCCCAGAATTATTATTTGCCTACACATAAGAATGAACAAGTTAAGAAAACAAATGCCCCAAAAGGGTCAATGGTAAAAATCTTACCAAGGGGAGGTGCCTTCAAGAATTAAATCTTTCTTTAAGTCATCTACAATTACTGCAGCAAAACATCATCTTTCCTATGGAAGTCCTTCCTCTTTTACCCTATAATAATGATGAAAATATGTTATAGATAGAGGAAACCTTTAGATCTATTTCATATGCTCTTCCTCCAAATTACTGGTGAAATTAGGATCTCCATGACTTAGCTTCCTCCCTCCTATCCTATCAAAACTTTAATATGATTGATGACGTTCTTCCTGCTGTTGGTCTAAGAAATAGTAGTGTTTTGAAGGACCACTATGGTACACTGAACTCAATAATTGCTTGTGTGACTGATACCTTGAGCTACAAAATCCCTCCAGCCTGAAGTTGATCTCATAGAACTTTGCAGCTGGGAGTTTAAAAAGGATGAATTCTTTATAAATATTAATTTCCTTGACACAATTTTATTACTAGAGACTTGGGCTACACTCTTATTAGGCTAAGGGGTTATATCCTTCTTTCTCTAAATGTGACACATGCTATCAATATGGGTCACCTTGCTTGCTTCATCATAGAACAATTAGAACCGTGTCTGCTCTATGGTATGGCAATCTTGGTGCAATTTTCTAGTTTTAGAGTTTTAATTATTGTCAATTTTACTCCCATAAGACAAAATTCCTGTCCTACAGATATTTGGACTGGTATTGAATCTCATTTTCTTTCTTTTTTAATAAACACTACACATTTCCTCAATAACCCAGAAACAATTTCACTAGAACAGGGGTAGGCAACCTTGGCTCTTTTATAACTCGTGGACTTCAACTCCCAGAATTCCGGAGCCAGCCATGCTGAGGGGAAAGGGAGAGGCTTCCAAGATGAGCCAAGCTGGCTCCGGAATTCTGGGAGTTGAAGTCCACAAGTCATAAAAGAGCCAAGGTTGCCTACCCCTGCACTAGAAAATAAGTTTTTTTTAAAAAAAATTATTAAAGACTTAAAAATGGGAAAAGTTGCCACATAGGAGTTCTAAAAACCAATACAAATTTTACTGAGTTTGTCTGTATCCTCTCCTAGTGCTCAAAAATCACAGATACACAGGTAATCTTTATCAAAAAGATTTTTAAACAAGACTGTAATGGCAAAAGGTTTGAACAAACAAGAAGGCAGTAAGGAGTTGAGGAGCATGATGATGAGGTAAATGGAGAGTGGTCACCAATAGATTTCTGAGGCAAGTGGCTCCCTTTATATAGAATGGCATGATCTGGATTTGTTCCAGAATTCTTTCTGGCCAATAGTCTTCCTTAGCACCTTTCCTCAACACTTCTCCTCTCACAGCAGGCCCTTGCATTGTGGGGAGACATTAGCTCCACCTCTCTGCCTCCTGAGTCCAGCAATAGTTGCCCCTCCTGGTTGCTAGGCAGCTCTTCCAGATGAATCCTCTTAGTCTGATGATCCTCCTCATCTTCCTAGTCTGAACTGGGCACGGCAGTCTAATACTTTATAAACTAGATCTTCTCAACTTAATTGGCCTCTTTTCTGGGATTAGTTCTGTGGAATACATATAGAATAGAATAGAATAGAATAGAATAGAATAGAATAGAATAGAATAGAATAGAATAGAATAGAATAGAATAGAATAGAATAGAATAGAATAGAATAGAATAGAATAGAATAGAATAGAACTGGAAGGGACCTTGGAGGTCTTCTAGTTCAGCCCCCTACTCCAGCAGGAGAATCTATACCATTTCAGACAAGTGAGTGTCTAGTCTCTTCTTAAAAATCTCCAGTGATGGAGCTCCCACAATTTCTGAAGGCAAGCTGTTGTCCTCACTGTTAGGAAGTTTCTCCTTAATTCCAGGTTGCTTCTCTCTTTGTTCAGTTTCCAACCATTGTTTCTTGTCCTGCCCTCTGGTGCTTTGGTGTATAACATGACCCTCTCTTTTTTGTGGCAGCCCCTCAAATACTGGAATACTGCTATCATGTCTCCCCCATTTCTTCTTTTCTTTAGACTAGCCAGACCCAAGTCCTACAGCTGTTCTTCATATATTTTAGTCTCCAGGCCTTTGATCATCTTAGTTGCGCTTCTCTGAATTTTTTCAAAACTCTCAACGTCTTTTTTGTGATATGGTGACCAAAATTGACTGCAGTATTCCAGGTGTGTACTAGGGTTTTATAACACAATTTTCATTCTATGCCTCTGTTTATACAACCCAGGGTTGTATTTCCTTTTTTGGCTGCTGCTGTACACTGCTGGCTCATAGTCAAGTGATCGTCCACTTTGACTCCAAGGTCCCTCTCACAGTTACTGTTTTTGAGCCAGGTCTCGCCTAATCTGTACTTATACCTTTGATTTTTCCTGCCTAAATGTAAAACTTTGCTTTTCTCCACATTAAAATTCATTTTGTTGGACAGGCCCATTGTTCAAGTTTGTCAATATCTTTTTGGATCATGAGTTTGTGTTCTGGGGTGTTGGCTACTCCTGCCAGTTTGGTGTCATCTGCAAATTTGATGAGTTCCCCTTCTATTCCTTCATCTAAGTCATTGATGAAGATATTGAAGAGTACTGGGGCTAGGACAGAACTTTGTGGTATCCCACTGCTTTCTTCTCTCCATGTGGATGTAGAGCTGTTGAGGACTACTCGTTGAGTATGGTTTGCCAGCCAGCTACAGATCCATCTGGTGGTGATGTTGTCTAGCCCACCTTTTTCTACCTTATCAAGGAGTAGGTTGTGGTCTACCTTATCAAATGCCTTACTGAAGTCTAAGTATACTACATCCACAGTATTTTGTTGGTCTATTAGTTTAGTCACTTTATCAAAGAATGAAATAAGATTGGTTTGGCATGATCTGTTTTTGACAAACCTTTGCTGGCTACTAGTTATAACTTTGCTTCTACTTGATCACAGGTCTGTTTTTTGATTATCTTTTCCAGGATCTTCCCTGGTATTGATGTTAGGCTGATTGGTCTGTAGTTTCCTGGGTCTGTTTTTCTTTCTTTCTTGAAGACGTCAGCCCTTTTCCAATCCTCAGGTATTTCCCCAGTGCTCCAGGATTTTTGAAAGATATGGTACAATGGTTCTGAGATAACATCTGCCAGCTCCTTCAGAACTCTGGGATGTAATCTATGATTTATATTTATATTTATATGATTTATATTCATCAGGGTCGGTGTTCTGAACCAGCCCTCTTCTCGCAACCCCTATTCAAAAAGAAGAGACTGGAAAGCGTCCAAGGCTAAAAGGCTTCTGCCAAGATTTAATTACGCAGTTAACAAAAACACTAGAGCTTGTCTTCTCAAGCGGAAAAGTTGCTTTCAGCAACCAGCCCCTCCCCAAACACTCCTTTTATAGAGAGCTCAGGGCGTGGTCTCCCTGTGCCTCCTCCCGAGGAGTCCTGCAGCCTTTCTTTGTTTGTTCCTGCTTGACTGCCTCCTGCGTCGGGCGTCCTTGAACAGGGCCAGCTGTGGGTCATCTTCCTCCGCACTCTCGGGCTCACGCAGCTGAGAAGAGGTCCCCGGCTGAGGACTCTGCAAAGCCTCCAAACCATCATCAGCCGGTTCGTTTCCCTCCTCCAAACCATCATCAGCCGGTTCGTTTCCCTCCTCCCCCTCAGAGTCATCCGATACATCAGAGCCGGCTGTCGGACCCACAGGCTGGCCCTGAGTCACAACAGTCGGATAGGTGTTCTCTTACCATTTTCTTGGTTATTTTAATTTTTCTTTCTAGTTTGTCTTTTGCAGCGGGTTTTTTGGTATGTTGGGCTATAGGTTTTTGTGTGTGTGTGAAGACTGATGCAAAGTATGAGTTAAGCAGTTCTACTTTCTCTCTGTTGCCTGTTATTTCCTTGCCATCTTTTCTCTTTAGTGAACCTACAGTTTCCTTGACTTTTTTTCTTGTTGTTAATATATTGAAACTTTTTTTTAAATTATCCTTGATTTCTGTTACAAGTCTTTCTTCGTTCTGAGCCTTTGCTTTCCTGACTTCATCTTTGCATGTTCTGGCTGTCTGCTGGTAATTGGCCTTAGTTATGTGACCCTCTTTCCATTTTTGGTATTTCTCCTTTTTGTCTTTCAGTTTGTCAGAGAGATCTTTGTGCAACCATGCTGGTTTCTTCTTGTTTTTCTTTTTCAGTGGCATTGTGCTGGATTGGGCTTTTATGATCACATTTTTAAGAGTTTCCCACACTTCTTGGGTTGTTTTCCCTTTTAGGATTTTCATCCATGGGATCTTTCCTAGGTTCTCTCTGAGTTTGTTAAAGTCAGCTCTTTTGAAGTTTAAGACCCTGGTTGAATTGGTTTCTATTTCTAGTGTTTTCATTATATTTAATTACAGTATGACGTGGTCTCTTTTGCCCAGGGTTCTGGTAAATTCAACTCCCTCTATCACTTCTTCTCTATTAGTAAAAATTAAGTCCAGTATGGTTTTACGTCTAGTTCCCTCCTCCACCTTTTGGATGACAAAGTTGTCGGCTAGGTTGGTTAGGAGTCTGTTTGATCTCCCGCTCACTGCAGAGTTTGTCTCCCAGTATGCTCCCTACATACATTTGTTAACTGATTGGCAAAGAGTTCATCTATTTCTTCTGATTGTTTGGGTGGTCTGTAAGATACACCTATGGTAATGTCACTTTTTTATCTTTTATATTGACCCATATACATTCTGGAGAGATTTTATCTTTGATCATGTGTGTTTCTGTAGATATGTAGTGTTCTCTTACATATAGCGCAACCCCCCTCCTCTTTTTGTAGACCTGTTTCTTTTGAACAATTTGTATCTATCCATCAGTCCATTCCATACATGGGTTTTGTCCCACCAGGTTTCTGTAATACCAACTATGTCATACCCTCCCTTATGTACTATTGCTTCTAGTTCACCCTGTTTGTTCCCCAACCTTTGAGCATTTGTATATAAGCATTTAAGGCTTTTATGCCTGTCCATGGGTATGTTTCCTGCATCTCCTGAATGTTGTTTCAGTTTTTCTTTTTTCTCATCTCTGCCCACCTCATTGTTTGATTTGTTTTCTTGGGATTTATGATTGGTTTTGGGTTCTAGAGATTCTGAAGATTGGTCACCCTCGCCCCCTCAATTTTAGTTTAAAGCCCTCCTGATGAGTTGGGCCAGTCTTTTTCCAAGTACATTTTCCCCTGTTTTTGTGAGGTGCAGCCCATCCCATGCCAAGAGCCCCTTGTGAAGGAAATGCAGTCCATGATGCAGGAAACCAAAGTTTTCTTGGCAGCACCAATCCTTTAGCCAGTGGCTTATTTCTAGAATTCTTTTTTCCCTCAATGGGTGTTGGCCTTTCATTGGGAGTACTGATGAGATCACTACTTGTGCTCCTAGCTTCTTAACTTTATTGCCTAGTTGTTTGTAGTCTCTCACTATTGTACTCAGGTTCTTTGTTGTGTCCTTCGTCCCAATGTGGAGGAGGAGGAAGGGGTAGTAATCTGTAGGCCTAATTATTTTGGTTAGGTTCTCAGCCACATCTTAGATTTTTGCTCCAGGGAGACAGCATACCTCCCTGAATTGTATGTCCGGTCTGCAGATGGATGATTCCATTCCTTTGAGGATAGAATCTCCTATTACCAACACTTGCCTTCTTTTGGGGGGAGCTGCAGTCTGGGGTGCTTGTCTGTTTATCTCTGGTGTATTTCTTGATGTGACTTTTTTAGGGATGTTTGAGGAGATTTTTTTTTTAGGGATATTTGAAGTTATTTCCTTGCTAGGTGTCTGCATGGTTTTTTTTGAGAGGAAGGTTGTGGGTCTGGATGTTTTTATCTAGGGGGAGAAATCGATTGCTCAGTTTTAGTGGGGCTGCTTCTGGTTGGGTTGGATTGGGCAGAAAGGGTTTGTTAGTTGTATGCTGCTTCTTTCGATAAATATTGTGTTTCCTTCTTTGTGTGACATATCTCCATTTGTCTTCCTCCAAGGGTTTATCAGTAGGGTCAAATCCTCAGGGAGTTATTTGTTCATTAATTGGTTCTGTTTGGGTAGAGCTTTCTTTTGTACATTGGGGTTTGGCTAGAGTTGCCTCTAAGTTCCTTACTTTTTTCTGTAGCAGTTCACATTGTTTACATCTAATGCATGTATGGTTTGGGTGTTCTTTGGGCATGAGCACATACATGGAACGTGTATTGCATAACACAATAGTGTCAGTCATCTGTTCCATGGGTATGTTGTTTGAAAATCTCTCTTTTTGGTTGGTGGTTGTGCTCTGCTGTTAGCCTCATTTCTAGCTTCTCTGTTCTGGGTAATTATGCCTATTTTTCTGTCCTTTTTTCTGCCTGTTTGTGCTTGTCTTTCTGCCTTGGTATTTTGATTTAGATAACTATGTGGTGGTATGCTCTTTGGTTTTAAAAGAAAAAAAATGCAGTTTATATTGAAGTTAAGAGTTAGTGTTGGAATAGGGCTATTCAATGAAGGGAAGGGCTGCTTTCTCCTCTACAAGTAATTTGCTTTTAGCTTTCTGCTCTCTGCCTAAAAATTCGTCACTATCCTTCCTTTTCTTAACTTGCTCCTTATTTATTTGACTGCCTTTCTATGCTCAGCCAGTCTTTCTAACTGCCCCCTGTTGCCTCCAGC